>NC_064821.1:195134517-195444394 GCF_024166365.1 Elephas maximus indicus
CAAGTTAGGGAAGCTCTCCTCTGCCTTAGTTTCTCAGTGCTGCCATAACAAAAATACTGCAGGTGGGTGGTTTTAAAGAACAGAAATTAATTTTCTCACAGTTCTTGAGTTGGAAATCTGAATTTGGGGCATCAGCTATAGGGAGAGGTCCTTGTCTTTTTCACCGTCTAATACCTGGCAATCCTTGGAGTTTCCGGGCTTGCAGATGCAGCTGCCTTCGTCGTTGCCAGATAGCATCTGTCTTCCCCCCATTTGTGCTTGCTTTTGTGTCAGTTTTTTTTGTGTGTGTGTCAGTGCTGCTCTTTACATCATTCTGAAGTTATTAGGTGTAGGACACAGTCTACACTAACCTGGCCTCATTAACATAACAAAGAAACCCTGATTCCCAAGCAGGATTACATCCATAGTTTAAAGGGTTAGGATTCCAACACATATTTTGGGGGGGACGCAATTCAATCCATAACTTTCCACTGCTTGGCCCTCCAAAATTCTTATCTTACAAAACACAGTCACCTTATAATGATATCATCCTAGAAGTCTTATCCCATGCCAGCATCAACTCTAAATCCAAAATGTCATCTTCTGAATCATCTGAATCAAGTATGACTTCTAGCTGTGGTACATCCCAGGACAAAATTTCTTTCCATCAGTGGACCTGTGAAACCTAGAATACAAGTTATCTGCTTCCACAGTACAGTGTTGGGACAGGCCCAAGGTAGACATTTCCATTCCAAATGGAAGAAATAGGAAGGAACGAAGGGGTCTTGGGTACCAAGTAAGTCTAAAACCCAGTAAAGCAAGTTTCATGAGCTCTCAAGGCTTGAAAATAATTTGTTCTGCAGGATCATCTGAGCAATGGCTCTGGCTTCCAGACATTGGCCATTCTCTCTGGATTCTAGGTGGGGGCCCTTTAGGTGTGGGTATCAGCTCCACCTTCCATGCCTATTGGGGTAGCAATCCAGTTTCCTTGGCTTTGGGTGGACGCATTCACCTGGCCCATATGAGTGGTGATCTACCTCCTTGGTCTCTGGCAGCTCTTTCTCCTGGCCCACTGACACAACAGGCCTGCTTCCTCAACTTTGGGTGGTGGCCCCATTCTCTTGGTACACCTAAATTGCAGCTCAACCCTTAGGAGCTGTGGTGAAGACCTGACTCTTTGAAACCAAGGAGGTGGTTTGTCCACACTTACATGTCCCCCGGTGCTCCTTCCAACACTTCTGCTCATCCCCAAACTGGTCCCAGGGTGCTATCTTCCTTTCCTTGGAGGACAACAGATATCTGCAACCAAGTAGCTCCTTTGGCCCATTTCTTGCCTGTAGAATTCCGGAAGGCAGACAACTTTCCTTCATTTTGTTCTATCTCTGTCCCTTTCAGTCTAAGCTAAAGGGATATCTACTGGGGTGGTTGATTAGATCCATCAGTAACAGGCCAAATCTTTAGCAAAAGATTGTATAGTCATGCCATCTGTGAAAGTTCTAGAACACATGCCCTTAATTTGTACAACAGAAATTTCCAAAGCTTTGCATTCTAGTTTCATTTTGCACGGTTCACTTTTAGGTCTATCTCTTTCCTCCCGCATTGTACTGTAAGCAGCAAGGAGAAATCATGCTGGCTTTTCAAGATTTTTCTTGGAAATCTCCTCAGTCAAATATCCATGTTCATCACTTACACATTCTATCTTCCACAAATCATTCAAACTTAATTTAGACAAGTTCTTTGCCAACTTATAAAAATAGTGCCCTTCTTCCACTGTCTACTTATCTGCTTCATCACTAAACATCTAATCTCCTGGTGATATTCTGTTCATGGTAGTAGAAGCTTTTCCCACAGCTCTCAATTCTTTCTGAGCTCTCATCGGAATCACCCTCAATGTTCATAATTCTACCAGCAGTCTCTTCAAGGCAATCTAGGCTCTTACTTCCAATCACATCAAATTTCCTCCAGCCTGTATCCATTACTGAATTTTAAAACTACTTCCATATTTAAGGCATTTGTTAGAGCAGAACTGCACTTTCTGGTACCAAGTTTTGTCTTAGTTTCTTAGCGCTGCTGTAATAGAAATACCACAAATGGGTGGTTTTAAAGAGTAGAAATTTATTTTCTCACGGTTCAGGAGATTAGAAGTCTGAATTCGAGGTACTTGAATTTTGTGTTTGAATTGACACATTTCAATCCATAACACCCTCTATTCCTAGTTTCCTGAGAATTCTTTTTTTTTTAAACATGGGTGGCTGTTGGATTTTGTCAAATGCTTTTTGTGAATCTATTGATATGATCATATGATATTTCTTCCTTAATCTGCCCATATGATAAATTACATTAATTGATCTGTGAATACTGAAACAGCCTTGTATAACTGTGATAATTCTCACTTAGTCATGGTGTATAATTCTTTTTTATATACTGTGGTATTCAATTAGCTAATATTCTGTTGATGAGTTTGCACTTATGTTCTTGAGAGATACTGGTCTGTAATTTTTCTTCCTAGTGATGTCTTTGCCTGGTATTGTTATTAGGGTAATGCTGATCTTGTAGAATGAGTTGGGAAGTATTGTATCCTATTCTATTTTTTTGGAAGTGTTTGAGAAGGATTGGTGTCAAATCTTCCTTAAAAGTTTGGTTCAATTCACCTCTGAAACTTTCTGGACCTGGTGCTTCCTGTACTGGAAGGTTATTGATTGTTCACTCAATTTCTTTAATTGATATAAATATAGGCCTATTTAAATAATATTTTTCTTCTTGTGTGAGTTTTAGTAGATTGCATTCTTTAAAGAATTGATCCATTTCATCTAAGTTATCAAATTTGTGGGCAAAGAGTTGCTTGTAGTATCTTTTTTTTTTTTTTTACTACCCTTTTAATGTTCATGGAATCAGCTGAGATGTCCTCCTTTCTTTTATAATATTAGTGATTTGTGGGTTCTCTCTTTTTTTCCTGTGGTTTATCTATTTTGCTGATTTTTCCAAAGAACAAATTTTTTGATTTTATTGATTTTTCTCTATTCACCTTTTTCAATTTCATTGATTTCGGCTCTAATTTTTATTATTTCTTTTCTTCTGTTCACTTTGGATTTAATTTGTTCTTCTTTTTGAGTTTCCTAAGATGGAAGCGTAGATTTTTGATTTTAGATCTCTCTCTTTTTTTTTTATTATTTGAACTCAATGCTGTAGGTTTTCCACTAAGTACTGCCTTCACTGCATTCCACAAAATTTTGGTAAGTCGTATGTTCATTTTGTTCAAAATATTTTAAATTCCTCTTGAGATTTCTTTGGCTTACGTGTTACTTTGCAGTGTGTTGTTTAATCTCTAAATATTTTGAGATTTTTCAGCTATATTTCTGTTACTGATTTTGAGTTGAATTCTAATGTGGTCTGTGAGCACACTTTGTGTATTATCTGTTCTTTTAAATTGGTTATGGCTTACTTTATAGCCCAGAATTGTGGTCTATCTTGGTGAATGTTCCATGTGAGCTTGAGAAGAATGTGTATTTTGCTGTTGTTGGGTGAAGTACTCTCTAAAGGTCAACTAGATTCAGTTGACTGATGGTGCAATTCAGTTCCACTACATCCTTATTTCCTGCCTGCTGAATCTGTCAATTACTACTAGAATGATGTTGAAGTACCCAAGCAGAGTAGCGAATTATTCTATTTTTTCCTTACAGCTCTACTAAATTTGCATCACGTACTTTGACACTGTTTTGGGCACATACACATTAAGGATTGTTATATCTTTTTGGAGACTTGGCCCCTTACTGATTATATAATACTCTTCTTTATACCTGGTAATTTTCCTTGCTCTGAAATTAAAATGGCTATTTTAGCTTTTTTTTTGTTTAGTGTCAGCATTGTATATATTTCTCCATCTCTTTATATTTAAAGTGAGTTTCTTGTTGACAACATAGAGTCGAGTCTTGTTTATTTTTTTATCTAATCTGATATGCTCTGTCTTTTAATTGATATATCTAGACCATTCATATTTAAAGTGATTATTGATATATTAATATCTACCACATTTGTTACTGTTTTCTATTTGATACCTCCTTCTTTGCTCCCCCCACCTTTTTATTGCTTTGTCTTGTTTTAACTCAGCAATTTGTGTGATTCTATTTGCATGGAGTCATATTAATTATACTTCTTTAACAAGATTTTTAATGGTTGTCCTAGAGTTTGCAATATATGCTTACAGTTAATCTAAGTTCGCTTTCAAATAACACTATTCCACTTCAGGGTTGTTACAGGTATTTTATAACAGAGTATTCTCAATTCCTGTCTCCTGTACCTTATTAGTGATTATACTGCTATTATACATTTCACTTATCCATAAGCTATAATCATATAATAGATTGTTTCTGTTATTATTGTAAATAAATTTTTATCTGCTAGATCAGTTAAGAAAACAAAAGATTTTACCTTCGTTTACTCTGGTTTGGATGCTTTTCCTTTCTTTACATAAGTTCTGAGTTTCTGATCTATGTCATTTTCCTTCTCTTGAAGAACTTCTTTTATCATTTCTTGTAAGACAGGTCTAGTGGCATCAAATTCTTTAAATTTTTTTTCTGGAAAAAATTCTTTACTTCTTCAGTTTTGAAGGATAATTTTTCAGGGTAAGAAATTTTAGGTTGGCTTTTTTTTTTTTCTTTCAACACTAAATATTTAACTCCGCTTTCTTTTTGCCTGCGTGGTTTCTGAAGAGAAGTCTAATGTCATTTTTAACCATGCTCTTTTATAGGTAAGGTATATATTTTTCTATTTTACTTCTTTCAAGATTTTCTTTTTGTCTTTGATTTTCAGCACTTTGTCTATGTTATATGCCTACATGTAGTTTTTGGCATTTACCCGAGTTGGTGTTTTCTGAGCTTCTTGGATCTATGTTGTGATTTCCAGTGTTAGAAAATTCTCAGGAGTTATTACTTCAAATCTTTTTTTCTGGTCCTTTTTCTCCTTCTACTATTCCCATTACTCATATGTTATACCCTTTTTATTTGTCACACAGTTCTTAGATATTCTGTTGTACTAATGAGCCCATTAAAGCCATTCTTCATTTCTGTAACAGTGCTTTAGATTTTTTACATTTCCTTCTGAATATATATTAGAATTTCAGTTTTTTTTGGATAACCTATCTGTTCTTACATGTTGACTATGTTTTGCATTATAGCCCTTAGCATATTGATCATAAAAAAACGAAAACAAACAACAACAAAAAAAGCAACACTTGCTGTCAATCAGTTCTGACTCCCGGCAATCTATGTATTTCAGAGTAGAGCTGCACATATTGTTTTCAATAGCTGTGATTGTTGAAAGTAGATTGCCAGGCCCTTCTGCTGAGGAACCTCTGGATGGGTTTGAACCGACAGTCTTTCGGTTAGTAGCCAACTGCTTAAACATTTCTATTATTGTCGTTAGATCCTGTTGAGTCAGTTCTGACTCATAGAGACCCTATGAACAACAGAACAAAACACCATGCAGTCTTGCCCCGTCCTAACAATCATTGTTATGCTTGAGCCCATCGTTGCAGACACTGTGTCAGTCCATCTTGTTGAAGGTCTTTCTTTTTTTCACTGACCTTCTATTTCACAAAGCATGATGTCCTTCTTCAGGGTCTGATCCCTCCCGATAACATGTCCAAAGTATGTGAGACCTAGTCTTGCCTTCCTTGCTTCTTAGGAGCATCCTAGTTGTACTTCTTCCAAGACAGACTTGTTCATTCTTTTGGAAGTCCATGGTATATTCAAAATTCTTCTTCAACACCACAATTGAAAGACATCAATTCTTCTTTTGTCTTCCTTATTCATTGTCCAGCTTTCGCATGCATATGAGACAATTAAAGGCACCATGTCTTGGGTCAGGTGCACCTTAGTGTTCAAGGTGACATCTTTGCTTTTCAACACTATAAAGAGGTCTTTTGTAGCAGATTTGCCCAATGCAATGCATTTTTTGATTTCTTAACTGCTGCTTCCGTGGGAGTTGATTGTGGATCCTAGTAAAAGGAAATCCTTGACAACTTCAATCTTTTCTCCATTTATCATGATGTTGTTTATTAGTCCAGTTGTGAGGGGCTTTGTTTTTGTTTTATGTTGAGGTGTAATCCATGCTGAAGGCTGTGGTCTATGATATTAATCATAGATATTTTAAATTGCTGGTAAATTTCTAATATCCCTGCCATATCTGAGTCTGGTTCGGATGTTTACCCTACCACTTCAAACTTTTTAGCAGGATTTGTAAGTTTTTTGTTGAAAACTGGACATGAAACATCAGAAACAAAGAACTGAGGTTTTCTCATTTGTAAAGCTTTCTTGACATTGACGTATGGTGATGATTTGGGAGAGCATTCTATGATCCTATGATTAGGTCTCAATCTTTTAGTAAGGCTGTACCCCTGAACTGCGGTCTTCATGAGTGCTTCTCAGCTGTTTTCTCCCACCTGTTAGCTTAAATAGGAAGGCTGGAGGGTCCTGGGGTTGGATATTTCCTTTCTCCCTTGTTGAAGCCTAGAAAGGGTTGCAGTTTGACAGTTCTCTTTTCAGTGTGGAAGGCTAGATCTTTCACATCATTTTGGCTCTTATAAAACCCATGTTGCCTAGGTTCTGGTAAAGCACTTTCCCTTGAGGGCATGCCATTGTCAAGGAAAACAGAGCAGTATTTCAAAATGTTATTTTCTCCTTCTTCCTGCCAGAAGCACAAGGGAATTTTTTTCTAAGCTTCAAAGTGAAAACATTGGGTGGGTCCTGTAGGTAAAATTCTTGGAAGTGTGGGGTCCCCCACACTTACAGGAGGTTTTATTTGTTTTGTTTTTTATCTCTCAAGCTAGTCTGTGCTCAGTCTACTGCATTTAATTACTCTTTAGGCATCCCTACCTGATAGTGGGTCCAGCAGTGGCCGTGTTGGCAGTGGTCGGCTCTGCTCCTGGTAAGCAGTGATTCTCTGTTATCAGCCTGTCTGTCTTTCTGTCGTTTGGGGCAGCCCTTTGCTTTGTGACTTCAATTCTCTGATCTAAGAAGGGTTAGTGAGTTTCAGATTTTTAGTTTTTTTCTTGTTGTGAGGATAATAACACAGTTTTCTTGTCTATCTCTGCTTCTAGGGGCCAGCCACATTCCTTGTCTCATGATCCCTTCTGACGTCTTCAAAGTCAACAATAGTGCTTCAAATTCTTATCATATTTCATCACTCCCAACTTTGCTTTTGAATCTTTTTCCCACCCTTGTGTTTACACCGTATCTACCCGGACAATCCAGGATAGTGCCCCTATTTTAAGGTCAATTGACTGGCAAACTTAATTCCTTCTGCAACTTAATTCCCCTTGCCACGGAACCTAACATAGTTACAGATTTCAAGGATTAGGACATGGACTTCTTTGGGGCGGGGTGGGGGCATAATTCTGCCTACCACAATTTGAAAATCCATGTGTAGGTGATCCCCCCTGGTCCCCTCTCCTGACACTCAACACCAGCCTGAGGCCAGCCTTACTCACAAAATACACCACATATCCAGCTCTAAATGCCTTGGCTGATGTGGGAGAAAGTTTACATTCCAACACTTCTTAAGAAATCCACTTAGTCAACTCTTTGTCTCCCTAAAGTTTCTCACTGCATAGGGAAATATCCTGCTATGGAGAGTGTGGCTTTGGCAGTTTTTAGGGCTCATGTGATTTCAAAGACGAATTTATCAATCTGTTGCTTCTCTTCCAGTCTGTCACACAAGTTCCGTGGCATATTCTAACCACATGAGGGGTGGTTGTCCCTAGTATCTACTGCTGTGTGTTCCACAACCATCTCTACTTTGGGGGCATAAGTCCTTTCTCTGGCCTCCGCAAACTTGCCTGATATCCTACCCCACGCTGGCTGTGCAGTCCCCAGACTCCATCTCAGCTAGAGAAATATGGTAAGGGCCCTGGACCTGGACAAGCCCTTCTGTCTCAGATTTCTTCTGCTTCCAGGAAAGACCCCAAATTCTTAGAAATACTGGCTCCCCCTGAATGCATGTGATACCTAATGTTCTCCTTTTATTTTCATGTGGGAGATCCTTAAGACTTGCTCAATTTAGTGAAATCACAAAAGACGTAACCTTGTGGCTCTAGGAAAAGTGAAAGTCTTAGATTCTCTTGTCACTCGCTCAATATTTAGCTTTGGGCAAATTGTGTTACCTCTCTGAGCCTTAGTTCTTTCATCTGTAAAATCTCCCACCTTCCTTGTAGGAGGCTGCTGGGGTGTCAGTGAGATAGTGGTTGTGAAAATGTGACCTGTAATATGCTCCACACATGCAAGGCATTGTTCCTTTCTTATGTCCCCTCCTGACCCAGAGCCCGTCCCCCTCCCCCAGATCCTGGTCAATTCATCACACCAGGGTGGTGCAATGTCACCCTGGAGTGCAGGGTCACAGGGACCTCAAAGAATCTGAACATGACCTGGGAGAGCAAGGGACTCCCCAGGGACCTCAAGCAGAGAGAGACACCAGGACCAGTTACCAACTCCTGAACCCTGGCTGTGAGCCTTCCTCTGAGCAAGCCCCAGAGCCAGCCTAATGTCAGTCTCACCTGCATGGTCAGCAACTCTGAGGGCGAGAAAAATGTCACCTTAGACTTGGGGGAAGGAAGTCTGTGTCCATGGTGAGTGGTACCTGTCAGAGAGGAAGGGTATTCTTGGAATTCAGATGGCGCTGGGGTGCGAGGGGCAAGTGGCTTTTCTCTCCTTTATGTGTATTAGTACCACCTTCCACCTGGTCAACCCATACAGATGTGTGGGAGTTGTATCTATATTTTTTCTGGTTGTACATGTTTCTCCCTGCTGGTACAGGCAGTACCTTCCCACAGCTCTGCCCACCTCGAATATTTCCCCTCCCTCATCTATCATCCATTGTGTGTCCAGTATGGTCTTTTTAAAAGCAAATCTTTTTGTGTTGTTTGTCTCTATTGTCTGTGAGGTCTGACCTCCAGTGACTCGCTTCAGACTTGGGTGTCAATCCACCTCTGCCCATGTTCGAGTGGAAGTTCCCTGTACGTGTCCTGTACCACCAGTCCGTCTATGCCCCACATCCTTCACTTCCTTCTTACTCCTTTTTAATAATTCCGTACGGCCACGCACACCTTCCTGGGTCTGAGACCTTTGCAGGCACATAGGTCCCTGTGCTCAGAAGGGGCCTGCGCTGAGTTTAAAGCTCTGTTGTTTATGTCTTCAAATTTTTTATTTAATTTCAAAAATTAATAATTTTTGAACAAGGGGCTCCACGTTTTCATTTCAAACAGGACCCCACAAGTGCTGTAGATGGTTCTATCTACCCTTGGCCATCCCCTCCTTTTATTTTTATTTTTATGGTGCTTTAATTTTTTTTTTTTTAAGAGAAAGTTTACAAATCAAGTCAGTCTCTCATACAAAATTTCTATACACCTTGCTATGTACTCCTAGTTGCTCTCCCCCCAATAAGACAGCACCCTGTATTCCCCGTGTCCATTCAGCCACCTTCTGCCCCCCTTCTGCCTTCTATCTCCTCTCCAGACAGGAGCTGCCACATAGTCTCATGTGTCTACTTGAGCCAAGAAGCTCACTCCTCACCAGTATCACTTTCTATCTTATACTCCAGTCCAATCCCTGTCTGAAGAGTTGACTTTGGGAATGGTTCCAGTCTTGGGCTAACAGAAGGTCTGAGGACCATGACCTCCGGGGTCCTTCTATTCTCAGTCAGACCGTTAAGTCTGGCCTTTTTATGAGAATTTGAGGTCTGCATCCCACTGTTCTCCTGCTCCATCAGGGATTCCCTGTTGTGTTTCCTGTCAGGGCAATCATCGGTTGTAGCTGGGTATCATTTAGTTCTTCTGGTCTCAGGCTGATGTAGTCTCTGATTTACGTGGCTCTGTCTATCTCTTGGGCTTATAATTACCTTGTATCTTTGGTGTTCTTCATTCTCCTTTGCTCCAGGTGGGTTGAGACCAATTGATCCATCTTAGATGGGCACTTGGTAGCATTTAAGACTCCAGATGCCACTCACCAAAGTGGGATGTAGAATGTTTTCTTAATAGCTTTTATTATGCCAAATGACCTAGTTGTCCCCTGAAACCATGGTCCTTTGACCCCCACCCCTGCTACTCTAACCTTCAAAGCATTCAGTTTTTTTTCGGGAAACTGCTTTTGATTTAGTCCAGTTGTGCTGACCTCTTCTGTATTGTGTGTTATCTTTCCCTTCACCTAAAATAGTTCTTGTCTACTGACTAATTAGTGAATACCTCTCTCCCTCCCTCCCCACCCTGGTAACCATCAAAGAATATTTTCTTCTGTGTTTAAACTATTTCTTGAGTTCTTATAATAGTGCTCTTGTACAGTATTTGCCCTTTTCCAACTGTCTAATTTCACTCAGTGTGATGCCTTCCATCAATTTTCCTTTTGCTTTAGCTGCTTGATGTTCGAGAGCAAGTTTCAGAGTCTCCTCTGACATCCATCTTGGTCTTTTCTTTCTTTCCTGCCCTTTCAATGACCTCTTGCTTTCTTCATGTATGATGTCCTTGATGTCACTCCACAACTCGTCTGTTCTTCAGTCATTAGTGTTCAATGCATCAAATCCATTCTTCAAATGAAGTAAAATCTATCCTTCAGATGAAGTAAAAGAACTGAACAGAAGATTTCAAAGGGCCTCTCGAGAAGACAAAGTAAAGAAGTATAATGACATGTGCAAAGAGCTGGAGATGGAAAACCAAAAGGGAAGAATATGCTTGATGTTTCTCAAGCTGAAAGAACTGAAGAAAAAATTCCAGCCTCGAGTTGCAATAGTGAAGGACTCTATGGGGAAAATATTAAAGGACGCAGGAAGCATCAAAAGAAGATGGAAGAAATACACAGACTCATTATACAAAAAAGAATTACTTGATGTTCAACCATTTCAAGAGGTAGCATATGATCAGGAACGGATGGTACTGAAGGAAGAAGTCCAAGCTACCCTGAAGGCATTGGCGAAAAGCAAGGCTCCAGGAATTGACGGAGTATCAATTGACATGTTTCAACAAACAGATACAGCGCTGGAGGTGCTCAATCGTCTATGCCAAGAAATATGGAAGACAGCTTCCTGGCCAACTGACTGGAAGAGATCCATATTTATGCCTATTCCCAAGAAAGGTGATCCAACCGAATGTGGAAATTATAGAGCAATATCATTAATATCACACGCAAGCAAAATTTTGCTGAAGATCATTCAAAAATGGCTGTACCTGTATTGACAGGGAACTGCCAGAAATTCAGGCTGGTTTCAGAAGAGGACGTGGAACCAGGGATATCATTGCTGATGTCAGATGGATCCTGGCTGAAAGCAGAAAATACCAGAAGGATGTTTACCTGTGTTTTATTGACTATGCAAAGGCATTTGATTTTGTGGATCGTAACAAATTATGGATAACACTGCTACAAATGGGAATTCCGGACACTTAATTGTGCTCATGAGGAACCTTTACATAGATCGAGAGGCAGTTGTTTGGACAGAACAAGGGGATAGTAATTGGTTTAAAGTCAGGAAAGGTGTGCGTCAGGGTTGTATTCTTTCACCACACCTATTCAATCTGTATGCTCAGCAAGTAATCCAAGAAACTGGACTATATGAAGAAGAACAGGGCATCAGGATTGGAGGAAGACTCATTAACAACCTGTGTTATGCAGATGACACAACCTTGCTTGCTGAAAGTGAAGAGGACTTGAAGCACTTACTAATGAAGATCAAAGACCACAGCCTTCAGTATGGATTGCACCTCAACATAAAACAAAACAAAACAAAACAAAAATCCTTACGGCTGGACCAGCGAGCAACATCATGATAAACAGAGAAGAGATTGAAGTTGTCAGGGATTTCATTTTACTTGGATCCACAATCAACAGCCATGGAAGCAGCAGTCAAGAAATCAAAAGATGCATTGCATTGGGCAAATCTGCTGCAAAGGACCCTTTAAAGTGTTCAAAAGCAAAGATGTCACCTTGAAGATTAAGGTGAGCCTGACCCAAGCCACGGTATTTTCAATCACATCATATGCATTTGAAAGCTGGACAATGAATAAGGAAGAGTGAAGAAGAATTGATGCCTTTGAATTGTGGTGTTGATGAAGAATATTGAATATACCATGGACTGCCAAAAGAACAAACAAATCTGTCTCAGAAGAAGTACACCAGAATGCTCCTTAGAAGCAAGGATGGCGACACTGCATCTTACATACTTTGGACATGTTGTCAGGAGGGATCAGTCTCTGGAGAAGGACATGATGTTTGACAAAGTACAGGGTCAGTGGAAAAGAGGAAGACCCACAACGAGGTGTATTTACACAGTGGCTGCAACAATGAGCTCAAGCATAACAACGATTGTAAGGATGGTGCAGGACTGGGCAGTGTTTCGTTCTGTTGTGCATAGGGTCACTATGAGTCGGAACCTACTTGACAGCACCTAACAACAACAGCAACAACAACAACACCTTCCAGATTCCTCCATGTTATGAAATGCTTTGCGGATTTATCGTTGTTCTTTATCTATGTGTAGTATTCGATTGTGTGAATATACCATAATTTATTTATCCATTCATCCGTTGATGGGCACCTTGGTTGCTTCCATCTTTTTGCTATTGTAAACAGGGCTGCAATGAACATGGGTGTGCATATATATATTTGTGTAAAGGCTCTTATTCCTCTAAGGAGTGGATTGCTGGATTGTATGGTATTTCTATTTCTAGCTTTTTAAGGAAGTGCCAAATTGATATCCAAAGTGGTTGTACCATTTTACATTCCCACCAGCAGCGTGTAAGGGCTCTAGTCTCTCCACAGC
Source organism: Elephas maximus indicus (assembly GCF_024166365.1). NCBI lineage: Eukaryota > Metazoa > Chordata > Mammalia > Proboscidea > Elephantidae > Elephas > Elephas maximus. The sequence goes on from NC_064821.1 coordinate 195,147,292, forward strand.
CTCTCCAACATTTATTATTTTGTGTTTTTTGGTTTAATGCCAGCCTTGTTGGAGTGAGATGGAATCTGATTGTAGGTTTGATTTGCATTTCTCTAATGGCTAATGATAGTGAGCATTTTCTCATGTATCTGTTAGCTGCCTGAAAGTCTTCTTTGGTGAAGTACCTGTTCATATCATTTGCTCATTTTTTAATTGGGTTATTCTTTTCTTGTTGAGTTTTTGCAGTATCATGTAGATTTTAGAGGTCAGAAGCTGATCAGAAATGTCATAGCTAAGAACTTTTTCCCAATTTGTATGCAAGCTTTTTACTCTTTTGGTGAAGTCTTTGGATGAGCATAGGTGTTTGAGTTTTAAGAGCTCCTGGTTATCTAGTTTCTCTTCTGGTGCTTGTGCATTGTTAGTAATGTTTTGTGTTCTGTTTATGCCATGTACTGGGCTTCTAGCATTGTCCCTATTTTTTCTTCCATGATCTTTATTGTTTTAGATTTTACGTTTAGGTCTTTGATCCATTTTGAGTTTGTTTTTTGTGTGGTGTGAGGTATGGGTCTTACTTCATTTTTTTGCAGATGGATATCCAGTTGTGACAGCACCGTTTGTTAAAAAGAGACCATCTTTTCCCCATTTAACTGACTTTGGCCCTTTTTCAAATATCAGCTGCTAGCTCATATGTGAATGGATTTATGTCTGGATTCTCAACTCGGTTCCATTGCTCCACAAATCTGTTGTACCAGTACCAGGCTGTTTTTGACAACTGTGGCAGTATAATATATTCTAAAAGGTAATCTGAGGCCTCCCACTTTGTTCTTCTTTTTCGGTAATGCTGTAATTATCTGGGGCCTCTTTCCCTTCCATATGAAGGTGATGATTTGCTTCTCCATCGCATTAAAAAATGTTGGAATTTGGATCAGAATTGCATTGTATCTATAGATTGTTTTGGGTAGAGTAGACATTTTTATAATGTTGAGTCTTCCTATCCATGATCAAGGTATGTTTCTCCACTTATGTAGGTCTCTTTTGGTTTCTTGCAGTGGTGTCTTGCAGTTTTCTTTGTACAGGTCTTTTACGTCTCTGGTTAGGTTTATTCCTAAGTATTTTATCTTCTTGGAGGCTACTGTAAATGGCATTGAATTCGTGATTTCCTCTTTGACGTTTTCTTTGTAGGTGTAGAGGAATCCAGCTGATTTTTGTATGTTTATCTTGTATCCTGATACTCTGCTGAACTCTTCTATTAGTTTCAGTAGTTTTCTTGAGGATTCTTTAGGGTTTTCTGTGATGAGAACATATCATCGGCAAATAGAGATCCTTTTACTTCTTCCTTACCATTCTGGATGCCCTTTATTTCTTTGTCTAGCCTCATTGCTCTGGCTAGGACCTCCAGCACAATGTTGAATAAGAGGGGTGATAAAGGGCATCCTTGTCTGGTTCCCGTTCTCAAGGGGAATGCTTTCAGGCTCTCTCCATTTAGGATAATGTTGACTGTTGGCTTTGTATAAATGCTCTTTATTATTTTGAGGAATTTCCCTTCTACTCCTATTTTGCGGAAAGTTTTTATCATGAATGGGTGTTGAACTTTGTCAAATGCCTTTTCTGCATCAATTGATAAGATTATTTGGTTCTTGTCTTTTGTTTTCTTTATATGATGGATTGCATTGATTGTTTTTCTAATGTTGAGCCATCCCTGCATACCTGGTATGAATCCCACTTGGTCATAGTGAAGCATTTTTTTGATCTGTTGTTGAAATCTGTTGGCTAGAATTTTATCGAGAATTTTTGCATCTACCTTCATGAGGGATATAAGGGATATAGGTCTGTAGTTTTGGTTCTTTGTGGTGTCTTTACCTGGTTTTGGTATCAGGGATACACTGGCTTCATAGAATGAGTTAGGTAGTATTCCATCCTTTTCTAAGCTCTGAAATACCTTTAGTAGTAGTGGTGTTAACTCTTCTCTGAAAGTTTGGTAGAACTCCTCAGTGAAGCAGTCAGGCCAGGAATTTTTTTTTTTTTGGAGTTTTTAATTACCTTTTCAATCTCTTCTTTTGTTGTGGGTTTATTTAGTTGTTCTACCTCTGTTTGTGTTAGTTTAGGTAGGTAGTGTTCCTAGAAATTCAACCATTTCTTCTAGGTTTTCAAACTTGTTAGAGTACAGTTTCTCATAGTAATCTGATAGTATTCTTTTAATTTCAGTTGGGTGTGCTGTAATATCTCCCATCTCATTTCTTATTTGGGTTATTTGCTTCCTCTCCTGTTTTTCTTTTGTCAGTTAGCCAATGGTTTATCGATTTTGTTAATTTTTTCAAAGAACCTTTTGGTCTTGTTAACTCTTTCAATTGTTTTTCTATTCTCTATTTCATTTTATTCTGCTCTAATTTTTATGGTTTGCTTTCTTCTGGTGCCTAAGGTTTTCTTTTGTTGCTCTCTACTTATTCAAGTTGTAGTGATAATTCTTTGGTTTTGGCCCTTTCTTCTTTTTGGATGTGTGCATTTATTGCTATAAACCAAGCACTGCTTTAGTTGTGCCTCAAAGGTTCTGATAGGAAGTATTTTCATTCTCATTGGATTCTATGAATTTCTCTATTCCATCCATAATCCAATCGTTTTTGAGCACAGTGTTGTTTAGTTTCCAAATGTTTGATTTTTTCTCCCTGCTTTTTCTGTTGATTTCTACTTTTATGGCTTTACTGTCAGAGAACTTGCTTTGTAATATTTCAATGTTTTGTGTTCTGTTAAGGCTTGCTTTATGAGCTAATATGGGGTCTATTCTAGAGAATGTTCCATATGTGTTGGAAAAGAAAGTATATTTGGCTGCTGTTGAGTGGAATGTTCTGTCTATGTCCATGAGGTCAAGTTGGTTGATTGTGGCATTTAGATCTTCCATGTCTTTATTGAGCTTCTTTCTGCATATCCTGTCCTTCACTGAAAGTGGCGTGTTGAAGTCTTCTGCTATTATTGTGGAGCTGTCTATCTCACTTTTCAGTGCTGTTAGAGTTTGTTTTATGTATCTTGAAGCCCTGTCATTGGATGCATAAATATTTAATATGGTTGTATCCCCCTGGTATATTGTCCTTTTAAGCAGTGTATAGTGTCTTTCCTTATCCTTTGTGGTGGTTTTAACTTTAAAGTCTATTTTGTCAGAAATTAATATTGACACTCCTGCTCTTTTTTGATTGTTGTTTGCTTGATATATTTTTTCCATCCTTTGAGTTTTAGTTTATTTGTGTCTTTAAGTCTAAGGTGTGTCTCTTGTAGGCAGCGTATAGATGGTGATCAAGTTTTTTTTTTAATCCATTCTGCCACTCTGCCTCTTTATTGGTGCATTTAGTCCATTTACATTCAGTGGAATATTGATAGGTATGAGTTTATTGCTGTTATTTTGATGTCTTTTTTTTGTGCTGTTGACAGTTTCTTTTTCCCACTTAATTTTTTGTGCTGAGTAGTTTATATATTGTCTTTTCCTCTTATTTGTTATTGTCAGTTTTGTTTTTGCTGAGTCTTTCTGTTTTTCCTGTATTTTATTTTGATGTGTAGGAGTCATTCTCATTTGTGGCTACCTTAATATTTACCCTTATTTTTCTAAGTTTAAACCGAACTTTGATTTCTTTATATTGCCTTGACTTCCTCTTCATGTGAAAGATCTATGACTACATTTTTTAAGTCCCTCTTTATTGTTTTAAGATTGTCATTTTTGAAGAATGACATTGCTGTTTCCCTGTTTTGAGCATTTTTTAAAATCTTGATTTGTTTTTGTGATTTCCCTATCTGGGTTGATATCTGGTTGCTCTGTCCTGTTTTCTAGTGTTGGGCTGGTGTCTGATATTATTGATTTTGTAACTGGAAAATTCCCTTTAGTATTTCTTGTAGCTTTGGTTTGGTTTTTACGAATTCCCTAAACTTCTGTTTGTCTGGAAATGTCCTAATTTCTCCTTCATATTTGAGACAGTTTTGCTGGATATATGATTCTTGGCTAGCAATTTTTTTTTACTCCAGTGCTTTATTTAAGTCATCCCTTTGCCTTCTTGCCTGCATGGTTTCTTCCGAGTAGTCCGATCTTATTCTTATTGAGTCTCCTTTGTAGGTGACTTTTCGTTTATCCCTAGCTGCTCTTAAAATTCTTTCTTCATCTTTAGTTTTGGCAAGTTTGATTATAATAAGTCTTTGGTGACTTCCTTTTGAGATCTACTTTATGTGGTGTTTGATGAGCATCTTGGATAGATATCTTTTCATTTTTCACAATATCAGGGAAGTTTTCTGTCAACTAATCTTCAACAATTCTCTCTGTATTTCCTGTTATCCCTCCCTGTTCTGGTACTCCAATCGCTCACAGGTTATTTCTCTTGATAGAGTCCTACATGATTCTTAGGTTTTCTTAATTTTTTAAATTTTTTTATCGGATTTTTCCTCAAATATATTGGTACCAAGTGTTTTATTTTCAAGCTTACTAATTCTGCCTTCCATTTCCTCAATTGTGCTCCTCTGATTTTCTACTGAGTAGTCTAATTCTAATTCTGTAATTTTATTGTTAATCTTCTGAATTTCTGATTGCTGTCCCTATGGATTCTTGCAGCCTATTAAATTTTTTTATTATGTTCTTGGATAACCTTTCAATTTCTTCAACTGCTTTATCTGTGTGTTCCTTGGCTCGTTCTGTGTTTTGCCTGATCTCTTTCTTGACTTCTTAAAGAGTTCTGTATATTAATCTTTTGTATTCTACATCTGGTAATTCCAGGAATACGTCTACATCTGGAAGAGTCCTTGATTCTTTGTTTTGAGAGCTTGTTTAAGTGATCGTGGTGTGCTCTTTATGTGATTTGATATTGACTGTTGTCTCAGAGCCATCTATAAGTTATTGTATTAATTTATTTTATGTTTGCTTACTGTATCCTAGCTTCTTGCATTGTTTTGTTTTGATATGCCCAAATAGGCTGCTTGAGTGAGCTAGCTTGATTATTTGCACCTTTGAAGCTTTGATATCCTGTCACCAGATGGCTAGAGCTCTTACCAGGTATATGAGCCTAGGATTCCATTCACTTTTCTTGTATGGATTCAGCTCAGGTGTCCAGATAGTTGGTCATCAAGTGTGTGGTACAGGCTCTGTCCTACAGTCTTATAGGGGCTGGGGTGATTGGTGTAGGCACAGGTATCTGGGTGCAGCAGGGGGTCATGCTGTGAACAAGGCAGGGGGCTGACAACCATCCCCCAAGTGTCTGTGAGGAAAGTGCATCCCTGTTCCCTAGAGCACACAGGCGGGTGGGTTCTGCAGTCAGACCATGGGCAGGAAAGGCCACTTATCATTAGACCCCTTTCACAGGTAGCTAGGTGATGTGGGTGGAGCCACCAGTCCTCAGGCCCCTGATGTGTGTTGGTGAGGACCCTGTATAATAGGCAAAGCAGTGTCAAGCATCAAAAACCTACCTCTCCACTGCACAGCTGAAACAGCTGAAGTCAGATCTCAAGCACATACACCATGGAAGTCTGCTAATCATGGGCATAATCTCCTGAAATGGGCCCACACAGGTCCATGCAGGGGTGAAAGGTATTCAAAGTTCGTGGACTTTTTGTGTCTGGAGAGGAATTGCTTCTGTCCTGAACTCCCCAGCTTAGTGGACCTGGCAGATTATCTTTTCTCTCAATTGTTAATTTATTCCTTCTCAAAGGCTGTGAGAATGGCTTAGGTCAAGCAGCAGGACCTATCTCAGGCTCAGGGAAATAGACGGCCACTGAAGCCAGCTTGGACCCGGTGCACGGTAATATAAAGGCAAGTATTAGCTTTTGCTGAGAGTGCTGCTCTTTTCTGGTTTTGGAGGTGTGAATAGACTGTGCGGCTTGCTGTCTCTCCCTGAGGAAACTGCATCCCGAATGCTACCGCCAGCCCTGGTGTAGTTGTTCCAGGGAATTGTGCCTTAGGGTCACCGGTTCCCGCTTGAGTCAGGTCTAGCAACTCCTTGCCGCTTCTGAACCATCTCTCCCTCCCCCTGCCACTCGGTCGGATTTCCCAGCTTTGCCTTTGATGTTCAGGGCCCCTAGCTTGTCATATATATAATCTTTTCACTTGTTGTTTCAGGTCTTTGTTGTAAGAGGGATCGTCAGAAGCATCTGACTATTCCACCATCTTTGCCTCGCCTCTCTGGCCATCCCCTCCTTTAAGAAGCCATCCATGCTCACGCCACACTTGGCATCTCTCCGGGCCTCCTTTTATCACAGAATATTGTGAGCTGATTTGGAAGGAAATGTTTATGTGTTTATCTACTTTGTAGACCGAAATGTTTTGATGTCAAGAGCTACGTCTTGTTCTCCTTTGTATCTCAGCTTTTGGCCAAAGTGTGCTTGGAATCAGTATTTCATTGAATTAATGAATTAACTGGTATCCAACGTGCATTGTTGCCCTTTCTAACCCACCTCTTCACCTGCTTCTAGAAGGATCTGATGGTGTTACAACATCTCTTAAAACCCTCAGTTGCCCTTCTCCATCCTGGAGTCTCAGATGAAGTTCAACAATTAGCATGACTCACAACACAATCTGGGACCAGGCTCCTGCCTCCCTGTAATCATCCAAGCCTGGTACTCCTCCCTGTCCTGTTCTACTCCTGCCTACTGCAACCAGGCTGCTGGCCATGCCCAGAGGGCTGGCATTTTGACGTAGCCATTTTCTGAACATGGTGCTCCTCCTTCCTGGAATGTCTCACCCACCCTCAGTGTCTGGAAAATTTCTACCTCTCCCTCAGGACTCAGCTTATGTATCACCTTCTCTGGCAAGCCCTCCACGAAGACCTATGTATAAGGTAAAAACCTTTATTACAGCTGCGATCCCTTTGTCCTGCAGTGAGATGAGCTACTCCAGGGCACAGAGCACACCTTTTTCCTGTCAGCATCCCTGGCACCCAGATGGAGCTCGGTAACTGAGTGAATGAGTGGGCCTGCCATGACTTTCCCTCCTTTAATTTCTGAACCAGCCCCCTCCAGATTTCTCCACTTGCTCTTTTTCTAAATCCTCTTGGGAATGGGCATCTCAAATTCTCTCTTGCTTTACCTTTATTCACTCTCTTGTGAAGGAAACTGGACTAGATGAGGCTAGCTCCCTGGGAGTCATCCTTGGCGCCTTTGTGACTGTGCTGATGGCCCTGGGAACTGGAGTGTTCCTCTGGAAGACACGTGGGATGCTGAGTTGGGGGTTGATGGAAACAGCACGAATGGGTAGAAGCCTACAAAAGGACTGGCCCAAGGCTTCTTTTTTTTACCTTCTGTAGGGCTTTCTGTGTATAGCGGGCTATGTGTGTGTGTGTTTGGGGGACTGCGTAGTGTATATTATACAGCTGGGCAAGAGCCCTCCTACTTGCCATTTGTACTAACTTGGACCTAAGCCTTAGCCTCACCTATGGGGCCCAAACCCTCCTTTCTGTAGAGTGGGAAGAGGAACTCGTGTTATCCAGGCCTTTCTTGCCTTCTGTTTCCCAGGGAATGACTCCAGGGGGCCAAAATTAGGGGGTTTCCTCTTAGTTAAATAGTCCCTGCCCTACGTTAATAAGGCCATGCCAGTATGGGGTATGTCTGAAACCTAAGTACTTCTGAGTGATATAAAGAGCATCATAGACACAGAGACAAGCAGGCACAAGTGGGGAAGAAAGATGGTACATGAAGATCAACAAGAAACTGAGAAATAGTAGCTGAAAGAGACAAAGATCTTTCCCGGCAGCTGACAGACTGAGAGATCCATCCCCTATAGCTGATGCCCTGAGTTCAGCCTTCTAGTCTTCTCAACTGTGGAAAAATATATTTCTCTTCTTTAAAGCCACCTACTTGTGGTATGGAAACCCTGGTGCTGTAGTGGTTAATTGCTATGGCTGCTAACCAAAAGGTTGGTAGTTCAAGTCCACCAGGCATTCCTTGGAAACTCTATGGGACAGTTCTATGCTGTCCTATAGGGTCGCTAAGAGTTGGAATTGACTTGATGGCAATGGGTTTTACTTGTGGTATTTCTGTTATAACAGCACTAGGAAACTAGAACAATGAGCATGTCTTATCTCTCCTTGAACCCCAATTCCTCTTCCCCATCCTCATCCACAATAGATTACTTTGCCTTTTATTAAGTGACAATATAGAACTAATCAGAAGAACTTCCACAAACTCCATCACCAGACCTACCCGCTGCCCTGCTTCTGAACACATACCTTCTGCTTTTGTCCTTATGATTTTGGATGATCTTGGCTCCTGTAGGTCTGGTGCTCCTCTTGGGCACCAGATTCCATCTCTTGCCTGTGCAGTGTCATCACTCCACAAGTTCTTCCCTGTATTAGCTTTTGAAAAAATCTACAGATTATTTTTATCAGTACACAAGCATACTGTAATTTTCCTCATTGAAAGAATCTTATAAACTCGACTCCCCGCTAGTACTCTCCCATTTTTCTCTCCAATTTATAGCAAAATTCTCTGAAAGAAATTCTCTATATTTCTTCCTACTAATTCCCTCCCTTTTTCTCTGGAGTTCTTTCTAATCATGCATTTCCCCAGAACTCCATGGACATTGCTCTTGTTAAAGTCCCCTGAGAAGCCCGTGATGCTAAATCCAGTAGTCAATTCTCAGGCCTCGTCTTCCTTAACTTCTCAACAGCAATTGACACATGGGTCACTTCTTCCATGAAACCCTGTCTTCACCTCACATCTGCACTTGCAGTTCTTTTCCTCCTACTCACTGGGTGCTCCTGAGTTTCCTTTACTGGTTTCTTTCTCATCTCTCCCACTTCTACATCCCAGAATTCAGTTTTCAGACTTCCCTTCTTCAGTGTCTCTGATGTTGTAATAGGAAGAACAATGGCCCCCAAAGATGTCCACATCCTGATTTCTGAATTCTGCAAATATGTTGCCTTACGTGGCAGAAGGGACTTTGCAGACATGATGAAGGTTAAGGACCTTAGATGGGAGATTATCTTGGCTTATACAGATGGGCCCAGTCTAATCACAAGAGTTCTTAAAGGTAAAGGAAGAAAAGCAAAAGAGTGGGCCAGAGATTTGTTGTGAGAAGGACTGGACCTGCTATTCCTGGCTTTGAAGATGGAGGAAGAGTGGGCCATGAGCCAAGGAATGAGGCAGCCACTAAAAGGTGGAATAGCCCTCAGTTTACAGTCAACAAGAAAACCAAGACCTCTGTTCTGCAACTGCATGGAACTGGATTCGGTCAACTATCAGAATGATCAGGAAATAGATTCTCCCCTAGAGTTTCCAGAAAGGAATGCAACTTGCTGAAACCTTGTTTTAAACCACACTGACCCTGTTGCTATTTTTTTGAACATACCAATCATGCTCCTTCTGCCTTAGGGGCTTTGCTTCTGCCTGAAATTCTTTTCCTTCAGGAATCTTCATGTCTCATTTCCTCACCTTCTTCTGGTCTTTGTGCAAATGTTATATTTTTAGTGAGATTTATTCCAGCTCCCTATTTAAAACTGCAACATCGTCCTGGCATTCTCATTACTCTTCCTGGCTCTTTTTGTCCATAGCACTTATCACAGGGATGTGAAGATGTATTTAGTCTGGGCTGTTGAATCCTGTGGGAAAATAAGACCTCAGAGTAAGCTGAAAATCCTGATGTGTAGATACCGTTATTATTCCTAGGAAACTGCAAAGATAGTAAAAATAATGAACTTGCCCAAGATCACAAAGCTAAAAAATGACTGAACTAAGATTCAGACCTTGGAAGTTGAACCATTGCAGTATACAGGTTGAATAATTTAAGATCTATCCACATAATGGAATAATATTTAGATAATAAAAAGAATAAGGTACACCTTTATATATTTAAATAGGAAGGCGTTCATGGAATATTAAGTGTGTTATGTAACAGTATGTGTAGTATTATCCTGGTTTTATAAAATATATACACATACGTCGATGTGGTCTAAAAAGTTTAGAAAGTCTAAGTTGGTAAGCCAAACAGTTAACAGCAGTTTTCTTCAGGGTTCTGTCTCTTTTTCTGTATCATAGATTTTGTGTAACATTTATAAAAAGTGATTTATTGAAATTTTTGAGTAGGGCACTGACATAATCAGAACTCTGCTTCAGAAAAACTAAACCACATTTATGCTAACAGGAAATTTATCTCAGAAACCAGTTGAAGTATTTATTCTCCTGTTCCCCTTTCACTTCCTATTGTGTTCAAATGGCTCCTTCAGGATTTTTAATGAAATCACCACTAAGCATTTCTGGTTCTGTCTAGACAGTACAGATAAAGTGAAATTTTTGGTTTAAAAAATGGAGAATCCATAGTCCCTATGAATTGCGTATAATCCTGGCTGTTCGCCAGGGCTTAGAAAATCCTGGCAGTAGACCTTTGAAAAGCACGGATGCTTGGACCCCATCCTCAAACTGGGCATCATCTATATTTTTAAAGCTCAATAGATGTTTCTGGTACAAGATCAGTTCTGAGAGCTTAATCCTTTGGTTTTTTATGGAATCTTCATAAAATTTAAATGGGAACGTACATGGCAAGGAGAGGCTGAGAGTTTGTCTTCCAAAATAATCCTCGATATGTCCTCAGCTTGTAGCCCATAAAATGTTGAGTGAAGAAATGAATGAATGACAAGGCCCACAGGTTGGCATTAGTTTCAGAAATTCACCATGGTTTAGTCTGTCTTTCAGAATCTGAGTTTGAGCTCTGAAGCTACATTTCATCTATTGTCAAGAATTGACTTGACTTTTGGATGCAAAATCTTGCCAACAAATCTCGTACGGCACTGGCAGACAAAACCAGCATGCATATTTATTAATTTACAATAAGAAGAATACTTTTCAACTAGACTGGATAGTCCCATAGGTCTGAGGAATGAATCCTCTTCCCAAGTTTAGACCACACGGACGGCGAGTGAGCTGCTTGGTGAGCAGGAGTCAGGACAAGTGGGCAAATGCTGCTGGTATGAAAGTCCACTGTTCTTGGAGAGTCTGAATGCTCTAGCTCCACGGTAGGATTTACCTGGCTGGGGTACGGAGCTCTCTTGCGAGCCTGACAGCACTTAGTTTGTCTATGTCACTCACCTATCTTTATGGTCTGATTTTTATCAGTCTTCCTTTGATTGACATATTCTTTCTTTAGTCATGTTCATATTTGAGATTAAGTCTTGTCCTGGTTAACAAGTTGGAATCTCTACAAAATGACCTTGTATACCACTGTTGTCAATTAAAAAAAAAAAAAAAAAAAGAAACCCGAAACCAAACAAACCCTTACTTCCCTCATTTCCAAGTTCTTAGTAGAGGAAGTGAAGAGATAGGGAACCCCATCAGTGCACCCCATGCCACCAGCTGAACCACCAAACTGCCTTTGCCAGTGCATCCAAAGAGAAAAACTCTGAACTGGCTAATGGGGTCCTCTAGCACTTGAGGTTGGAAACTTCACCTAATTTAACTCTTAGACTTTTAGTAAGATCCTCTCATATTTAAAAAAGCAAAAAAAAAAAAAGAAGTAAAAAAAAAAAAAACCACCTTGTAAGAGAATGTAATATATAATGAAAATCTATTCAATTTAAAAATCTTAAGGAAAAGAACAATTTCTGGAAAATGGAATTTACTGACATTGATTTACATGGGTGTGTAAAACCTCATGGAATCAACACAGACAATATTGGAAAACTGATACAAGTGTTTTCTCCTTCAAGGACATTCAATTGTTTGAAAACTTGACAAAGCACCAAAATGAAAATAAAATCCCGATCCAGTTCTCGAATCTGCTTGAGCACCTCTCACTTCCTTCCTTCTGCTGGAAATTTGACCTTGGCAACCTGGACGCCCAGCTTGCCAAGGAGCGCGAGGAGGAAAAGGCCTTTTGCCAGCATCATCGACAGCAACGTGAACAGGAATTGAGCTCTTGTCCCTGTCGGGTCAGAAGCAGAGCAGACAGTGAGAGGCTTCTGGGGGACTGGATCCTGGCATTGACCACAGTCCCTCAGTGAGCTGATTCAGTGTCAGGGACTCCAGGTCACTCGATGGTTCTGAGTAAATTGGGACTTTGGGCTTAGAATAATCCTACGTGATATTGCCAAAGAGAGTGTCCTAGAATCTAAGAGTGTCCATGTTGGAAGGAAACTCAAAGATTATGGAGTTCTACCTCTTTTCTGTGCCTTATAACAACCCCAGTAAATGACTGTGCACCTGTGCTTACACACCTCCAGTGACAGGGAACTCGCTATGTCCCCAAATCGTCTATTCATCTTTGGACAATGCTACGAAAAGTCCCCTAACGTTATAAGTCACCAGCTTCCCCTATTAATATTAGTTTCCGCGAGGTCACTCATTGCAAATGTGATTCCTCATCCACTCAGTGGCCCTTCAGGTGGGATTCAGAGCAGGGGTACACATCAGGACTGGGGTGGCTTTTCTCTTCCCCAAAGGCCTGCTTTTCCTCACCGTCCCCTTCCTGGGGCACTTGCCAACTTTTACTGTGTCTGATATCACATTACTGAGGATGGAAATCTACCACAATGCCCCAACCTCCTGAGATAGGAATCTTCATGGAGCTGAACCTATTACCTTTCTGGTCATTTTCTTCAGGCCAACAGACTTCGCCCACATGTAATGTGGTATTTTTCTGGTCCTCAGAGTTGCTGACCACACAAGTGAGGTTGGCATTGGGCCTGCTCAGGTGCTGGCTCACGGGCAGACTCAGAGCCAGGGTCCAGGAGTTGATGACAGGTCCTGGTAACTCTCTCTGATTCAGGTTCTTGGGGAGGCCCTTGCTTTCCCAGGTCATATGCCGGTTCTTTGTGGCCCCTGTGGCCATGCACTCCAGGGTGACATTGCACCAGCCTGGTGTGGTGGATGATGACTTGGCCAGGATCTGGGGGATGGGGACAGGCTCTGGCATAGGAGAGGACGAAAGTATTATTATTGTATCTGTACAGCACATTACTCATCCATTATCTCATTAATTTCATAACACCCTGCCAGGAAGGCAGGGCAACTCACAGCTGAAAAAACTAAGGCTTGGTGAGGTGGAACCATTTCCCCAAAGTCATATAATGAGAAAGTCATACAGAATCCCAAGTTTAGAGAAGTTCAGGCAGCCAGAGTCTCTCAGTTCTTTCCACCACCTACATCCTGGCCCATACCATGCACAGCTGAATTCACACCAGGTTCACTTTTTTTTTTCACACAAAGCCTCTGTCCCTCACAACCCCCACAGCACTTGAAGGGGATCATCAAACCTCTTGGGAAAATACCTCCCAGGTACAGAATTTACAAAGCAGTTTCTGAAAACTGGTTTTGAGACTCTTAAAGCTTTACCCACGCTGAAGGTATAAAAAGGCTCTTATTTGGACATGAGAAGAGAATATCTTTGGATGGGTGCCTGCCCCTCACCTGAAGGTGGCGAAAGCAGCTTTACTGGGACCATTCAGAGAGCTTGACCTGTGTCCCTACAGCTGGGGGATGTGGTGGACTAGTGCCTGGCTCACACCCGAGAAATGTAAAGGGAGAGATGGTGCTGAAATGGCATACGGTAGCAGATAAGGAGCTGCTGGTGGGGAAGAACTTGCATTGCCAATGGTGGGTCCATTGTATGTGCTTTTCATGAAGTAGAGGTAGGACACTTTTGAAAGGACTTTGTGAAGAGAGCCATCTTGAGGGGCAATAGAACCCCAACAGAGAGTGTCTGTGTGGAAGGGGACCAGCCAAGGACCAGGGCCCAAAGGGAAAGATGTAAATGACCATCCTGAGAGTGTATTACCTGTGACAAGGCAGGTGAGAGATCCCCAGTGTGGGAGAGGAGTGTCTCCAGGGAACCTCTGGTAATCCCCATGGAAGAAAGAGTCAGATTAAACATTATCAGGCCCAGAGAACCCAACTGCTTGGTTAGCACAACAGTACTAGTCAAAGAAACCCTTACCTGTGCCCTCCAACCTCCCATCCTCCTTGTGCTCCTCTCTTCCTCCCTGTCCTCCTGGAGTTGGGGGAGGGGCTTCCTGTCTTTTTGCTGTTCTCTATAATCCTTGTAGGCCTTTGCTAGGGAATTTTGTCCTGGTCTTTGGGTATCACTTTCTGTATCTGCTGTATCTGCCACTAACGTGACAGGTTTTGCTTATCTCAACAAGTGTTGGCAGCTGCTGCTGGAGCCCATTGTCCCTGCCACAGCCTCCATGGTGATGTCCAGGCACTCCAAGTCTTCATCTTTCTGACCTGAGGTGTCTTCTGGTCCATGGTCCTGTTAGCACTTTGTTTCCTTAGTGGGGGCCATAAGAACACCTCAATATCCCCATGTCTTACACAGACTTGGGGGACTTGTAGTACTTCTAGAGGCTCCTTTTCTGGCTAAACACACCATACCCCAATTTCTACTCAGCAGGACTCCTTGGGAGGAGACAGTATTTTCCCAGATAAGTTGTAAGCAGAACCCAAGCCCCTCTCCTTCTGCGTTCCCTCTCAACCTTTCTGGTGATACAGTGCACAGCTGCTAACTGTAGGTTGGTGGTTGGAACCTACCAGCCGCTTTGTGGCAGAACAATGTGGCAGTCTGCTACTGTAAAATTTACAGCCTTAGAAATCAAATGGGGCAGCTCTATTCCATCTTATAGGGTTGTTATGTGTTGAAATAGACTCGAAGGTAGTGGGTTTGGTTTTTTAGTGGGTTTGGCTTGCTCCTCAGCCCTGCTCCACAGCCCCCTCTGTTTAGACCATAGGGAATGACCATTTCAAGTCCCTTCCAAGTTTTAACCAGAGTCTCAACCATAAGGTGTATTTTTAATAATCACTTAATTTTCCCCCCCATTTTCTCATGTCTCATGTCATAACTGATATCTTTGTAGTTTGTAACTTGTTGAGACAACTCTATTCTCTGAGTCTACAATTTCTGGTTTTGGCCCACACAAATCTCTCTTTTTTTCAATAAAAATATTCTTGCCTATTTTGGAAGTCAAAGATGAACACTGAGCTGTATTCTCAGCTGGATGACAAAGGAATGGCTGCCTCAGCCCCATGTTTTGGAGGTTTTGGAAAAAAAGAATTTTACAGTTGAAACACAGACACACTATACTTTGGAAACCACCAGACCAGAAGGCATTTGCGCTGACTCAAGAAGCCCCTCCTCACACTCTTACACACAACGATGCCTGATAAAATATAACAAAGAATGTTTTAAATATGGAACTGAGGTTTGGGAGAATTCAAGCCACAAAAACAGGAGGAAACTCAGAGCTAAAGGGGTCACTGATGTCCCTAAATGGGGATGAGGTCTTGGCCGTGGTGTTGTACTTGTAGGGATGTTGCATGAAGTCAGATGAGGGGCTGGGAGGAATACAGGATGAGAAAATTTCTGTCTTCTGGCCTGGGAAATCAGCTTGGGAAGCTGCCACCTGCCCTGTACCAAGGGTGGAGTCTGTGAGAAGTCAGAATTCCAGCCTGCACTATGCATGGGCATGGGTGTGAATTCTTACTATGTGCTGGAACTCTCAGCCCAGAAACTAGCCTAAAAATAGGTGAATCCTATAGGGCCCTGTTGAGTTGGCCCCTGACTCGTAGTCACTCCATACATAGCAGACTTAGATTGTCGTGATCCATAGGGTTTTCAATGACTGATTTTCAGAAGTACATTGCCAAACCTTTCTTCCAAGCCTGTCTTAGTTTGGACGCTCTGCTGAAATCTGTTCAGCATCATATCAACACACAGACACTTGGGAGATGTGCATGAGCTGCACTGGCTGGGATTAGAACCCAGCTATCCCACACCGAAGGTGAGAATTATACCACTGAACCATGAATGACTCAACTATAGGGCCCTAGCAGGGGCAAACACTGAGCTCACCCACTGGCACACGTCCACATCTCAGGGAACATGTGTGGGCTCTTGAAAGAAGCCAAAGAAAAAACATTACTGATCTACAGAGAAACAAGCAGAAGAATTACATCAGACTTCTCTTCAGAAATCATGCAGGTAAAGAGAGTGAAGTGAAATATTTAAAATGTTGGAAGAAAAAACCCATCAACCTAGAATTCTGTACTTAGCAAAATGATCCCTCAAAAGAAAAACTCGATAAGTTAGACTTCATTAAACTTAAAAATGTCTGCTCTGTAAAAGGCTCTGTTGAAAGAATGAAAACAAAACAACAAACAAGCAAACAAAAAACACCAAGTCACAGAGTGGGAGAAAATATCTGCAAAACACACATCTGATAAAGGACTTCTATCCAAGATATGCAAAGAACTTTTAAAACCCCCAAATAAGAAATTAAACAACCCAATTACAAAATGAACAAAAGATCTGAACGGAAACCTCACCAGATGATAAATAAGCTTAAGAAAAAATGCTCAACTTCTTATGTCATTGTTGTTATTAGCTGCTGTCAATTTGATTCTGACTCATGGCAACTCCATGTATGCAGAGTAGAACTGCTCCACAGGGTTTTCAAGGCTGTGAGGTTTTGGAAGCAGACCAGGTGTGTCTTCCCAGGCACCATTGAGTGGGTTCTAACCACCAACCTAGCCTAGTAGTAGAAGTCTTAGCCATTTACACCACCCAGTAACTCCTTCATATGTCATTGGGAATTGTAAATCAAAACAATAATTAGATACTACTATACACCTATTAGATTTGCTAAAATCCTAAATCCTGACAACACCAAATGTTGACAAGGATGTGGAGCAGCAGGAACTCTCAATCACTGCTGGTGGGAATGCAAAGTGATGCAGCCACTCTGGAAGACAGTCAAGTAGTTTCTTACAAAGATAAACACAGGCTTACCATCGATTCAGCAATTGTGCTTCTAGGTGTTTCCCCAAATGAAATGAAAACATATGTCCACATAAAATCCTGCACACGAATGTTTATAGGAGCTTTATCCATAATTGCCAAAATATTGGAAGCAATCAAGGTGTCCTTCACTAGGTGAACAGATAAACAAACTGTGGTATACCCACACAATGGAATATTACTCAGCAATAAAAAGAAATTAGCTATCAAGCCATGAAAAGAATGGAGGAACATTAAAATTGTGATTCTACATGAAAGATACCACTGCAAAAAAACCTACATACTGTATAATTCCCAACAATATGACATTCTGTAAAGGCAAAGCTATGGAGACAATAAAAAGATTAGTGGCTTCCAGGAGGTGAGGAGGAGGAAGGAGACATGAATAGATGGAGCACAGGGCACATTTAGGGCAGTGAAACTATTCTGTATGATTCTATAGTGGTGGACTCATGACATTAAGCATTTGTCTAAACTCATAGCACTGTATGACATAAGGAGTTAAGCCTCATGTAAACTATGGACTTTTATGACTAAAAATGTATCAATGTTGGATCATCAGTTATAACAAATATACCACAGGATGCAAGATGTTACTAGAAGAAACAAAGTGTAGGGGGCAATACATGGGAACTCTCTGTACTTTCTGCACTATTTTCCTGTAAACGTAAATTTCTCTAAAAATAAAATCTATTACAATTTTTCTTTAAAAGAAACTTCTATTTTAAAAAAAACAAATAAAACAAAAAAAGCAACCCTAAGGAAACCAATTTTCTGTTAGAGCATGCAGAAAGGATAATTGCTCTGCTGAAACCTTGATTTGAGCCCAGTGAGACCTGTATGGGACTTTGGACCAATGAAACTGTAAGATAACAAACGTGTTATTTTAAGCCACTATGTTTGGTAATTTTAAATAGCAATAAAAACCTCATACACAAATCAGTTAGCCTGAATTTATAGAGAACAATTAGCATTAATGCAAAATTTTCCATTTTTGTCAAATTTCCTCTTTTCCAAAACAATGAAGTGATTTTCCCTCAGGTATGAATCTCAGCTCTGGTCTCCATTAAGTTGTAAACTCCCCCTATGTTCAGGGGAGAAAATGGAAGGTGAAGACTGGTATCTGGGTGCAGTCCTGCAAAAGGGGGCTTATGTGACACTTCCAGGGGCAAAAGGAGGGTAAGCTCTGAGGTTGGGGTAAGGGGGTTGTCACTCACCATAGACAATCAGGTGGAACATCTGGATAAATTCTCTTCCTTCATTTAAGCTCACTCGAGCCCGGTACTGCCCACTGTCCTCAAGGGTCAGGTTCTCAATCCTCAGCGTTGTCATATTGGACACATGGACCCTCTGCTTGTACTTGTCTTGGAGACTGACCCATGTTGGAGAGTCTGCCCCATTATGGACACGCAGCATGACTCTGTAGGATGGCTCAGAGCCAAAGCTCCACCTAATCTCCTGTACTTCCTCTCCTGGATTTACTTCTGGCTTCACGATCACGTGAAACAAGACAGAACCTCCTTGGATCTCCTTCAGAAGAACATGAGCTCCAGAATCCTTAGTTCCAGAATCATGTGCTCCAGAACCCTTGGCCCCAGTGCCCCAGACACCTAGGACATTGGGAAACAGGAAATGTGAGTGTTTTCCCATAAGAACGAATGAGAGAACCACAGAACCCATTTTTTAATTCAATCCATCCAGTGTGCTCCCTTGATTCTAAGAAGGCTGCCTCATACAATGAATTTGAAGCAAATCTAGGATCAAATTCTGGTTCTAGCAGAGTGTAACTCTGAACAGGTTACTTAAACTTGCTAACCCTTAATTTCTTTACCTGCATCATAATAATAGCATGAAGTTCCAGAACCATGTGCTCCAGAACTCTTGGCCCCTATGTTCCAGACACTTTGCATTGGGAAACAGAAATTAAGAATGTTTTTTCATTAAGAACAAATGAGAGAACCACAGAACCCATGTTTCTTATAAAATCCATCCAATATATGCCCTTGATTCTAGGAAGGAACCTGATACAGTAAAATTAAAATAAGCCTGTGTTGACATTTCAAATTTTTTACTTTAGGTTAATTAACTGAGTTTATTAACCTATACTTCCCTTTTCTGTAAACTGATGGTATCAATGCCTTCCTTATAGACTTGTTTCACAGATTAAATGAGGTAAAGTATCTCAAGTGCCTAGCATAGTGTCTTGAAGTGCTGGGCAGATGTTTCTTTCCTCTTTGGGAGCAGTGCCCTAAACAATCCCAGAACTCAACATCATCAGTTGTTCTGGTTTGTGAGTTTTTTTTTTTTTTTTCATATTTTATTCTGTTTTGGTGAAATCTTATACGGAAAATTAGGTTCTTATTTAACGGTTTCTGTACATATTGTTCGAATTAAATTGGAAGCTGTCAAAAATGAAGTGGAACACATAACCATCAATACCCTAGGCATTAGTGAGCTGAAATGGACTTGTATTGGCCATTTTGAATCAGACAATCATACGGTTTACTATGCCGAAAATGACAAATTAAAAAGGAATGGTTTCGCGTTCATTTCAAGATCTCTCCTGAGGTATAACGCTCTCAGAGACAGGATAATATCCATACACCTACAAGGAAGACCAGTTAATATGACTATTATTGAAATTTCTGTGCCAAACACTAATGCCAAAGATGAGGAAATTGAATATTTTTACCAACTTCTGCAGTCTGAAATTCATCAAATGTGCAGTCAAGATGCATTAATAATTACTGGTGATTGGAATTCTAAAGTTGTAAATAAAGAAGAAGGAACAGTAACAGTAGTTGGAAATTATGGACTTGGTAAAAGAAATGACGTCGGAGACCACATGACAGAATTTTGCAGGACCAATGACTTCTTCATTGCAAAAACCTTTTTTCAACAACATAAACAGCAACTATACACATGAATCTTGCCAGATGGAACACACAGGAATCAAACTGACTACATCTGTGGAAAGAGATGAAGGAGAAGCTTAGTATCATCGGTTAGAACAAGGCTCACATGCAAGTTCAAGTTGAAGCTGAAAAAAATTACAAGCCCAAGAGAGCCAAAGTATGACGTTGAGTTTATTCTACCCTAAGTTAGAGACCATCTCAAGAAGATTTGGCTCATTAAACACTAATGACTGAAGACCAGATGAGTTGTGGAATGACAGCAAGGACATCACACATGAAAAAAGGAAGAAGTCATTAAAAGGACAGGAAAGAAAGAAAAGACCAAAATGGACGTGAAAAGAGACTGTGAAACTTGCTGTAGCTAAAGGGAATGGCAGAAATGATGAAGTGAAAGAGCTGCGCAGAGGATTTCAAAGGGTGGCTTGAGAAGACAAAATAAAGTATCATGATGAAATGTGCAAAGACCTAGAGTTAGAAAACCAAAAGGGAAAACACGCTTGGCATTTCTCAAGCTGAAAGAACTAAAGAGAGAATTCAAGTCTTGAGTTGCAATATTGAAGAATTTCACAGGGAAAATATTAAACAACACAGGAAGCATCAAAGAAGATGGAAGGAATACACAGTCACTGTACCAAATAGAATTGGTTGACATTCAGCCATTTCAGGAGGTAGCATATGATTATGAACCGATGGTACTGAAGGAATAAGTCAATGCTTCTCTGAAAGCACTGGGGAAAAACTAGGCTCCAGGGATTGTAGAAATGCCAACTGAGATGTTTCAACAAACGGATGCAGTGCTGCAAGCACTCACTTGTCTATGCCAAGAAATTTGGAAGACAGATATCTGGCCAACCGACTAGAAGAGATCCATATTTGTGTCCATTCCAAAGAAAGGTTATACAACAGAACATGAAAATTACCTAACAATATCATTAATATAACACACAAGTAAAATTTTGCTGAAGGTCATTTAAAAGTGGTTGAGCAGTACATTCACAGGGAACTGCCAGAAATTCAAGCCAGATTCAAAGCAGGACGTGGAACGAGGGATATCATGGCTGATGTCAGATGGATCCTGGCTGAAAGCAAGGAACACAAAAAGATGTTTACCCTTGTTTTACTGACTAAGTGAAGGCATATGACTGTGTGGATCATAAAAAATTACATACATCATTATGAAGAATGGAAATTCCAGGACACTTAATTGTGTTCATGTGGAACCTGTACATAGACCAAGAGGCAGTTGTTTGAACAGAACGATGGTGTCTTTGTTATGTATTGCTGGTATAACAGAAATATCACAAGTGGATGGTTTTAATAAAGAGAAATTCATTCTCTCACAGTCTAGGAATCTAGAAGTCTGAACTCAGGGTGCCAACTCTAGGGGAAGGCTTTTTCTCCATGTTGGCTCTAGGGTAAGGTCTTTTTCATCAATCTTCCGTGGTCCAGGAGCTTCTCAGCACAGAGACCCGGGTCCAAAGGACACACTATTCTCCTGGCTCTTGTTTCTTGGTGGTACGAGATCCCAATGTCTCTCTGCTTGCTTCTCTCTTTTATATCTCAAAAGAGACTGATTTAAGACACAACCCAATCTTGTAGACTGAGTCCTGTCTCGTTAATGTAACTGCCTCTAATCCTGCCTCATTAACATTATAGAAGTAGGATTTACAACACATAGGAAAATCGCATCAGGTGACAAGATAGTGCACAGTCACACACTACTGGGAATCATGGCCTACCCAAGTTGACACATATTTTGGGGTGACACAATTCAATCCATGACAAAGGGGATACTGGGTGGTTTAAAGTCAGGAAACATGTTCATCATGGTTGTATCCTTTCTGTATTCTGAGCAAAATAACCTGGGAAGCTGGACTATTTGAAGAAGAATGGAACAATAGAATTGGGGGAAGGTTCATTAACAACCTGCGATACGCAGATAACACAACCTTGCTTGCCGAAAGTGAAGAGAACTTAGGCACTTATTAATGAAGACCAAAGACTACAGCCTTCAGCATGGATTACATCTCCACATAAAGTAAATGAAAATCCTCACACACAGCTGGACGAATAAGGAAGATCATGATAAACCTATAAAAGATTGAATTTCTCAAGGATTTCATTTTACTTGGATCCGCAATCAGCGTTCATGGAAGCAGCAGTCAAGAAATCAAACGACGTACTGCACTGGGCAAATCTGCTGCAAAAGAACTCTTTAAAGTGTTAAAATGCAAAAATGTCATTTTAAGGACTAAGGTGTGTTGGACCTAAGCCATGGTGTGGTGAATCACCTCATATGTATGTAGAAGCTGGACAGTGAATAAAGAAGACCAAAGAAGAATTGATGCCTTTGAATTATGGTGTTGGCCAAGAATATTGAATACACCACGGACTGACAGGAAAAAGAATAAATCTGTCTTGGAAGTAGTACAGCCAGAATTCTCCTTAGAAGCAAGGTTTGAGAGGCTTTATCTCAAGTACTTTGGACATGTGATCAGGAGGGATCAGTCCCTGGAGAAGGACATCATGCTTGGTAAAGTAGAGGGGCAGTGAAAAAGGGAAGACCTTTAATGAGATGGATTGACACAATGGCTGCAGCGATGGGCTCAGGCATAACAACAATTGTGAGGATGGCACAGGACTGGGCAGTGTTTTGTTCTGTTGTACATAAGGTCACTACGAGTGGGAACTGACTTGACAACAACATACATATTGTTCAGTGACATTGGTTACATTTTTCACAATGTAAATTATTTCCATTTTGGTTGTTGTCTCCCTTAATTTAGCTTCCCTGTCTTCCCTTACCTTCTAGGGAAAGCATTTACTGTTTGGTTTTTTTAGATGATTATTTAGAGAAGCACAGTACTCGTGGGTAATATTATTTATTTTATTTGCTACTCTGTCTTTTGGCTGAAAGGCGACCTCTGGGAGTGGTATGTGTTCCAAGTTTAAAGGGTATCCCAGGGTGACGATCTTGGAGGTTCATCCTGTTTCTACCTATCCAGCAAATCTCGCCTTTTTTTTTTTTTTTTTTTTAGGAATTTAGGTTTTGTTCTACATTTTTCTTCCTTTCTATCCAGGACCTTTTATAGACTCCCTGGTTGGAATGGTTGTGCTGTGGTGTTTTGACCAATGAACCATGTCAGACCCTTCTCCTGAGTCCGGATCTCCCCCACTGAGAACACGAGAGGACTTTGGTCTAATACTGTTCCTTCTCCCAACAAGAGCTGGACCAGGGAAAGGTTCCACAAAGGGAGGCTTCCTTTCTCCTTGAAAGGAAGACTGATTCTCTGCTTTCAGCAGGTGCAGTATTCAGTTTGATTTGCCACTGCCTGACAGTGTAACCAGCCCCCTCTCCAATAAATTCTTCCTTGTATCTGGCCTGCCCTTCTCCTGCTTAACTTAAGTTAAACTCATTTCTTGCCCTTACTGGGGGCAAGGAATAGCTCATACTATGACTTTAAGGGCAGCACCCTATCGGATATGATTTTCCTATTCATTCATTAATGCACTCAAAGAGGCACCTACTATGAGCAAGGACCTTGAGGACACACCAAGCGGTAAGATGTGGTCCATACCTTAGGGAATTCCATTCACATTAGTGGGGAGATCCAATATGTAAAACCTCATCACAGGTTGAATACCACAATAGGTATAAAATGTATATAAAAAGATGCCAAAAAGTTTAGCTGAGGGAGAGGCCACTTCTGGCTGGTAGAACTAGGAAAGGCTTCTTGGAGGAGGCGTCATGTGGACTTCTTCAGGCTGAAGGATCCAAGTCCCTTCAGCTCCTCTGGAGGCAACCTGAATGGGTCACCATCAGGACCTACATCAGTGCCATTAGTAAGTCAGGACAGTGCTGTTTCTATCTTGGACCATCTAGGAGAAAGGCCAGGTGTTCCCAGCCATCAGTTACCTCCTAAACTCAAAGCTCCTCCCACCACTCCTTCCCTTCCATATCCCACTTCCTCCTGCTGCTACTTCAGTCTAGGAGGCAGTTTCGTCAAAGCTTTCATGCTGCCCTGCTGAGCACGGAAAACATGTAAACCAAAAGATGAAGGAGTGCTATCCTTAAAGGGCTGAAAGAAACTGTGGACCCAGAATTCCATACCAAATGAAAATGTATTTAAAAAATGGAGGAGAATTAATGACTATTTTGGATAAACAAAGCTGAGAGGATACATTTCTAGCAGAACTGCACTACAAGAAAGGTAAATTCATTGGACATAAGAAACATCGTATCAGCCAGAAATTTTCATCTACACAAAGAAAAAGAGAACACGAGAAATTACATAAACAAAGCTAAGTATAGAATTTATTAAAATTTATTTTAAATTGCTGTAAAAGATAAATTGCTACCTAAGCCCTGTGTTGGAGCCCTGGTGGCACAGTGGTTAAGAGACTGGCTGTTAACCAAAACATCGGTAGTTCAACTCCACTAGCTGCTCCTTGGAAACCCTGTGGGGTGGCTCTACTCTCTCCTGTACGGTCGCTATGAACCTACATCCACTCGATGGTGAAGGGTTAGGCTTTTTTGGAAGCAGTGTGCTGTGTCTTGATAGCATACGTGAAGTAAAATTTATGACAACAGCGCAAAGGAGGGGAGGGAGGAATGAGCAGTGTGTTGGTAAGTTGTATAATATTATTTCAAGGTGAAGGCTGATTCACTAAAAAATGCGTATTGTAAATGCCAAGCAAGAAGTAAAAAAAAAAAATTACAAAGAAGTACAAATAAGAAGCCAGTAAACTCACTGCCATCGAGTTAATTCTGATGCATAGTGACCATATAGGACAGAGTAGAACTGCCCCAAATGGTTTCCAAGGCTGTAAATCTTTACCGAAGCAGACTTTCACATCCTTCTCCAGAAGAGCAACTCATAGTTTGGAAACACCAACATTTCCTTTAGCGTCCAGGTGCTTAACAAATGGGCTACCAAGATTTCTTAAGAAACCAGTGGGAAGAAACCAGTAGTGGAGATAAAATGCAATAGTGAAAACATTCAATTAGTTCAAAGAAAGCAAACGAAGAGGAAAAAAGAAACAAAAAACAGATGGAACAAACAGAAAAAGAGCCATAAAGATGGCACATTTTATTTCAATGATACTAACAATTAATCCAATCTAGACAGTTTAAACACACCATTAAAAGACAGAGATTGTCAGATTGGATAACTATGTCCTGTCTTTAAGCATTAAATATAAAGACATAGCTAGGATTTAAGTAAAAAGATAGAAATAAGATATCATGGACACAATCAAAAGGAAGCTGGGAAGGCTAGCTTAGATTACACTAGGAAAAGTAGACGTTAGAACATCGAGCACTACCAGGAATAAAGAGAGACATTACATCGTGATACAGGGGTCAATTCACAGGAAGCTCTAACAATCCTAAATGTGTATGAACCTAACAAAAGGACTTCGAAAACATATGACACAAAAACTGAGAACTGAAAGAGCCCCACAATTGTAGCTGAAGATTCAGCACTCCTCTCTCAGTTAACAGAATAAGCAGGCAGAAAATTGGTTAGGCTATAGAAAACCTGAATCACACTGTCAGCCAACATGATCTAATTGTCACTTATAGAACACACACTCAGCAGTAGCAGAATACACGTTCTTTCCAAGTATACATGGAATATTCACTTAGACTGTATTCTGGGCCATAAAACAAACATTAAAAAAAACATTAACATATATATTTTTTAAATTTTTAATTTAAAAAATTTAATTGAATGAAGGTTTACAGAACAAACTAGTTTCTCATTAAACGGTTAGTACACATATTGTTTCACGACATTGGCTAACAACCCCAGGACACGTCAACGCTCTCTCTTCTCAACCTTGGGCTCCCTGTTATCAGCTTTCCTGTCCTCTCCTGCCTTCTAGTCCTTGCTCCTGGGCTGTTGTGCCCCTTTAGTCTCGTTTTGTTTTATGGGACTCTCCAATCTTTGGCTGAAGGGTGAACCTCAGGAGTGACTTCAGTACTGAGCTGAAGGGTGTCCAGGGGCCATAGTCTCAGGGTTTCTCAGTCTTTTTCAGGCCAGAAAGTCTGCTCTTTCTTTTTGAGTTAGAATTTTGTTCTACATTTTTTCTCCAGTTCTGTCTGGGACCCTCTGTTGTGATCCCTGCAAAGCAGTCAGTGGTGGTACCTGGGTACCATCTAGTTGTACTGGACTCAGTCTGGTGGAGGCCGTGGTAGATGTGGACCATCAGTCCTTAGGACTAATCTTTCCCTTGTATCTTTAGCTTTCTTCATTCTTCCTTGTTCCAGAAGGGGTGAGACCAGTGGAGTATCTTAGATGGCTGCTCACAGGCTTTTGAGGCCCCAGATGGTACTAACCAAAGTCGAATGTAGAACATTTTCTTTATAAACTATGTTATGCCATTTGAGTTGATGTTCCTCAAGACCATGGTCTCCACAGCCCTCAGCTCAGCAATTTGGTCCCTCAGGGAGTTTGGATGTGTCTATGGAATTTCCATGACTTTGCCTTGTACAAGTTGTGCTGGCTTCCCCTGTATTGTGTACCATCTTACCTTTCCCCAAAGTTACCACTTATCTGTTGTCTATTTAGTGTTTTTCCATCCCTTTCCCTCCCTTTCCTTGTAACCATCAGATTGTTTCTTTTTGTACGTAAACATTTTCATGAGTTTTTACAGTAGTGATCTCAGACAATATTTGTCCTTTTGTGATTGACTTATTGCACTCATAATGCCCTCCAGATTCATCCATGTTATGAGATGCTTCACAGATTCATCATTGTTCTCTACTGTTATGTAATACTCCATTGTGTGTATGTCCCAAAGTTTGTTTATCCATTCATCTGTTGATGGGCATCTAGATTGTGTCCATCTTTTTGCTATTGTGAACAGTGCTGCAGTGAACATGCGTGTGCATATGTCTATTCGTGTGATGACTCTTATTTCTCTAGGATATATTACTGGGAGTGGGATTGCTGGATCTTATGGTATTTCTATTTCTAGCTTTCTAAGGAAGTGCAGTATCCTTTTCCAAAATTGTTGTATCATTTTGCATCCCCACCACGAGTGCATAAGTGTTCCCATTTCCCCACAGCCTCTGTAACATTTATTATTT
Organism: Elephas maximus indicus; assembly: GCF_024166365.1. Taxonomy (NCBI): domain Eukaryota; kingdom Metazoa; phylum Chordata; class Mammalia; order Proboscidea; family Elephantidae; genus Elephas; species Elephas maximus. The sequence goes on from NC_064821.1 coordinate 195,174,014, forward strand.
CTTGTTTTATTGATTTGTGCCAGTAATGTTGGGGTGAGATGGTATCTCATTGTGGTTTTGATCTGCATTTGTCTAATGACTAGAGATCGTGAGCATTTCCTCATGTGTCTGTTGGCTGCTTGAATGTCTTCTTTGGTGAAGTATCTGTTCATTTCCTTTGCCCATTTTTTAATTGGATTTTTTGTCTTTTTGTTGTAGAGGTGTTGGATTTTCCTGTGGATTTTAGAGATTAGACCTTTGTCTGATTCGTAATAGCTAAAGAATTTTTCCCAGTCTGTAGATTATTTTACTCTTTTGTTGAAGTCTTTTGATGAGCATAAGTGTTTAATTTTTAGAAAATCCCAGTTATTTAGCTTGTCTTCTGGAATTCGTGTGTTGTTGACTGTAGTTTCTATCCCGTTAATGCCATGTATTAGGGCCTCTAGTGTTGATCCTATTTTTTCCTTCTATGACCTTCGTATATTTTGGCTTTATATTTAGGTCTATGATCCATTTTGAATTAGTTTTCTTATATGGTGTGAGGTATGGGTTCTGTTTCATTTTTTTGCAGATGGACATCCAATTTTGCCAGCATCATTTGTTAAAAAGACTGTCTTTTCCCCATTTGATGGACTTTGGGCCCTTGTTGAAGATCAGGCGTCCATAGGCGGGTGAATTTACATCTGGGTTCTCCATTCTGTTCCATTGGTCAATGTATCTGTCATTGTGCCAGTACCAGGCTGTTTTGACTACTGTGGATGTATAGTAGGTTCTGAGGTTAGGTAGTGTGAGTCCTCCTACTTTATTCTTGTTCTTCAGTAATGCTTTACTTATTTGGGGCTTCTTCCCTTTCCGTATAAAGTTAATGACAAGTTTTTCCATCTCTTTAAAGAATGTTGTTGGTATTTGGATTGGTATTGCATTGTGTTTGTAAACTGCTTTGGGTAGAATCGGCATTTTCACAATGTTGCGTCTACCTATCCACGAGCATGGTATGTTTTTCCATCTCTGTAGATCTCTTTTGGTTTCTTGCAGTAGTATTTTGTAATGTTCTTTAGGTTGTTACATCTGGTTAGATTTATTCCTAAGTTTTTTTTTTTTAGGGGCTATTCTAAATGGTATTGTTGTTGTGATTTTCTTTTCATCATTCTCTTTATTGGTGTATAGGAACCCAACTGATTTTTGTATGTTTATCTTGTATCCTACTATTTGCTGAATCTTTCTATTAGTTCCAGTGGTTTTCTCTTGGAGTCTTTTGAGTTTTCACAAATAGGGACAGTTTAGCTTCTTCATTACCAGTTTGGATGAACTTTATTTCTTTTCCTTGCTTTATGGCTCTAGCTAGGACTTCCAGCACAATGTTAACTAGAAGTGGTGATAAAGGAAATCCTTGTCTTGTTCCTGTTCTCAAGGGGAATGTTTTCAACCTCTCCATTAAGAATGATGTTGGCTGTTGGTTTTGCATAGATACCCTTTATTATATTGAGAAATTTCCCTTCTATACCTATTTTATTGAGAGTTTTTATCAGGAATGGGTGTTGGGTTTTGTTGAACACCCTTTCTGTGTTGATTGAGATGATCATGGGATTCTTTTCTTCCCTTTCATTTATGTGGTGGATTACGTTGATTGATTTTCTAATGTTCAACCATCCTTGCATACCTGGTATGACTCCTACTTGGTCATGGTGTATTATTTTTTTCAAGATATGCTGATTTCTATTGGCTAGAATTTTGTTGAGAATTTTTGCATCTATATTCATGAGAGATATTGGTCTGTAATTTTCTTTCTTTCTTTATTTTTTTTTGTGGTGTCTTTGCCTGGTTTTGGCATCAGGGTTATGCTGGCTTCATATAATGAATTCAGAAATATTGCTTCCTTTTCTGTGTTCTGAAATAGTTTGAGTTGTGCTGGTGTAAGCTCTTCTCTGAATGGTAGAATTCTCTAGTGAGGCCATCTGGGCCAGGGCTTTTTTTGTTGGAAGTTTTTTTTTTTTTAATTACCTTTTCAATCTCTTCTCTTGTTTTTTCAATCTCTTCTCTTGTTATAGGTCTGTTCAGATTTTCAACATCATTTTGTGTTAGTTTGGGTACGTACTGTGTTTCTAGAAATTTGTCTATTTTCTCTAGGTTTTCAATTTGTTGGAGTATAGTTTTTCACAGTATTCTGTTATGATTCTTTGTATTTCAGTTGGGTCTGTTGTAATGTCCCCCATTTCATTTGTTATTTGGGTAATTTGTGTCCTCTCCTGCTTTTCTTTTGTCAGTTTGACCAGTGGCTTGTTGATTTTGTTGACCCTTTCAAATAACCAACTTTTGGTTTTGTGGATTCTTTCTATTGTTTTTCTAATCTCTATTTCATTTATTTCTGCTCTGATCGTCTTTATTTCCTTTCTTCTGGTGGCTGTGGGCTTCTTTTGCTGTTCTGTGTTTGTTCAAGTTGTGTAGCTAAAGTTTTCATTTTGTCCTTTTCTTCTTTTTTGATGTGTGTATGTATTGCTATAAATTGACCTCTGAGAACTGCTTTCTATGTCCCAAAAGGTTTTGATATGATGTGTTTTAATTCTTTACCCATCTTAATATATTTAAGAAATTCAAATTATAAAAGAATACATCAATAAATTGTACTTTGTCAAAATTAAGAACTTTTGCTCTTCTAAAGACATTGTTAGAATGAAAATATAAGCCACAGACTGGGAGAAAATACCTGTAGATCATATGTTTATTGAACCAATTTTTTCTTTTTTCGAAAATACGGTTATTTTTAAATAAAATGTTTATTTTAACATGAAGTGGGTTTATTATTTTTAAAATGAATATGTAAATATATTTAAGATTTTCTCTTTTATTTCCTAGTATGTAAATATTGATAGATATAGCCCATATAAACAAAAGCTATTTGGTGTCCTCAGTGATTTTTAAGAATGGAAAGAAGTCCTGAGATCAAAAGATTGACAACTGCTGACTCAACTTATTCGATCATTCTTGAATTGATGAGTATCCCCCTTTTTTTCCAGGTTTTCACCCTAAAACATGCAACAAGAAACTTGCTTTCCATGGGATCTCCATGTCTGAGCAGCATTTGGGGGTGGGAGTAGAGGCAATTCACAGGAATAATAAAGGACATCCTCCTAGAGTGTTTGTTTTACCCAAAGGTAAATACTTTTTAACGTTTTAAAGTGGAAACAAGCACCTGAAGTAGAATGCAAAATTCATAAGCAATTTGTAAAAATTTTTTTGTGGGAAAAGTATATATAACAAAATATTTTCCATTTTAACCATTTTTAAGTGACAGTAATTACATTCACCGTGTTGAGCAATCATCATCACTATCTGTTTCCAAAAGCTTTTCATCACCCCAAACAGAAACTCAGTACCCATTAAGCAATAACTTCCCCCTCTCCCCTCTCCCAGGCCCTGGTAACCACTAATAAACTTTTGCCCTCCTTTATGTCTGGCTATTTCACTTAGAATAATATTTTCAAGGTTCATCCCTGTTACAGCATGTATGAGAATTTCATTTCTCTTTATGGCTGAATAATAATCCATTGTATGTGCACTACCTTTTTACTAACCCATTCATCTGCTTATGGACGCTTGGGTTGTTTCCACTTTGGCTGTTGTGGATAATGTTGCAATGACCACTTTTGGTGTACAAGTATCTGCTTCAGTCCCTGCTTTTGATTCTTTTGGGTACATACTTAGGAGTAGAATTGCTGGATCATACGGTAATTCTATGTTAAACTTTTTAAGGAATCTCCACTGTTTTCCATAACTGCTGCGCCATTTTACATCCCACCAGCAATGCAGGAAGGTTCCAATTTCTCCAAATCCCCACCAACACTTGTTATTTTCTGCCTTTTTGGTTCTAGCCATCCTAGTGGGTGTGAAGTGGTATCTTCTGGTTTTGCTTTGCATTTCTGTAGTGGCTAATGATGTTGAACATCTTTTCATGTGCTTATTGGCCATTTATATATTTTCTTTGGAGAAATGTCTATTCAAGTCCTTTGCCAATTTTTAAATTGGGTTGTCTTTTTGTTGTTGAGTTGCACAAGCAATTTTAAGATAAATCTGAGCCTTCCAAGAAACCTCTTCTTTGTTAGGATCTGTTTGCTCCAAACCAGAGAGAGGAATGGATGTTCACTTTCCTTTTTTGGTGGAAAAGCCCAGGAAGCTCAGACCAGAGAAATTTGATCCAGCATGGACAGCGGGGTTCTAGATCGGCTCCCTCAGTGGCATGACATGTCAGATTGTCAAGCTCCGCATGAGTTACAGGTCAGGCATGTGTAGTACCCACTACCCTCTGACCCCAGGAGATGCAGAAGTGGAGAAAGCCTACAATTTACTGTGGATTGAAAATTATCTAGTGAAGGTCTAATTCCTTGCTACTGCAAGGCTACTACCAATTCCAGACGTCCTGAAACAAGTGCTGTGTAATCCATTAAATTTCATGTAATTCCCTGAGATATTCAAAAGTTATAACAATACAAGCTTTCAAAGCTGTCACCAGAATTAATAATTTACTATGTCTTCATATTTTTTTTAATTACTTTTTATTTTATTTATGTATGCTTTTTTTTATGTTGCTGTGAGTCGGAATCGACAAGACGGCACTGGGTTTTCTGGGATAAGCATGTAGGAAACCCTGGTGGCATAGTGGTTAAGAACTACGGCTGCTAACCAAAAGGTCAGCAGTTTGAATTCACCAGGAGCTTTTTTTTGAAACCCTATGGAGCTTTTCTACTCTGTCCTATAGGGTCGCTATGAGTCAGAATTGACTCAATGGCAACGGATTTTTGGTTATAAGCATGTAATCTTCAGTAAATTCATGAATAGGATATTTTCTGGCCTTCTTTGGAAGTCTTTTTTCTTTCAGTTCCCTTTTTTTTGCTTAACTCCCCATCCTTCTTCCCACCCTTTTCTCTCCTTCCTCCTTCCTGCTTTGTCTCCATTTCCACCCTCTTCTGTAGCCCATGTTAGCAATCTGCTATGTATCCTTCTGCATTTCTCTCCTTGCTCTTATAAACATATGTGTGTGTATAAACCCAAAACCAAAGCTGCTGTCGTCCAGTTGGTTTTGACTCATGGCAGCATACAGACCCCATATGTACAGATTAAACCTACTGCGTAGAGTTTTCTTGGTTGTAATCTTTAAGGTAGTAGATTGCCAGGCCTTTCTTCCTCAGAACCGCCAACGTTTAGGTTAGCAACCTATTGCAAACCTCTTGTGCCACCCAGGCTGGAAGCTGCTGTATGTTTTACAAAATTGGGACCCCACTGTATTCTGTTTTCTACATCTTGTTATTCTCATGCAAATAGCTTATTGATTCATGAAATCCCTCCCAGTCAGCTGATCCATTTCTTTTCTTGGCTTCCATGATATTCCATGGTTGAATATGCCCCAACATATTCAGTTATTCCCACATTGATGGCATCCTCTTTGTTTCCAGGAATTGCCCTAAAACAGGGCTGTGATAAACATGCCTTCAATCTGGGATCCCCAGGGCTTAAGCAACAGTGGGGCTGGGAGCAACCCATAGGGGTACAGGGCACCCTTCAACATCCTACTAGAGCATTTGCTTTACCCAAAGGTAAAGCATTCTTTACATTTTCAAATAAAAAGTAATACTGAAGTGGAATGTAAATTCACAAACAATTTTAAGATAAACCTGAGACTTCCAAAAAATCTTTCTTTTGTGATGATCTGTTTGTTCCTGAGACCCAAATCTGGAAAGGGAGTGAGAGCTCTCTCTTCTTTGGTGATGGAGAAGCTCCAGAAGCCCAGGCCAGAGACTCTTTCTCAGGGCTCTAGATCGACTCCCTCCCCAGGCTGGCCCACAAGCAGGCCTCTGTGTCTTCACTGCTCTCTGCAGGCAGCTCCAGGCTATCCTGGCTTCTCTGCCAGTGCAGCAGGAGCAGCCTCAACTCCCTGGCTCGGGGGTCCCAGGCTGGTTGCCAGCTAATGGCCCTTCTGTATGTTTCGTTTACTTTGGGGCAATAAAGGAAACACGCTGCATTTGCTAAGTGATAACAGTGTCATTTTCTCTTTTTGTTCACCAAGGACATCTGAACTTGCCCCTGCAGTGCGCTTCGCTATGTAGACTTCTAGCCCAAAGGTGGACACTGGACAGTTTCACCTGCTTGGGAAGCCTGAGTGCAGGTTCTCTTCTGGGGTGCAAGGAGCTCACTGCTGGATCCCCAGATCCCAAGGGGGTCCAGGGACCCAGGCATGGACCCACAGTAGTTGTTTCAGCAGCTTTAGCTGAAACATTGATAACATAGAGTTGATTAATAGCTTAGTGTTGGGAGCTGTCTTTGTTCTCCAAGGGCAGGAAGAAAGGGGACCACCCTCCCAGCTGCCCAGGCTTTCTGAAGAGGGAGCTGCTGGGAATGGGTCTTTTAGGACATTTGATGGAAACCAGAATGACTGAGGTGAAACCCTGTGGGTGTCGTAGTGAGGGCCCATCAGACTGGATGACACAGTCTCAGCTGCCCAGTACCCAGGTCCCTTAAACAACCCTCAAAGTGATCAGGGAGCCCTATCCTGCCTCCACCCAGTTGCCTTCCTTTTCTGGGGAGTCACTTACCCTGGAGGAGGCTAATGCAGCCCAGAAGCCATGAGGCCCTGCAGATGCTCCATCTGCTGAGCTGGGGTCCCATTCCAGGTGTCCTGCTCAGCTGCACATGATACAAGAGAAGAGGAACATTGATGTTTAGAAAACGACTCCCACGTCTGAGGCCCAGCCTTACAATAAAGAAACAGTGACCACATTTCCTAACCACTGATTGACAGATAGCCTCAGCAGAGCGCGAGGGTGTCAGGCTAAGACAAATCTAAACTCTTCCTCAGGGGAGTCAAGGCCCTTTGTAATTTTGACAACAGACTTCCTATGTCCTCTGGAACATTCCATGCTCCCTTGCTCTGGGTGTCTCTGCACCTGCTGTCTTCCTGTCAGGAACACTCTTCCCAAACTTGTCCTCCCTAGCAAACTGCTATTTACCTGTCAACTGCTCTCATGGTCCATATCTCTTAGGCTTCTCTGAGTTTTATGCCACTGGAGGACTCTTTTTTTCTAAGCTCGCAACTGCTTATTGTTTATTACACCATTATAGTCGTTTTCTTTTTCTATTATGGTTGTTTGTCTTCCATCAGCTTGTAAGCCCATTGATGGTAGGAATTGAACTTTTTCATCTGTACCTCCAGGTTTTTCTGTGCTGAGACACAGTGAGCACTCCACCTCCAGTGCCCACAAACCAGTTGCCATTGAATCAGATCGTGACTCGTATGTGTCCTGAATAGTGCTGTGTTCCATAGGACTTTCAATGACTGATTTTTTGCAAGTAGATCATTAGCCCTTTTTTCTGAGGCATCTCTGGGTAGACTTGAACCTCAAACCTTTCAGTTAGCAGCCGAGCATCTTAACCATTTTCACCACCCAGGGACTCTGCAGCACCCACAGTAAGCACTCAACAAATGGTAGAATCCAAGTAGAAACAACCTCACTTTAGAAAGTGCCTGGCACCCTGTTGGACTGTGCTCATTCCTGTTGGACTGACCTCACCCTGAGTGATTCCAAGCAGCTTGGTGTTCTCATGCGCAGTCCCCGTCTCCCCTTAGCTGCTTCCCTGGGCTGGTAGTTCAGCCCCAGGCAGCTCTGCTCACCAATGCCAATCTACAGGCAGGCACAAAAGTCCTGTCTTTACAGCAAGACTGAGCTTGGCTGCTTCTAGTTTTGGTGGTCATCCCCTGTACCTGACTTGTTTAATGAGTCAAATTTCCTTTCTCATTTTCTACAAACTTCATCTGTTGGTTGATTAAGTAAGACGCTGTGGGGAAAAGAAGAAAGCTGTTTGTGGGAACTCCCCACATCACTAATGCAAATATTGGTATTTGCCTTATGGTGGGAACCAGTATTTGAGGCCTTTATAGCCTGCAGGTTTGGCCCTACTCCTACACACTCAAGGCAGGAGGCATTACTTATCAAACCCAGATTATAGGTGTGAAACTCCGGCCTTAAAGGGGCTTTGTGACCTTTAAAAAGGTCACACAAGTAATCAAGGGGCAGAGTCTGGACTTTGGACAACAAGCTCAGGAGTCATCTCCCAACATTGTAGTCACCTTTTTCATCCCACGGTGTGACCTAACACAAGTCGCTTGGGGTTCAGTTTGTCCTCCCACCCAAGACTCCTTTGCAGCATCCCAGACAAGTGAATATTCAGCATCAGCTTCATTTCCCACCCCCACCTCATAATGGGGAAATTACTTCAAAACGTGGTCTATACATCCTATGGCCAGAAATTTCTTATATGGAGTCAAACTCTGGGCAGCTCATCTACTGGTCACCCACAGGGAAAATGTCCTCCCCCATGTCCTTATACATCTTGTGAGAGGACTTCTTGTTTGGGAACCACTGGCTTATGCAAAGCATTTGGGTGAGGAAGTAGAGAGAGGGAACCAGCAATGTGGCTGGAGGGAAGATAGGGAGGGTCAGTAGACATTCCATGCTGGCAAAACAACCAGGGACTCAAAAAAAAAAAAAAGACTAAGACTAATCCCAGTCTGGGTTCTCTGGTGGCGCAGTTAAGTGCTTGACCACTAACCAAAACATTGGCAGTTCGAACCTAGTTAGCATGGCCTCAGAATGCCAGCTGCTTTGGTCTTCTGGTTTTAATTTCAGTTTCAATGTTCCTTCAATTCTGTGGTGTCATAACATATGCACGCAGGTACACACAGTAACCACAGAAACTTTGATAAAAGTTTGCTATACACAACGCCTGGTGCGGGTAACATTTTGAGAGAATTAAAGGAAGGCAAACTGGATCTGCAGCAGCAGAGTATCTGTGTGTGCGTGTGTGTGTCGTGGGATTGGGAGGGAGGGATGCCAGATAGTAGTGAAATGTAGGGTTCAGTGGGATGGAGTAAGAACAACAGATCTGAGGTCTCAAGTGACCACGAGAATGTGAGCCTCAGAAATTGTAGTGAAGGCTCTGGACGTCTAAAGCCCATGGGATGGGTAGTCATGTCTATTTTATTTGAATCCTAAAGGGCAGGACACCACAGCTGAGAGCTGGGTCACATGAAGAATATATTTAATGACTATCTACTACATGCCAGGGAATTTACACGCGTTGTTTTATTAATCCATAATTTGTGTTGAATTGAATCCTCAAAATAACCCTACTACCCATGTATCAGAGCCCTGGTGGTGCAGTGGTTAAGAGCTATAGCCGCTAACCAAAAGGTTGGCAGTTCACATCTACCATCTTCTCCTTGGAAACGTTTTGGGGCAGTTCTACTCTGTTCTACAGGGTCGCTATGAGTCAGAATTGATTCTACGGTTATGAGTTTTTTTGGGGGGGGCTTTTATCCATGTATCACATGCACCTTATAGATGAGCATCTCAGATAGTCAAAGAGATTAAATTACTCATCCAAGGCCCCAATGATAGCAAGTGGCAAAATGCTCACACACTGTGGACATCAGCCCAGCCATAGTCATGCCACAAGAGGGAAAGGAGGAGCTTGTAGATTCTGAGAAACTCCAGTTCTGACTGTGAGAGACCCTGGGGAAAGAAAGGATGGCTGTTTCCTGATTTGTGGGGAGGAAACCAGAGCCCCAGGATCAGGGGGCTAGGTGCCAGGTGGAGGAAAGTTTGGGTGAGAGGCTCTGAGTTATCGTCTTGCCCCTGACCACCCTGCCTTTGATGACAGAAAAGAGCCATGAGCCCAGCCCTGTAGGATTTGCAGCCCCAGAGATAGGCTGGGGGCAGGAGCAGACAGAGCAGGTGTAGGCTGACTGTCAGCTGGCCCTGACTCCCTTTTCCTCCTCCTCTATACCATAAATATTTGCTGGTAAAAAATTAATACTTCATCTTTTTTTAGTTAAATAAAAATAGAACTAACATATTAGAAAATAATAATGAGATGATGGGTGGTTTCACTGGATCTTTAAGGGAGGCATATGCAAATACTGAATAACTTTAGCCTTAATTAGAAAAAAATGTGTAATTCCACACATATGATAAAATATTACAGGTAGAAAATGGTGCAATAAGACTTGCAAAAAATCCTTTCCTTCATAAAAGCCATAAGAAAAAAAAATTGGCTAAGTCTTTTGGGAACGTTTTCAGTACTCTGGAAATTAACCAAAGGTCTGTAGTAACTTGAGGAGCATTTTTTTCAAGAAAAGCTGCTAAATCTCAGTAACAGCAGACAGCTTTGCTCTAGGCCCGTCTCCTGCTCTCCAGTTCCACTGCAACTTTGAAAAAAGCCTGCATTTGTGATGATGTTATATGAATGGGCTAAAAATGGTTTCTGCTTTTAAACCCCAAGTAGTTTACTTCATCATAGCAAACTGAGGTCTGTTAGCCAAAAAGAACCCATTGTCACCAAACTCAAATTTGTACACTTCCAACTGTTTTACAAATAGCCCAAATAATAAGGTTTTTAACCACTTGGAGCCTGCCTGCTTTAGTTACTCTGCAGAACTGTGTCTAACATCTTCTAGCCCTACACAAGATTAAACCCTTTAATTATAAGGACCCTAGGATGTTCCTGTCCTTAGGAGCTCTCTGACCCAGAGATTCCCCACCTTGCTGCAGAAGGACATCAAGAAGGCCCACATAAACCCCCTCCTCTTTTCCTCTTCCCTGAGGTTTTTCATACCCTCTTCCCAGTCTGGTGGTTACTTGTACTGGAAGACCTCCCGCTATGGAGGACAACCCTCTATGTGAGACTGTTGCTGTATTGGCCCCAATAAATAGCTCACGCTGCAACACTATCTCATGGTCATATCTTTTTCCTGAATCAGCTCCCCAAATCCACTGAACTCACTACAGGTGAAAACCAGCATCCTAGAAGCCACAAGGCCCCACATGTCTGTCAGTTTATCATAGTGTGGGAGCTTGTGTGTTGCTGTGATGCTGGAAGCTATGCACCAGTATTCAAATACCAGCAGGGTCACCCACAGTGGACAGTTTTCAGCTTAGCTTCCAGACTAAGACAGACTAGGAAGAAGGGCCTGGCTGTCTACTTCTGAAAAAAAATTAGCAAGGGAAAATCCTATGAATAACAGTGGAACACTGTCTGCTATAGTGCCAGAAGGGAGCCCCTCAAGGTTGGAAGGCACTCAAGAGACGACTGTGGAAGAGCTGCCTCCTCAAAGTAGAGTTGACCTTAATGATGTGGATGGAGTCAAGCTTTTGGAATCTTAATTTGCTGATGTGACACGACTCCAAATGAGAAGAAACAGCTGCAAACATCCATCAATAATCAGAATGTGGAATGCATGAAGTATGAATCTAGGAAAATTGAAAACCATCAAAAATGAAAGAGAAGGCATAACCATTGATATCCTTAGGCATTAGTAAGCTGAAATGGACTGATATTGGCCATTTTGAACCAGGCAATCATATGGTCTACTCTGCCGGGAATGATAAATTGAACAGGAATGGTGTGGCACTCATTGTCAAAAAGAACATTTCAAGATCTATCCTGATACACTGAGAACACAGCATGACTGGACTAAACCAAAAGCTAAGAAGTTTCCTGAACACAACCAAACACTTTGAGGGACAGAGTAGCAGGGGCTCGGGTCTGGGGACCACGGTTTTGGGGACATCTAGGTCAATTGGCATAAAGAAGTTTGTTAAGAAAATGTTCTGCATCCCCCATTGGTGAGTGGTATCTGGGGTCTTAAAAGCTTGCGAGAGGCCATCTAAGATGCATCAACTGGTCCCAACCCATCTGGAGCAAAGGAGAATGAAGAACTCCAAAGACAGAAGGAAAATATTAGCCCAGAAGACAAAAGGGCCACATAAACCAGAGGCTCCATCAGCCTGAGACCAGAAGAACTAGATGGTGCCTGGCTACCATCAATGACCTCCCTGACAGGGTACAAAACAGAGAGTCCCTGATGGAGCAGGAGAAAACTGTGGAGCAGAACTCAAACTCTAGCAAAAAGGCCAGACTTGCTGGTCTGACTGAGACTGGAGGAACCCCTGAAGCCATGGCCCCTGGACTCTCTGTTAACCCAGAACTAAAACCATTCCTGAAGCCCCCTCTTCAGACAAAGATTAGACTGGACTATAAAACATAATGTTATACTTGTGAAGAGTGTGCTTCTTGGTTCAAGCAGATACACCAGACCAAAAGGGCAGCTCCTATCCGGCGGCAGGGTGAGAAGGCAGGAAATGACAGGAGCTGGTTGGAGGGACATGGGAAACCCAGGATGGAAAGGGGGAGAGTCCTGTCACATTATAGGAATTGTAACTAATGTTATATAATGATATGTGTATAAATTTATGTATGAGAAATTAACTTGAGCTGTAAAGTTTCACCTAAAACACACACAAAAATAATTATAATTAAAAAAAATTACGTAGTTAAAACTATACACTGTGACAGAAATAAGTTTTCCATTCCAAGCCACCAAGTGAAATCTGAAACAGACCTTCCTCTCCAAGCAGAGGCCAGTCACTACTCTGCTCATTTAGTCATTCAGCAGACATTTATAAACACCTACTGTTGGGAGAAGTAGTCCTGGTGATGCAATGGCTAAGTGTTTGGCTGCTAAGTGAAAGGTTGGTGGTTCAAACCCACCCAATGGCTCCACGGGAGAAAGACTTGGGAATCTGCTTAAAGATTACAGCCTTAAAGATTATAGCCTAGAAAACCCTATGGGGCAGTTTTGCTCTGTCACGTGGGGTTGCTATAAGTTGATATCAACTCGATGACACCCAACAACGACACTGTTGGGAGAGGAAAGATTAGTGGAGTCAGTGGTAGAATTCTTGCCTTCCATGTTGGGGACCCTGGTTCGATTCCTGGCCGGTGTACCTCACGCACAGTCAACGCGTATCTGTCAGTGGAGGCTTGTGTGTTGCTATGATCTTGAACAGTTTTCAGAGGAACTTCCAGACTAAGACAGACTAGGAAGAAAGTCCTGATGATTTACTTCCAAAAACCATCCAATGAAAACCCTATGGATCACAATAGTCTGATGTGCATAGGAATGGCACAGGACCAGGCAGCTTTTCATTCCATTGTGCTTGGGATCTCCATGAGTTGGGGCAACTCAATAACAGCTAACAACTGTTGGAGAGGTCATCTGCCTTGGGACCTGAGCAACCTGCATGTTTTGCTGACTGTGCCAGATGGCAAGGCTTGTCCTTCTGATACTGAACAGCTCTGTAGCTAGTCACAGAGGCAGCTGAGCACATCGAAGTGGCCACAGCATAACTACCACATAACCACGCGTTCCCTTGGGACTGGCTGATTTTCTTCTTACTACAAAAGTGAGTAGCTTCTTGGCCCCAGGCTTTTTAGTTGCAGTCTAACACATTATGTGTGCTGCATCCATCTGGGCCCATCACTTCCCACCAAGGTCCTTGGGGCAGGGGACCATGTGCAACCTTGCCCTTTGCTGTGCTATGTTACTGTGATGCATTACATCTTGCTGTCTGCTTTTGGCATCTAGCGAGTGATGGTAGATTTGTTCCTTGCCATCCTCTATGAGATTTGGGTTCTTTCTTGACACCTACTATGTACAGGACCTATGGTAGGGAATGTTGTCTCACGTCCCAGCAAAGAAGGGCCATGGGCCCCACACTCTGGGCCCACAGGGTATCACAAGGATGCTTCTATGATGGACAACATATTCTGAATCATCAAATAAGGTTTTAAGCACAAAAGAAGGAGAGTGCGTAAAAGAGTTGGAGGTTCATCCTTGTGGAAAACATGGAAATATTCCATCCAGAACTCACTTCAGAAAAGGACATGGTGCTCAGCTAAGAGAAGTGGGATCAGCAGGGAGACTCCCTCTGTTGGCTCCTTCAAGGTCTGCCTCAGCTGCACTCACCTTCACTGAGATCACACCCCTCCCAGTTGCATCCAGCAACTGAGCAGGACAGAGGTATGAAGGCCAAGCTATTGTGGCCCAATGTCAGGCAATTGTGATGGGAAATATTCACTGTAGAGCACCCTGACAAGTCGATTGAGACTTTGTGAAGTCTGTATCACGTTTTGACTTTGCCCTCTACCCAACCTTACTCCTTCCCCATTTCTTTCCTTCGCAGCATTTGCTTCCAAGAAAATGATGGCTGGTACCTATGGCAGTTGGCAAGGGGAGAAGATGGAGTTTTGGAACTTAATCACTCACCACCTGGCAGGCTATGAGGACAAAATCACTGGCAGCAGGTGGGGCACAGGCAGCCCCTGAAACAAAGTGTGGCCCAATTGTTACAACTCTCACCAGTGGTGAATGGACACTGTGTACAGGAGGAAGGGTATGCACCAGGGGCATAATGTATAAGTTATCTGGGATATATGGAGAATATAGCAGCCATAAGGATAGCGGAAAGGAGTGGCTATTGATAACTGCCATTGGTGCTCTGCGAAAAAATAAGAGCTGAAAGCCAGGTATGAAATCCAGAGGACCTCTTCATTGCGTACAGAGAAAGTCTGCCCTGCATCAGAAGGGCAGAGAAGGCAAGGACCAAGCCCTGGGATTAATAGGCTGAGTGATTGAAATTCAAAGATGGTTAAAAGTCTATCAACAGATGAATGCATAAACAAAATGTTATTTATATATACAATGAAATATTACTCAACTATAAAGAGAAATGAAGACCTGATGCATACCACATGGATGAACTTTGAGAAAACATTGTGCTGAGTGAAATAAGTCATCACAAAAGGAACAGTACTTTATAATCTCACTTATATGAAATATGCAAATATATAGAAACCAAAGATTATTAGTGGTTACCAGAGTTTGAGGGATGGGGAAAGGGGAAGTTTTTGTTTAGGGGGTATCTAGTTTATGTTAAAGGTGGTGGGATAATTTAGAAAAGGATAGCAATAATGGTCACACAACATGAAGAATGTAATCAAACATCACTGAATTATACATGTAGAAAAAAAAAGATCTATTCTGAAGTACAATGCTGTCAATGATAGAATAATATGCCTGCGCCTACAAGGAAGACCAGTGAATAGGACTATTATTCAAATTTATGCACCAACCACTAAAGCCAAAGATGAAGAAATTGAAGATTTTTATCAACTTCTGCAGTCTGAAATTGATCAAACGTGCAATCAGGATGCATTGATAATTACTGGTGATTAGAACACAAAAGCTGGAAGTGAAGGATTGGTGGGTGGAAAATATGGCCTTGGTGATAGAGACGATGCCAGAGATTGCATGATAGAATTTTGCAAGACCAACAACTTCTTCATGGCAAATAACTTTTTTCAACAACATAAATGCCAACTATACACGTGGACCTCACCAGATGGAATGCATAGGAATCAAATCAACTACATATGTCATAAGAGTTGATGGAAAAGCTCAATATCGCGAGTCAGAACAAAGCCAGAGGCCGACTGCAGAGAAGAACATCAATTGCTCATATGCAAGTTCAAGTTGAAGTTAAAGAATATTAGAACAAGTCCATAAGAGCCAAAGTACAACCTTGAGTATACCCCACCTGAATTTAGAGACCATCTCAAGAATAGATTTGATGCACTGAACACTAATGACTGAAGACCAGTGGTGGGATGATATCAAGGACATCATATATAAAGAAAGCAAGAGGTCATTAAAAATACAGGAAATAAAGAAAAGGCCAAAATGGATGTCAGAATAGACTCTGAAAGTTACTCTTGAATGCCAAGTAGCTAAAGTGAACAGAAGAAATGATGAAGTAAAAGAGCTGAACAGAAGATTTCGAAGGGCTGCTGAAGAAGAGAAAGTAAGATATTATAATGAAATGTGCAAAGACCTGGAGATAGAAAACCAAAAGGGAAGAAAACACACAAGTTGAAAGAACTGAAGAGAAAATTCAAGCCTTGAGTTGTAATAGTGAAGAATTCTATGGATAAAATACTGAATGACACAGGAAGCAGCAAAAGAAGATGGAAGGAGTACACAGAGTCGCTGTACCAAAAAGAATTGGTCAATGTTCAGTCATTTCAGGAAGCAGCATATGATAAAGAACTGACAGTACTGAAGGAAGAAGTCCGAATCGCACTGAAGGTATTGGCAAAAAACAAGGTTCTATGAATTGATTGAATACCGATTGAGATGTTTCAACAAACAGATGTAGCTCTGGAAGTACTCACTTGTCTATGCCAAGAAATTTCGAAGACAGGTACCTGGCCAACAGGCTGGAAGAGATCCATATTTGTGCCTATTCCAAAGAAAGGTGATCCAATCAAATGCAGATATTATTGAACAATATCATTAATATTACATGTAAGTAAAATTTTCTGAAGATCATTCAAAGGTGGTTGCAGCAGTACATTGACAAGGAACTGCCAGAAATTTAAGCTGAACAAATTCAGAAGAGGACATGAAACAAGGGATATCTTGGCTAAAAACAGAGAACACCAGAAAGGTATTTACGTGTGTTTTATTGACTGTGCAGAGGCATTCGACTATATGGATCATAACAAATTGTGAATAACATTGTGAAGAATGGGAATTCCAGAACACTTAATTGTGCTCATGAGGAACCTGTACATAGATCAACAGGCAGTTGTTCGAACAGAATGAGGGTATACTGTGTAGTTTAAAGTCAGGGAAGGTGTGTGTCAAGGTTATATCCTTTCACCATACGCCTTCAATCTGTTTGCTGAGTAAAAAATCTGAGGAGCTGGACTATATGAAGAAGAAAAGACGTCAGGATTGGAGGAAGACTCATGAACAACCTGTATTATGCAAATGACACAGCCTTGCTTGCTGAAAGTGAAGAAGACTTGAAGCACTTACTGATGAAGATCAAAGACTACAGCTTTCAGTATGGATTACACCTCAATATAAAGAAAACAAAAATCCTCACAAGTAGACCAATAAGCAACATCATGATAAACAGAGAGAAGATTGAAGTCAAGGATTTCACTTTACTTGGATCCATAATCAATTCCCATGGAAGCAACAGTCAAGAAATCAAACTACGCATTCCATTGGGCAAATATACGTTAAAGACCTCTTTAAGGTATTAAAAAACAAAAGTGTCATTTTAAAGACAAAGGTGTGCCTGACCCAAGGCAAGGTGTTTTCAATCACCTCATATACATGTGAAAGCTAGGCAATGAATAAGGAAGACTGGAGAAGAATTGGTGCCTTTGAATTTTGGTGTTGATGAAGAATATTGAATATACCATGGACCACCAAAAGAACAAACAAATCTTTCTTGGAAGAAGTACAGCCAGAATGCTCCTTAGAAGTGAGGATGGTGAGACTTTGTCTCACATACTTTGGACACGTTATCAGGAGGGACCAGTCCCTCAAGAAGGACATCATGCTTGACACGGTGGCTGCAACAATAAGCTCAAATACAGCAACAATTGTGAAGATGGCACAGGACTGGGCAGTGTTTCATTCTATAGTACATAGGGTGGCTATGAGTTGGAATTGACTTGATGGCACCTAACAACATAACAATTTTTACAGAAGCAGATTGCCACATCTTTCTCCCATGGAACGGCTGGTGGGTTCAAATCACTGATCTTTCAGTTGGCAGCCAAGCTCTTAACCACTTCGTGAATAGGGCTTCTGACTCAGAAGTATCTACCCATAAAGACAAGGAAATGTCCTACTGAAGATTCAGTTACTACACCACCTGGGACAGTGGTGACACTAGGGAATGTGGGGGGCGGGGGTGCGTGCTGCACTGGGTAACACCGTTACAGAGGTTGAGGCCAAAATGGCTCTATAAAACTTTTGTGCATTACTTCAGCAGAAATTTATTATTTTTTTAATAAAAATATCCTTATAACAACAAAAATATTTTTCATAAGCCAAAGTTACATGTATCAGTATACCCACACAAGGCTAAAACTCTACGCTAATTTACTTTTTGAACTTTCTAATGCCCTCCAGTTACAGCTGTCATTATTATCCAATTACAGTGACACTTCGAATCACAGAATTTCCTCTGCACACACTATAACAAATGCTGTTTTTTTCATTGCTGCCAGTGTTTCCATAGTTGCTGACTTTGTCAGATTTTCTGGTGTTTTAGCTACAATATTCACAGATTAGTATTTGTGAACTTATATCAGTGACCTTAAAGGAAAAGGAGTGTTATACGGGGATTATTGTTTATGAATAATGTTAGTACAAAAAACATTACTGAAGATTCTGTATTGTCTGATATGGGAGAAGGTCCATGGGAGGGGTGACATCATGATTCACCACACAGGGTGACACTAACCCTAGTGACACCGCTGATCTGGGAGGCACCCTGTGAGGTTAGGGTGCTGTCCTGTAGGTGGTAGTATGTGCTCTGAATCCTAGACCAACATTAGGTGGCATTCTTCCTGCATTAGAGACATATATTTATTAGAGAACTAATAAACTATTCACAAAATTCTTGCCTCCCATCCCCATGACTTTGGCCTCTGCAGGTTAAAGAGATAGGAGTACTCAAGGGGCAAAAGTTCTATCCAGGTTCGCTGAATAGCTTACGTGGAATTTGAAGGTGAGATGTCTACCTGGCCATTTCAAGCTCCTCAGTCAGCCAAATCTACAGGCAAAAAAGGGAAATGCTATTTTGTCTATGATTCTTTTAAGAACTGGAAATAATTTTCAAGACAAAGAGGCTAGAAAACATCTGGAGCTCTCCATATACTCAAGATAGAGCAGACGATGAAGGTTTCAAATACCCAGAAATGAAGGCTTGTGTCACAACATCACGTGAAGAGTTCTGACCAGTAGTGCGTTGACTGAGGGTAATGGGAGTATGAAATGGGTGGTGAAAAAAGTCATCGATACTGACTGTATTGGCATGAACTGCTATGGAGACCAAGACTGTAACAGCTACCAACTTCTTTGTTATACGTGCTTATACATTTTAACCAATGATCCTATTTTTTCTCTATACATTTCACTCACTATTTGATATGGGAAATGTTGGTGGTGATACCTTCATAATATATCCATAAGCTACAGGATATCAAGATAGGGTTGTGGTTGAAGTAGGAAAGAATGTCCAGAATTGAACACAGTGCCTGATAAAAGTTTGGGTTTCACTTTTGGGGGGATAGTGTAAGAATATTTTTGTTTGTACCAAAGATAGTTAGATGTTTGTATACTGATTTTTTTTGTTTTTTTAATTTAATGTGAAAAGATGGATGCTGAGTTGTTCTGAATAGTTGGACTGTGGCTGATTCCATTCTGACTCCTTTTTTAATTTTTCCTTTCTGTTCTGAAGCTAAACACCATATTTCCCAGGTCCTGCTAAAGCAAGAGTTCCCAACAATAATTGAGAGCTTATCATTCAGATGTGCCCACACAAGACTGTAGCTCAGAACTAGTTACATAAGGGGGAAGACAGAAGTTGATACCTCCTTGTGGTTCGTCAGGCAGCTTCCCGATCACAGAGGACGCAGTGTGATTCAGTGGTGGCTTCCTAATCTTGATAGAGGCAGTAACTCTTCTGAGGTCCTAGTTCTTTCTGTGTTTTGGGAGTCATTTCTGAAAAGTCAGGCCAGAGTTTGTTTACCAGAAAATAAAAAAATGTTGAGTGATCTATAAACCAGTAAAACCAAACCTGTTGGTGTCGAGTCAACTCTGACTCATAGCGACCCTATAGGACAGAGTAGAACTGAGTCATAGAGTTTCCAAGGAGTGGCTGGTGGATCTGGACTACCGATCTTTTGGTTGGCAGCCATAGCTCTTCTCTGCACCACCAGGGCTCCTTAGTAAATCCTTTCCTGCTTAAACCAGTTAGAGTGGATTGTGTTGTCTGCAGCTAAGAATACTGACCATGGATCCCTACTTGATATCTGAGTAACATTTTTGGTAACTTCAAGGTATATCACCAAGCATTTGAGATCATATTGTTACTCACACTAGGATAAATTTGCGTGTCTACCATAATAAAACTAGTGGGTATAGACAGTGCCAGGGCACGCTGGCAGAGTTGGCACAAGGTGTGATGGTCCATGGATACCTTCTCTAAGTTGTGGGTGAGGTATGAAAAGTTATCTGAGGTTTGCATTATAGCCTTTTTGGAGACGAGCCATTTGAAATTACATGTTTCCAGTGGAGAACCAGGCATTCAAATTGTGAAGTGAGCATATTTGAATCAATAAATTCCAACAAATTATTCATGAAGCTTCAAGCTGAAAGCGGTGGTAGCCCAACAGAACAGTAATTTCTTAAGGAATTGGTAGCTGTCCTGGAAATACAAGAGGTCTGTGGCAGACATTCGGCTTCTCTCGATGAGACAGAGTTTACTGAAGACAGGACTATTGCTGCTGTAGGTCCAGCTACCAAGCAGACCCTAAAGCTGATACTGAAGGGAACATGTTACCAGAAACAAGAGACATTAACAAGAAGTACAGTGCCAATGACTGAAGATACACTGGTGTGGCTTTGAGGAAGAGAAGTGACAGAAATTAGGAGAAAGTTGGCAATGTCCTGTGTTAGAAACCATATCTGGTTTTAATACTGCAATTTGTTTCTTCACAAGTATTTGGTAATGCTGACAATCGGAGAGACTTGTATGTTAGGTTTCTGACTACACAGAAACCAAAAGGAAGGGAAGACCTCGCCATGTGTTGAGATTAAAGAAATTTATTAAGTGAGGAACCAAAAGTGACGAGGGATCGCTGGCTAGAGCATGGTATTGCAGGAGAATCTATTATAATGAAGTCTTACTGAGCAGTCCTGGACTTTACCAGGTGACCCTCCAAATTATTGTTTTTGGCGAAGCGATTTGAGGAGAACGAAGGAGGTGATGGCAATATTTATCAAGTAGATCAAAATGACTGGGTTGAAGTGGGAGAAATCAGTTCAAGTTTAGCAACTGGGAGGTAATATAGTTACGATGAACCCCTAACGTTAGGCTTCTGCAAAGCAAGTTTCTGGGTGGAGGGCAAAACAGCTCACCAGCTGTAACCACAGAGGCGTCCTCAGGCGAAATCTGTAAGTACTGTCATATACACCGCCAACAAATTAATCTTTAGGTTCTTGGGGCGGGAGCAGGGAGGCAGAGAGTTGTCCCATACACAACAGACATGATCACCCAGCACTTGGTACCTAGCAAATCCTGAAGAAGGCACAGAGAGGGGCCTAGGAGGGTTCAAAAATTACTGAACACAGAGGGTGGATTTGACTCTCCCAGACTATGAAAGTGAGGTTCAGACAAAGCCTAATGAAATTAATATTCAAGTTACACAGAGATGAACATTTCAAGAAATTCTGGTCAGAATGTTCGAAGACAAGGATGCCATTAGTCAGTGGTGTACGGGTGTAGGGGTCAGTGTTGGGTAGAAATTCAAATGGTCCCTTCCTACTCAGGCTCTGTGAATCTGTAATACCATGGATTAGTCAAGCCTCAGCAGGAATTGATCTGATGTTCTTCCTCTTCTCAACCATTGCCACTTCACTACCCCCACCCCGCCAGCAGAGCAAACTCAACAGAGCCCACCATTATGAGCCATATATACGGGGGTGAAATCAACAACTTCCCAGAACATTCAAAACAAGCACTTCTCTGTCCCTCTTCTCACCCGGCCCTCATGAATCTGATTAGTAAACTCTTCCTTGGCCTTTTCCAACTGCTTGAAATTTACTCCCTCCAGAAGAAAAAACTCTCTTCAGATTCTGTCATGAATTAAATTGTGTCCCCCCAAAATATGTGTATCAACTAGGCTAGGCCATGATTCCCAGTATTGTGTGGTTGTCCTCCATCTTAGATTGATGTAATTTTCCTACGTGTTATAAATCCTAATCTCTGCTAAGATAAAAAGCAAAGGGAAGCAAGCAGAGAGTTAGGGACCTCACACCACCAAGAAAGCAATGCAGGGAGCAGAGCGCATCCTTTGGACCTGAGATTCCCTCTCAGAGAAGCTCCTAGTCCAGGCGAAGATTGATGACAAGGACCTTCCTCCAGAGCCAACAAAGAGAGAAATTTTTCCCCTGGAGCTGGCACCCTAAAGTCAGACTTATAGCCTACTAGACTGTGACAGAATAAATTTCTCTTTGTTAAAGCCATGCACTTGTGGTATTTCTGTTATAGCAGAACTAGATAACTCAGACAGATTCGATGTGACAGAACCTATCTGTATCTGCTCAATCAATCTTTCATACACTCTCCAGTTCTGAACTTTTCCTATATGCCAAGTCTTATCTTGGAGCAGTTGGGACGAGGGGCAGGGGCACACAGAGAAAAAAACGCGCCCATGATTTTTTTAGGTCACTGTGTTTAGGCCTCTGTCACTAGCTGCCAAATGCAATTTCTACTGACATAGATGTTTGTTGCAACATTGCTGTAAAATAGAGAAAGAAAGTAAATAATCTAAGTGCTCCTATCTTCCAACTTCTGGAGGTTTTCCCAATCCAATTCCAGTTCCAATTCCAATTATATCAACAAAAACTGGGAAGTGGTAGAGATAGGGAAAAACATGCTCTTTTCTAATCTAACATGGGGAAGTAAATGGATATCATTCCATTCATACCAAAAAAACAAACCCATTGCTGTCAAGTGGATTCTGATTCCTAGCGACCCTATGGGACAGAGTAGAACTGCCTCAAGACTTCCAAGGCTGTAAAATCTTTATGGAAGCTGACTGCTACCTTTTTCTCCCACAAAGCAGCCTCTGGGTTCGAACCGCTGACCTTTCAGTTAACAACTGAGCACTTTAACCATGCATCAGCAGAGCTCGCTATTCTATTCATTCCATTGACATTTAGAGGAACTATAAATTGAAGCTCACTCTGTTTTAATTTAAAGGAAACCACTCATAAAATTGGTAACAGGACATTTACCTTCAAAATTATTAGCAGACAGAGAAGGCAAAGAAAACAGAGCCCATACTAATGGTCTACAGACTTTTTATGACAGAGGTGTGCAAAATAAAAGATTTTAGGCAGGCAATCCCACCATGTGTATACTTATTAATTTGTAAATCATATTTTATTTTATTATTATTTTTTATTGTGCTTTAGATGAAGTTTTAGAGAGCAAATTAGTCTCTCACTAAACAATTAATACATGTCTTGTTTTATGATGTTTGTTACCACCCCATGACATGGCGACACTCTCTTCTTCTCAGCTTTGGTTTCCCCGTTGCTAGCTTTCCTATTAACCTCCTGCCTTCTCGTCCTTGCCCTTGGGCTAGTGTGCCTATTTAGTCTCGTTTTGTTTTATGGGCCTGTCTAAGATTTGGCTGAAGGGTAAGCCTCAGGAGTGACTTCAGTACTGAGCTAAAAGGGTGTCCAGGGGGCATACTTTCAGGATTTCTCCAGACTCTGTCAGACCAGTAAGTCTGGTCTTTTTTTTTAGTTAAAATTTTGTTCTACATTTTTCTCCAGCTCTGTCCAGGACCCTCTATTGTGATCCCTGTCAGAGCAGTCAGTGGTGGTAGCCGGGCACCATCTAGTTGTGCTGGACTCAGTCTGGTGGAGGCAGTGGTAGTTGTGGTCCATTAGTCCTTTGGACTAATCTTTCCCTTGTGTCTGGTGTTCTTCTTTCTCCCTTGATCCAGACAGGGTGGTCATCCACAAGCTTTTAAGACACCAGATGCTAGTCACCAAAACAGGATGTAGAACATTTTCTTTATAAGCCGTGTTATGCCAATTGAGCTGGATGTTTCCGGAGATCATGGTCCCCAGCCCTCAGCCCAGTAATTTAGTCTCTTATGGAGTTTGGATGTGTCTATGAAGCTTCAATGACCTTGCCTTAGTCAAGTTGTGCTGGCTTCCCCAGTATTGTGTACTGTCTTACCCTTCACCAAAGTTACCACTGATCTATTGCCATTTAGTGTTTTTCCCTCCCCACCCCCACCATCCCTTGTAACCATCAAAGATTGTTTCTTTTTGTGTGTAAACTTTTTCATGAGTTTTTTTTTAATTTCGTATTACAGAGCGAACTGGCTTCTCGTTAAACAATTAGTACACATACCGTCTTGTGACATTGGTTAACAACTCCACAATATGTCAACACTCTCTCTTTCTCAACCTTAGGTTCCCTATTACCAGCTTTCCTGTCCCCTCTTGCCTTCTGGTCCTTGCCCCTGGGCTAGTATGCCCCTTTAGTCTCGTTTTGTTTTATAAGCCTGTCTGATCTTTAGCTGAAGGGTGGACCTCAGGAGTGACTTCATTACTGAGCTAAAAGGCTGTTTGGGGCAATACTCTCCAGGTTTCTGCAGTCTCTGTCAGGTCAGCAAGTCTGGTCTTTCTTTTTGAGTTAGAGTTTTGCTCTACATTTTTCTCCAGCTCTATCCAGAACCCTGTTTTGTGATCCCTTTCAGAGAAGTCAACGGTGGTAACTGGGCAACATCTGCTTGTGCTGGACTCAGTCTGGTGGAGGCTGTGGTAGTTTTGGCCCATTACCCTTTGGACGAATCTACCCCTTGTGTCTTTGGTTGTTTTCATTCTCCCTTGCTCCAGATGGGTTGAGACGAGTGGAGTATCTTAGATGCCTACTCATAAGCTTTTAAGACCCCAGACACTACTTGCCAAAGTATAATGTAGAACATTTTCTTTATAAACTATGCTACCTCAATTGAGCTAGATGTTCCCTTAGACCATGGTCCTCTCAGCCCACTAGCTCCATCCCTCAGGGACTTTGGATGTGTCTATGAAGCTTTCATGACCTTGTCTTGGTCAGGTTGTGCTGACTTCCCCAGTATTGTATACTGTCTTACCCTTGACCAATGTTACTGCTTATCTATTGTCTATTTAGTGTTATTCCCTCCCCACCACTCCCATCCCTCGTAACCATCAAAGATTGTTTGTTTTTGTGTGCAAACTTTTTCATGAGTTTTTATAATAGTGGCCTCATACAGTATTTGTCCTGTCATGATTGACTTGTTTCCCTAGGCATAATGCCTCCAGATTCATCCATGTTGTGAGATGTTTCGCAGATTCATCATTGTTCTTTACTGTTTTGTAGTATTCCATTATGTGCATGTACCATAGTTTATCCGTTCTTCTGTTGAGGGGCAGTTACGTTGTTTCCATCTTTTTGCTATTGTGAATAACATCGTGAAGAACATGGGTATGCATATGCTTATTTGTGTGATGGCTCTTTTTTCTGTAGGATATATTCCTTTTTTTTTTTTTGAAAGTAGTGGGATTGCTGGATCATATGGTATTTCCATTTCTTCTTTTTTTTTTTTATTGTACTTTAGATGGTTTACAGAACAAACTAGTTACTCATCAGTTAGTACATACATTGTTGTATGACATTGGTTAACATCCCCATGACATGTCAACACTCTCCCTTCTCAACCCTGGATTCCTGATTACGAAATTTCCTGTTTCCTCCTGCCTTGCAGCCCCTGCCCCAGGGCTGGTGTGCCCCTTTAGTCTTATTTTGTTCTGTGGGCCTGCTCAATCTTTGGCTGAAGTGTGAACTTCAGGAGTGATCTCATTAATGAGCTGGAAGGGTGTCCGGGGGCCATACTCTCAAGATTTCTCCAGTCTCTGTCAGGTCAGCAAGTCTGGTCTTTTTTTGTGAGTTAGAATTTTGTTCTACATTTTTCTCCAGCTCTGTCCAGGACCCTCTATTGTGATCCCAGTCAGACCAGTCAGTGATGGTAGCCAGGCACCATCTAGTTGTACTGGACTCAGTCTGGTGGAGGCTGCGATGGATGTGATCCGTTAGTCCTTTGGACTAATCTTGCCCTTGTGTCTTTAGTTTTCTTCATTATTCGTTGCTTCCGAAGGGGTGAAACCAGTGGAGTATCTTAGGTGGCTGCTCACAATCTTTTAAGACCCCAGATGCTACTCATCAAAGTAGAATGTAGAACATTTTCTTTATAAACTATGTTATGCCAGTTGAGCTTGGCGTTCCCTGAGACCATGGTCCCCACAGCCCTCAGCCTACCAATTCAGTCCCTCAGGAACTTTGGATATGTCTATTGAGCTACCATGACCTTGCCTTGTACAAGTCGAAATGTCTTATCCCTGACCAAAGTTACCACTTATCTATTGTCTATTAAGTGTTTTTCCATCCCCACCGCTCCTCTCCTTTGTAACCATCAAAGATTGTTTCTTTTTGTGTGTAGACCTTTTCATGAGTTTTTACGGTAGTGGTCTCCTAAAATATTTGTCCTTTTGTGATTGATTTATTTCACTCAACATAATGCCCTCCAGATTCATCCACGTTATGAGATGTTTCACGGATTCATCATTGTTCTTTACTGTTGCATAATACTCCATTGTGTGTATGTACTACAGTTTGTTTATCCATTCATCTGTTGACGGGCATCTAGGTTGTTTCTATCTTTTTGCTGTTGTGAACACTGCTGCAATGAACATGGGTGTGCATATGTCTATTCATGTGACGACTCATATTTCTCTAGGATATATTCCTAGGAGTGGGATTGCTGGGTTATACGGTATTTCTATTTTTAGCTTTCTAAGGGAATGCCACATCGTTTTCCAAAATGGTTGTATCATTTTGCATTCCCACCAGCAGTGCACAAGAGTTCTGATACCCCTGCGGCCTCTCCAACAGTTGTTATTTCCTGTTTTACTGATTTGTGCCAGTAATGCTGGGGTAAGATGGTATCTCATTGTGGTTTTTATTTCCATTTCACTGATGGCGAGAGATCATGAGCATTTCCTCATGTGTCTGTTGGCTGCTTGAATGTCTTCTTTGGTGAAGTGTCTGTTCATTTCCTTTGCCCGTTTTTTAAAAAACTTATTTATTCTGCTTTAGGTGAAAGTTTACAAATCAAGTCAGACTCTCATACAAAAATCCATACACACCCCGATGTGCACTCCCAGCTGCTCTCCCCTTAATGAGACAGCATATTCCACCTCTCTACCCTGTATTCCCTGTGTCCATTCAACCAGCTCCTGTACCCCTCTTCTTTCTCATCTCGTCATCACACAGGAGTTGCCTGCATAGTCTCATGTGTCTACTTCAGCCACGAAGTTCACTCCTCACTAGTGTCATTGTCTATCTTATAGTCCAGCTTAATCCCTGTCTGTAGAGTTGGTTTTAGGAATGGTTCCAAGCTTGGGCTATCAGAGGGTCTGGGTACCATGACTGTCGGGGTCCCTCCGGTCTCAGTCAGACCACTAAGCCTGGTTTTTTTTACAAGAATTTAAGATCTGTGTCCCACTATTCTTCTGTTCCATCAGGGATTCTCTGTTGTGTTCCCTGTCAGGGCAGTGATCAGTGGTAGCTGGGCACCATCTAGTTCTTCTGGTCTCAGGCTGATGGAGTCTCTGGTTTATGTGGCCCTTTCTGTCTCTTGTCCTTTGCCCATTTTTAAATTGGATTATTTGTCTCTTTGTTGTAGAGGTGTTGGATTTTCTTGTTGATTTCAGAGATTAGACCTTTGTCTGATTTATAATAGCCAAAAACTTTTTCCCAGTCTGTAGGGTCTCTTTTTATTCTTTTGATGAAGTCTTTTGATGAGCATAAGTGTTTAATTTTTAGAAGACTCCGGTTATCTAGCTTATCCTCTGGAGCTCATGTGTCATTGGTTGTGGTTTGTATCCTGTCAATGCCGTGTATTAGGGCCTCTAGCTTTGATCCTATTTTTTCTTCTATGAACTTCATGGTTTTTGGCTTTATGCTGAGGTCTTTGATTCATTTTGAGTTAGTTTTTGTATAAGGTGTGAGGTATGGGCCCTGTTTAATTTTTTTTGCAGATGTTCATCCAGTTTCTCAAGCACCATTTGTTAAAAAGACTGCCTTTTCTCCATTTGATGGACTTTGGGCCCATGTCAAAGATCAGGTGACCATAGGTGGATGGGTTTACATATGGGTTCTCACTTCTGTTCCATTGGTCAATATATCTGTCATTGTACCATTACCAGGCTGTTTTGACTACCGTAGCTGTATAGTAGGTTTTGAGGTTAGGTAGTTCAAGCCCTCCTACTTCATTTTTCTTCTTTAATAGTGCTTTACTTATCTGGGATTCTTCCCTGTCCATACAGAGTTTATGATAAGTTTTTCCATCTCTTTAAAGAATGTTGTTGGTTTTTGGGTTGGGATTGCATCGTATTTGCAAATCGCTTTGGGTAGAATTGTCATGTTCATAATGTTGACTCTACCTATCCATGAGCATGGTATGTTTTTCCACTTATGTAGATCTCTTTTGGTTTCTCGCAGTAGTGTTTTGTAGTTTTCTTTGTATAGGTCTTTTACATCCCTAGTTAGATTTATCCCCAAGTATTTTGTTTTTTTAGGGGCTATTCTAAATGGTATTGTTTTTGTGATTTCCTTTTCATCATTCTGTTTATTGGTGTATAGGAATGCAACTGATTTTTCTATGTTTATCTTGTATCTTGCTATTCTGCTGAATCTATTAGTTCCAGTAGTTTTGTCATGGAGTCTTTTGGGTTTTCTATGTATAGTATCATATCATCTGCATATAGGGACAGTTTAAGTTCTTCATTACAATTTGGGTGGCTTTATTTCTGTTTCTTGCCTTATTGCTTTAACTAGGACTTCCAACACAATGTTAAATAGAAGTGGTGATAAAAGGCATCGTTGTCTTGTTCCTGTTCTCAAGGGGAATGTTTTCAGCCTCTCTCCATTAAGAATGATGTTAGCCATTGGTTTTGCATAGACGCCCTTTATTATGTTGAGAAATTTCCCTTCCATACCTCTTTTATTGAGCATTTTTATCAGGAATGGGTTTGAACTTTGTCAAATGTCCTTCTGTGTCTATTGAGATGATTGCGTGATTCTTTTCTTTCTTTTTATGTGGTGGATTACATAGATTGGTTTTCTAAGGTTGAGCCATCCTTGCCTAGCTGGTATGAATCCTACTTAGTCACAGTGTATTATTTTTTGATATGATGCTGAATTCTATTAGCTAGAATTTTGTTGAGAATTTTTGCATTTATACTCATGAGAGATATTGGTCTGTAATTTTCTTTTTTTGTGATGTCTTTGCCTGGTTTTGGTATCAGGGTTATGCAGGCTTCATAGAATGAATTCAGAAATATTGCTTCCTTTTTTTATGTTCTGAAATAGTTTGAGGAGTACTGGTGTAAGCTCTTCTCTGAATGTTTGGTAGACTTCTTCAGTGAAGCCATCTGGGCCAGGGCTATTTTTGTTGTTGGAAGTTTTTTTTTTTAATTACCTTTTCCATCTCTTCTCTTGTTATGAGTCTGTTCAGATTTTCAACATCATTTTGTGTTAGTTTGGGTAGGTAGTGTGTCTCTAGAACTGTGTCCATTTTCTCTAGGTTTTCAATTTGTTGGAGTATAGTTTTTCATAATACCCTGTTATGATCCTTTTTATTTCTGTTGGGTCTGTGGTAATGTCCCCAATTTCATTTCTTATTTGGGTTATTTGTGTCCTCTTGTGTTTTTCTTTTGTCAGTTTGGCCAGTGGTTTGTCAATTTTGTTGATCCTTTCAAAGAAGAAACTTTTGGTTTTGTTGATTCTTTCTATTGTTTTTCTATTCTCTATTTCATTTATTTCTGCTCTGATCTTTATTATTTCCTTTCTTCTGGTCTCTGTGGGGTTCTTTTGCTGTTCTCTTTCTGTTTGTTCCAGCTGTGTAGCTAAAATTTTGATTTTGTCCCTTTCTTCTTTTTTGATGTGTGCATCTATTGCTATAAATTGACCCCTGAGCACTGCCTTTGCTGTGTACCAAAGGTTTTGGTATGATGTGTTTTTATTCTCATTTGATTCTAGGAAATATTTGATTCCATCTCCAATTTCTTCTATGACCCAGCGGTTTTTAAGCAGGGTGTTATTTAGTTTCCATGTAATTGATTTTTTTCCTTACTCTTCCTGTTGTTAATTTTTACTTTGATGGCATTCTGGTCAAGAAGATGCTTTGTATTATCTCAATGTTTTGGATTTTGTTGAGGGTTGCTTTGTGACCTAAGTTGTGGTCTATTCTGGAGAACATTCCATGTGCATTGGAAAAGAATGTGTGCTTTGCAGCTGTTGGGTGGAGTGTTCTATATATGTGTATGAGATCAAGTTGGCTGATTGTGCTCTTTAGCTCTTCCGTATCTTTGTTGAGTTTCTTTCTAGATGTTCTGTCTCTTGCCTAGAGTGGTGTGTTGAAGTCTCCTACTATTATCGTGGAACTGCCAATTTCTCTTTTCAGTGCTGTTAGAGTTTGTTTTACATATTTTGGAGCCCTGTTATTGGGTGCATAGATGTTTATTATGGCTAAGCCTTCATGAGGGATTGTCAGTTTAATCATTATGTAGTGCCCTTCTTTGTCTTTTATGGTGGATTTTGTTTTAAAGTCTATTTTATCTGAGATTAGTATTGCCACTCTTGGTCTTTTTTGGTGTTATTTGCTTGATATATATTCTGCATTCTTTGGTTTTTAATAAATCTTTGTTTCTAAGGTGTGTCTCTTATAAACAGCATATTCATGGATCTTTTTTTTTTTAAAAAAATCCATTCTGTTACTCTGTGTCTCTTTATGGATGCATTTAGGCCATTTACATTCAGTGTAATTATTGATAGGTGTGAGTTTATTGCTGTCATTTTGTGGCACTTTTTTTGTGTGTGTTGCTAACATTTTCTTTGTTTCTCTTACTCTCCTGTGCTGACATCCTTTTGTCTGTGGATTTCTTTTGTTTTTATTGAGACTTTATGTTTTTGTTCTTTATTTTGATGAGTAGGTTAACTTTCTTTGTGTTTACCTTGAATTCACCCTTATCTTTCTAGGTTTGAACCAAGCTATTATTGCTTGGTATCATCTTGCCCTAATCTCCATTAGAAAGTTCTATACCTACACTGTTTATTCCCTCTTTTATAGTTCTCATGTTGTTGTCATTTATAGATTAACTTTTCTTGTTCCCTGTTGCAATTCTTTTGGTTTTAGATCATCCTTGAGAGTTCATTTCCTACGTTGGTATCTGGCTGCTACAATCTTGCATACTAGATTCAGGCTGTAGCCTGATGTTTTTTGTTCTCAGACTGAAGGACTCTCTTTAATAATTCTTGTAAATTTGGTTTGGTTTTTACATATTCCCTTAATTTCTGTTTATCTGGAAATGTCCTAATTTCACCATCATATTTGAATGAGAGTTTTGCAGGATATATTTTTCTTGGTTGGTAATTTTTTTCTTTTGAGGTTTTATATGTGTCATCTCATTGCCTGCTTGCCTGCATGATTTCTGCTGAATAATCACAGCTTAGTCTTATTGTTTCTCCTCTGTATGTGACTTTTTGTTTTTCTCAAGCTGCTCTCAGGATTTTTTCTTTGTCTTTGGTTTTAGCAATTGTGGTTATGATATCCCTTGGTGTTTTTCTTTTGGGGGTCTATCCTATGTGTGGTTTGTGGAGCTTCTTGGATGGTCAGCTTTTCATCATTCATGATATTAGTGAAGTTTTCTGTCAGCAATTCTTCAGTGATCCTCTCTGTGTTTTCTGCTTTTTTTCCCTGTTCTGGAACTGCATTCACTTGCAAATTTTTGCTATTGATTTTATCCCACATAATTCTCAGGGTTTCTTCATTGTCTTTTCCTCAAACAGAGTTGTAGCCAAGTATTCGTCTTCAATTTGGCTGATCCTGTCTTCCATCATTTCAAACCTGCTCCTCAGACCTTCTGTGACACTGTCCATTTCTAAAATCTTGTTGTTTATCTTTTGCATTTCCGATTGTTGGTTTTGTATGATTTCTCATAGTGAATTTATTTGGGCATTTTTTTTCCTGTATTATTTTCTCGAATTCTTCCATTTTTTTTTTTTTGGTCTGTGTTTTCCATGAATTTGTCTGCCTTTTCCATAAATTTGTCTATTTCTTCCTCATTTTTGTCTGCTTTTTGCTTCATCTCTTGGATAGCTCTGAATATTAAGATTTGAATTCTCTGTCAGGTAGTTCCAGTGTCTTTTCTTCTCCTGGAAAGTCATCTGGTGTTTTATTTTGGATGCCTGATGAATCATCCTGTCCTGTTTTTTTAAAATATGTTTTGATACTTTTTTTTTGGGAGGGGGGCTTTCAGTAGTTCTTTTCTTTGTTTCTTGATTGTGGATTTGTCCGTTTAATCCTGCTTTTTTGTCTTATTTGGTGATGTCTGAGCAGGCTGGCTGTACATTCCTTGTTTGCTCATCTGCAGTCATAATACTTTTCACCTTCTTGTCCAGTGGGCACGGTGAGTCATTCAGCTATGGTACAGCAGGTGCTCTGTCTCTTGCTGGGGACTTTGTAGAGTGCTTTCCCATACTTCCTGTCTGCTGATGTCTGATGTAGGTGGGGCAAATCCAAGTGGCATGGACACTGCACTTCCTAGCTGGCTGAGCCACTGAAGCCAGCCAGGGAGCTTGGAGTTAGAGCAGTGGGGAGAGGATGGTGGGTGGGAAAGCATGTATCACTGGTTACTGGGTGCTCTGTCTCTTTCTGGGAGTTCTGTGAAGCTGCTTTCCCATGTTCCCTGTCTGCTGATCCCCGGCTAGAGTCCAAGATGGTGAATCTGTGCCACATTAACTGATAGGGGACCTCCACACATATCTCTCCTTGCTCTCTGTCCTCTGTCAGTTTCTTATCCTATTTGGTGTTTGGCTGAGTTCATTATCTCTTCATTTCACACTTCAAATTCCAGGAGTGACGTTTGTCTCTGTTTTACTTCATTTTTTGGGTCTTTGCTGTGGAGGAGTGGCATGGTGCTTCTGTCTATGGTGCTACGTTGGCCAGAAGTCCTGGTATTTCTATTTCTAGGTTTTTCATTAAGTGTCATATCCTTTTCCAAAATGGTTGTGCCATTTTGCATTCCCACCTGCAGTGCGTAAGAGTTGCAATCTCCCCACAGCCTCTCCAACATGTGTCTGTTAGCCACCTGAATGTCTTGTTTGGTGAAATGTCTGTTCATATCCTTTGCTCATTTTTTAATTGGATTATTTATGTTTGTTGTAGAGGTGTTGGATTTTCCAATAAATTTTAGAGATTAGACCTTTTCAGACTTGTAGCCAAAATTTGTTTCCAGTCTGTAGGTTTTCTGTTTTGGTGAAGTCTTTTGGTGAGCATACGGGTTTAACTTTTAGAAGATCCCAGTTATCTAGCTTATCTTCTGGTGTATGTGTATTGTTAGTTATGATTTGCATCCTGTTTATTAGGGTCTCTAGTGTTGATCCTATTTTTTCTTCTATGATCTTTACAGCTTTTGGTTTTATATTTAGGTCTTTGCTCCATTTTGAATGTATAGTGTGAGGTGTAAGTCCTGTTTCATTTTTTGCAGATGTACATCAATTTCACCAGTACCATTTGTTAAAAAGACTGTCTCATTCTCATTTAATTGACTTTGGGACTTTGTTGAAGATCAGGTGGCCGTAGGTGGATAGATTTACATCTGGGTTCTCAATTCTTTTCCATTGATCAATATGCCTGTCATTGTACCAGTACCAGGCTGTTTTACTACTGTAACTGTATAGTAGGTTCTCATGTCAGGTAGTGCATGTCCTCCTACTTTATTCTTCTTCTTCAATAGTGCTTTACTTATCCGGGGTCTCTTCCCTTTTCCATAGAAAGTTAATGATTAGTTTTTCCATCTCGTTAAAGAATGCTGTTGGTATTTGGATTGGGATTACATTATACTTGTAGATTGCTTTGGGTAATATTGATATTTTCACAATGTTGAGTTTACCTATCCATGAGTGCAGTGTGTTTTTCCATTTATGTAGGCATCTTTTGGTTTCTCCCCCATGTGTCTGTGAATTGTGGTGTTGCCTTTGAATTGTGGAGCTGGCAAAGAATATTGAATATACTGTGAACTGCCAAAAGTAAACAAACAAATCTGTCTTGGAAGAAGTACAACCAGAATGCTCCTTAGAAGGAGGGCAAGACTATGTCTTACATGCTTTGGACTTGTTGTCAGGAGAGATCATTTTCTGGAGGACACCATGCTTGGATGAATTGACACAGTGGCTGCAGCAAAGGGCTCAAGCATAATTATTGTGGACATGAAGCAGGAGCAGGCAGTGTTTTGTTCTGTTGTACATAGGGTTGCTATGAGTTGGAACTGAATCTGCGGCACCTAACAACAACTTTTGGTTTCTTGCAGTAGTGTTTTGTAGTTTTCTTTGTATAGGTCTTTTATATCCCTGGTTAGATTTATTCCTAAGTATTTTATTCTTTTTAGGGGCTATTACAAACCCTATTGTTTTGGTGATTTCCTTTTCATAGTTTTCTTTATTGGTGTATAGGAATCCAACTGATTTTTGTATGTTTGTCTTATATCTTGGTACTTTGCTGAATCTTTCTATTAGCTCCAGTAGTTTTCTTGTGGAGTCTTTTGGGTTCTGTATATGTAGTATCATATCATCCCCAAATAGGGACAATTTTACTCCTTCCGTACCAATTTGGATGCTCTTTATTTCTTTTTCTTGTCTTATTGTTCTAGCTAGGACTTCCAGCACAATGTTAAATAGGAGTGATGGTAAAGGGCATCCTTGTCTTGTTCCTGTTCTCAAGGGGAATGTTTTCAGCCTCTCTCCATTAAGAATGATGTTGGCTGTTGGTTTTGTATAGATGCCTTTTATTATGTCACGGAATTTCCCTTCTATACCTATTTTATTGAGAGTTTTTATCAGGATTCAGTGTAGGACTTTATCAAATACCTTTTCTGCATTGACCGAGATGATTTTACTGTCTTTTGTTTTATTTATATGGTGGATTACATTAATTGATTTTCTAATGTTGAACCATTCTTGCATATCTAGTATGAATCCCACTTGGTTGGGGTATATACTTTTTTTTTTTGGTATAATTCTGAATTCTATAGGCTAGAATTTTGTTAAGAACTTTTGAATCTATATCTATGAGAGATAGTTGTCTGTAATTTTCTTTTTTTGTGGTATCTTTGCCTGGTTTTGGTATCTGGGTTATGTTGCTTCATAGAATGAATTTGGAAGTATCACTTCCTTTTCTATGCCCTGAAATAGTTTGAGAAGTACTGGTGTAAACTCTTCTCTGAATGTTTTGTAGAATTCTCCAATGAAACCATCTGGGCCAGGGTTTTGTTGTTGTTGTTGGAAGTTTTTTTTTTTTTTTTTAATTACCTTTTCAATCTCTTCTCTTGTTATGGATCTGTTCAGATTTTCTATTTCAGTTCATGTTAGTGTAGGCAAATACAGGGTCACTATGAGTCCGAATTAACTTGACGGCAGTGGGTTTGTTTTTTTTGTTTGTTTAGGCAGGTAGCGTGTTTCTGGAATTTGTCCATTTCCTCTGGGTTTTTAAATTTGTTGGAGTATAGTTTTTCATAATACTCTGTTATGATCTTTTTTATTTCAGTTGTGTTTGCTGTTATGTCCCCTATTTCATTTCTTATTTGGGTAATTTTCATCCTCTCCTGTTTTTCTTTTGTCAGTTTGGCCAATGGTTTGTCTATTTTCTTGATCCTTTCAAAGAACCAACATTTGGTCTTGATGATACTTTCTATTGTTTTTCTATTCTGTATTTCATTTATTTCTGCTCTGATCTTTATTATTTCCTTTCTTCTGGTGGCTGTGGGCTTCTTTTGCTGTTCTCTTTCTATTTTTTGGAGTTGTGTAGGGTAATGTTTTGATTTTGTCCCTTTCTTCTTTTTTGATGTGTGGATCTATTGTTATAAATTGACCTCTGAGCTCTGCCTTTCCTGTGTTCCAAAGGTTTTGGTATAATGTCTTTTCATCCTTGTTTGATTCTGGGACTTTTTTGATTCCATCTTTGATTTCTCCTATTACCCAGTGGCTTTTAAGCAGTGTCTTATTCAGTTTGCATGTATTTGATTTTTTCCTGTTATTAATTTCTACTTCTATGGTGTGATCTGAGAAGATATTTTTTATTACCTCAATGTTTTGGATTTTGTTGAGGATTGCTTTGTGACCCAAGATGTGGTCTATTCTGGAGAACGTTCCATGTGCATTGGAAAAGAATGAGTACTTTGCAGCTGTTGGGTGGAGTGTTCTATATATGTCTTTGAGGTCAAATTGGTTAATAGTGGCCTTTAGATATTCTGTTTCTTTGTTGAATTTCTTTCTAGATGTTCTATCATTTACTGAGAGTGGTGTGTTGAAGTCTCCTATTATTATTGTGGAACTGTCAATTTCTCTTTTCAGTGCTGTTAGAGATTGTTTTATGTGTTTTGGAGCTCTGTCACTGGATGCATGGATATTTATTAGGTTATGTCCTCTTGGTGGATTGTCCCTTTAATCATTATACAATGTCCTTCCTTGTCTTTTACAGTGGATTTTGTTTTAAAGTCTATTTTACCTGAAATTGGTATTGCCACTCCTGCTTTTTTTTGATAGCTGTTTGCTTCATATATTTTTTCCATCCTTTGATTTTTAATGAATTTTTGTCTCTGATTCTAAGGTGTGTCTTTTGTAGACAGCATATTGATCGGTCCTGTTTTGTTATCCATTCTGTTACTCTCTGTCTGTTTATGGGTGCATTTAAGCCATTTACATTCAGTATGATTATCGGTGGGTATGAGTTTATTGCTGTCATTTTGTAGTGCTTTTTTATGCGGTGCTGACATTTTCTTTGTTCCTCTTACTCATCCGTGGTGAATTCCTTTTGTTTGTGGATTTTTTTCCATTTCTTTTATTTTGGTGGATTTTGTGTTTATTGAGACTTTTTGTTTTGATGAATAGTTTTGTTAATTTTCTTTGAGGTTACCTTGAAATTTACCCCAATCTTTCTAAGTTTAAACCAGTCTTTTATTACTTGATATTGCCTTGACTTCCTTTCCATTTGAAAGTTCTATACCTGCATTGTTTATTCCCTGTTTTATTATTCTGATGTCTTTGTCATTTACTGATTGACCTCTCTAGTTATCTGTTGTAAATCTTTTAGTTTTGTTTTATCCTTGAGAGTTCATTTTCTAGGTTGGTATCTGTCTGGTACAATCTTGTGTCCTAGATTCAGGTTGTTGTCTGATTCTAACTGAAGGGCTCCCTTTAATAATTCTTGTAAGTTCGGCTTGGTTTTTACATATCCCCTTAATTTGTGTTTATCTGGAAACATCCTAATTTTGCCATCATATTTGTGCAAGAGTTTTATGGGATGTATTATTCTTGGTTGGCAATTTTTTTCTTTCAAGATTTTATATATGTCATCCCACTGCCTTCTTGCATGCATGGTTTCAGCTGAGTAATCATAGCTTAGTCGTATTGTTTCCCCTCTCTATATGACTTCATTTTTTTTTCAGGCTGCTTTCAGAATTTGTTCTGTGTTTTTGGTTTTAGCAAGTGTGATTATAATATGTCTTTGTGGTTTTCTTTTGGATTCTATCCTGTATGAGGTTGTTGATCTTCTTCTATGGTCAGTTTTTCATCTTCCATTATATTAGGGAAGTTTTCTGTCAGCAAATCTTCAATGATCCTCTCTGTGTTTTCCATTTTCTCCCCCTGTTCTGGAACTCCAATCACACATAAATTTTTGATTTTGATTGTTTAATCAATTTTTGATTTTTCCTCAAAGTGGTATCCAAGTGTATGCCTTCAATTTCACTGATCCTGTCTTCCATTATTTCAAATTTGCTCCTAAAATCTTCTATTGCACTGTCCATTTCTGAAATCCTGTTTTTTATCTTTTGGATTTCTAAGTGCTGTTTTTGTATGTTTTCTAGTTGTTTATTTTGAAATTTTGTTCCTGTATTACTTTCCTGAGTTCTTCTATTGCTTTGTCTTTTCCATGATTTTGTGTGTATTTTAAATAATTTTGTCTTTTTTTATTATTATTTTTGTCTCTGCTTTCCTTTACTCTTGTAGAGTCTTGAATATTAAGAGTTTTGAGTTCTCTATCAGGTAGTTTCAGTACCTTGTCTTCTAATGGAAAGTCATCTGGTGTTTTTTTTTTGGGAGCTTTCTGGAGCCATCCTGTCCTTTTTTTTTTTTTTATGTTTTGATATTGTCTGCTGTCTTCAGGACGTTCAAGAATTATTTTCTTCATTTATTGATTGTATATATTTTTCATTTCATCCCCCCCGCCTTTTTTTTTTTTTTTTTTGGTTATGCCTGGGTAGGTGGGCTGGGCATACTTTGTTGCTTGCTCATCTGTGGTCACAATACTTCTCACCACCTTGTCCAGTTCAGCAAGGCTGGTTGCTCAGCTATGGAGCAGCAGGGCTGGTCCAGTGGTGGAGGGGGGAGAGATGGGGATAGATCAGGGCCAGGGTGGAGTGCAGAGTGGGGTCAGTGGCCTGCACCTGTGCCGCTCAGGGGTGCAGAGCCTCGTGAGAGGTGCAGATAGGCAGGAGGGATGTGTGGGGCTAAGTGGGTGAGAGAAAGAAGAGAGGGAAACAGAAATCAAAAAAGGAGGAACAAATGAAGAAAAAAGAGAAAAATACAAAAGAAAAAGTGAATATAATTATGGTGAAGTAGGATTTGGCGGGTGGGGGCAGGGCAAACCCAGCAAGGCCATGTGCCCATGCCTCTGTAGCAGACTGGTGCATGGACAGTGCACAGTGCTAGGCGGGCTGGAGAAAGGATAGAAAAGAAGGGAAAGAGAGAAGAAAGAAAACAAAACAAACAAAAAACCAAACCAAAACAAAGCAACTACCACAAAAATAAATATCATGCTGGTGGAGCTGGCCGTTGGGGATGGATGAAATTGGGGTGGCAGCAAGCTGATGTGTCTCTCACTGAGCAGTTCAGCACAACCCATCAAGAAGATGTGGAGGCAGTTTAGGACCTAGATGGGAGGGAGAAGGAAAAGGGGAAAGATAAATAAAAATACAGTGCTGAGGGAACCAACCTGGGGCGGGGCGGGTGGGGCAGTGTAGACCTGAGGAGGTCATGTGCTAGAAGCTTTCTAGCTAAGCAGTACAGCACTTTCCATTGAGAAGGGGGTGGGGAGGCAGACAGGGCTAGGTGGGTGGGAGAAAGGAAAGGAAGGAAGAAGCGGGGGAGAGGGAGAGGGAGACAGGAAACAACAACAACAACAACAAAATAAATAAAAGAAAAGGAAAGGAAAAAATAAATGCACTGTAGAAGCCTGCCAGCAGGGGTGGTATGGACCTGAGGCGGCTGTGTGTCATTGGCTCTCTAGGAAAGCGGTGTGGCATAGCCCATCAAGAAGGGTCAAGGAAGGCAGATGAGGCTAGGCAGACTGAACAGAGGAGGAAGGAAGGAAGAGAGAGAGAAGAAACTGAAAAAAAAAATGGTGCTGAGGGAGCCTGCTGGTGGGGTGGCACTGACCTGGGGAAGCTGTGTGCTGGCAGTTCTCTAGCAGGGCAGTGTGGCACAGCCCATCAAGAAGAGGCAGTGATGGGACATGGGGCTTGGTGGATGGGAGAAAGGAAAAGAAGGAAGGGAGAGAGAGAGAGAAACAGAGAGAGAGATAAGAAACAAACAAACAAAAAATGGTGCTGAGGGAGTGTGCCAGTGGGGTGGCACAGACCCAAGGAAGCTGTGTGCTGGTGGTTCTCTAGCAGGGCAGTGTGGCACAGCCCATCAAGAAAGGGTGGATATGGCACATGCAGCTGCTTGTAGGTGAATAAGAGAAAGGAAAGAAAGGAAGGGAGAGAGAGATAAGAAACTGAAAAAAAAAAAAAAATCATGCTTAGGGAGCCTGCTGGTGGCATGGTGAGTACCAGGTAACTGAGAGAGGGAAGAAACAACAACAAAAAAGCCAAAACAACAACGAAAAATGGCACCGAAGAAGATGGTCAGTGGGGGCAGGGTGAATCCAGGCGACAAGGAGCTGTTGTCTCTCTGCTAAGTGACCATGGCCAGTTGGAAAGCAGCAGAGGCGGAGTAGAGGGAAGAAACGATGGGCATGGGAAAATATGTATCTCTGGTTACCAGGTGCTCTGTCTCCTATTGGGAAGTCTGTGAAATTGCCTTCCTGTATTCCCTCTCCACCATTCTTGGTGGATAAAGTCCAAGATGGTGAGTTTGTGCTGATAGGGAACCTCCACTCTGTAGCTCTCCTCATTCTCTCTTCTCAGTCAGTTTCTTATTCCATTTGTGCTTGGTTGAGTTCTTTATCCCTTCTTTTGACACTTAGGGTTCCAAGATTGACGTTTGTCTTGGTCATCTAGTGCTGCTGTAACAGAAATATCATAAATCGATGGCTTTAACAAAGAGAAATTTATTTTCTCACTGTCTAGTAGGTTACAAGTCCAAATTCAGGATGGCAGCTCCATGGCAAGTCATTCTCTCTCTGCTGGCTCTGGAGGAACGGCCTTGTCATCAATCTTCCCTTGCTCTGGGAGCATCTCAGTGAAGGAACCTCAGGTCCAAAGGGCACACTCTGCTCCCAGTGCTGCTTTCTTGGTGGTATAAGGTCCCCTCTCTCTGCTTGCTTCCCCTTCCTTTTTATCTCTTGAGAGATGAAAGGTGGTGCAGGTGACACCCCAGGGAACCTCCCTTTACATTAGATCAGGGATGTGACCTAGTAAAGGTGTTACAATACCACCTTAATCCTCTTTAATATAAAATTGCAATCACAAAATGGAGGACAATCACAGAATACTGGGAATCATGGTCTAACCAAGTTGACATATATTTTGGGGGGACACAATTCAACCCATGACAATATTTGTAACTGATTTAGTTTTTCAGGTCTTTGCCATAGAGGGATGGTGTGCTGCTTCTCCCTCTAGTGCCATGCTGACTCTGCCTACTAAATCATATGTTTTAAATTGTAAATTGTACAGTTTAAACCATATGCCAAATAACAAAATCTTTAGACGGATTAGATAAAGATGAAATAAACAGTTTTGTAATATCTTGCAGTTCATGGTGGCTTCCCATACCATTAGCTAATACTTCAAGGCTCAATATGCATTTAGACCCAGTGTTCTTGTGATGGTTATTGTTATTGTTATTTGTTAACTTAGCTAGGCTATGTTTCTCAGTGGTTTGGTAAATAATATGTAATCACTTTCCATTTTGTGATGTGATGTTAGCAGCCAATCAGTTGAAAGGGGAGTTTTCGTGGGTCAGGCCTGCCTTCAGTATATAAGCAGATGTTCTGTCAAAGTTTGCTCTTTCTTGTCCCTGCGCTCTTCTTGTTGCCTGACCTCCAGTTCTTGGTACATAAGCCTGCAGAAGTCTCTGGCCTGCCACCTGACCTACAGATTTTGGGTTCATCAGCCCCTCCAACCACGTGAGCCAATAGAGGCCTTCAACCTGTTGCCTGACCCATGTATTTGTGACTTGCCAACCCCCACAATTGTGTGAGCCATTTCCTTGAAGTAAATTTCTCTCTATGTCTATTTGCATATGCTTCACTGGTTTTGCTCATATAGAGAACCCAAACTAAGGCAGCTCTTATTAATATTGGAGGTGTTTCTGTATTTCATATGGTCTTCTTCGATGTTTTGAATTTCTTGTCTGATTTAACTGGATCATCTGTTTTACCTCATAATATGCTAATGAAGACCTTGTTTCAGCGGTGGGAGAAGGTCTGCTCTGCCATTTTCTTCATTTGCATGATATATGCTGTCTTAAATCTATGGCTGCTGGGAAGTATTTGAAACAACTCAACCAGTTTGGGTGAGTGTTAATTCAGTGGTGTCTACACCAAGTAGGCAGCAGGCAGTTGAAATTGATCCAGTGAGCAAGAATGCCTCCGAGTCTTCCCTTGGGGCTGTTCCATATGCACAACTATCTGACAAACAGACTAGGCCAGAGTTCAGGGAAAATCTGAATATTAAAAATTAGGAAGAATTTCTTTCTTCCTGTAACTAAATACATAGACATTTTTCTATTTTTTTCTTGTACTACAATGAAGTATCACACATTAACCCACTTTGTGACTACTATTTTATACAAAAAGATAACTTTTATTATTGGTTTTATGATATTTTAAAATGTATGGAAAAACATACCCAGAAGTATACAAGAATATTTATGGCTCTTACATTTGAATATGTGATTACAAGTCATTTTTATTCTCCCGTATAATTTTTTGTGTTTTCTAAATTTTTATATAATCAACTTGGATTATTTTTATCATTGGAAAAATAATCCTTTTAAAAAAAGCTTATATTTCCTTTGAGGCCATAAGCATGTTTCTTGCTGTTTTTGTATACTAGTCTGGATTTAATTCTAGTGCAGTGGAAGATTGGAAGAGAGGCAAGTGATTGGGCAGGGTTAGAAGGTGGGGCCTGGGAGGAGCTGCAACGTTACTGTGTTTCAGGCAGTATGGACTCCTTATTCACCAGCTGGCTCTCCACCCAGATCCTGATGCTCAAATTCAGCCTCATTCTCGGTGAGTAGTGGAACAGGTGGGGCTGCTCCGGGTGAGCCTGGCAGGAGGCAGATGTGTCGGGTGTGAGGGAGACAGACAGGCAGCTATGGTGTCAACATCCATGGTAGAAAACATCCTGATCCCTCAAGTGGCTCTGAGAGTGAGGGTGGAAGAGAAAGTGGGACAGGGCGTTTCTGGGAGGATTTCAAGTAATCAGGCTGCAGCATAGGACAATCACCACTGCAGCCCTCTTTCACAAGACAGGCTTTTCTCCTGCTTGCATGGGTGCTGCAGCTGTGAGCAACCTGACAACCCTGTCTCAGCCTCGAATTTCCTGTTGCTCTACCAGGGACAACATGAGGCTCTTCTCCCCATCCCCTACTCACCCCCATCCTTCTTCTTTCCTCTGTTCCCAGGCTGACCAGGGGCATGTGTGGTGAGAGACGGGTTAGGGCCAGTGGCATCACTAGAGTTGGTGTCACAGTGCGGTAACTCATGGCATCACCCCCTTTGCCCATGGACCTCCTCCCATACCAGACCATACAGAATC
Source organism: Elephas maximus indicus (assembly GCF_024166365.1). Taxonomy (NCBI): domain Eukaryota; kingdom Metazoa; phylum Chordata; class Mammalia; order Proboscidea; family Elephantidae; genus Elephas; species Elephas maximus. The sequence continues at coordinate 195,216,621 of NC_064821.1, forward strand.
CTTAGTAAAGTTTATTAGCAATTTTAATCATAGAATAATATGCGGTAAATATAGTTGCAAACTGGTTAAATGTAATATTTCTTAGGTTATATGAATACTAACAACGAAATTGCTTTATAAAATCTTTCTACATTGAATTACGATATAATTCGTTACTACGTTATTAGTAACTAAGCTGAAGCCTTTTTTGGTTTTTCTTTTCCTTTGATTACTACTTAATTCTCAAAACATTTATTGATATAGGTTCACAAATACTACTTGTCACAATATTAAAGCTAAAAACACCGGAAACTTTGACAAAATCATCTACTATAAAAACATCGACAGCAACAAAAACAAGTGTGTGCTCTTAGTTGTGCAGACCAAGCCACACGATTAGAGGGTCATTGTAATTGGGCAATAATGACAACTCTGACCAGAGTGCATTAGAAGGTTCAAAGAATAAATGAGCATAGAGGTTTAGCCTTGTAGGTATAGCGATACATATAACCTAGGCTTATGAAAAATAGTTTTGTTGTTATAACTAACTACAGGGATATTTTAATAAAAAATAATAAATTTCTGCTGAAACAATGCACATAAATTTTATAGACAGTCATTTTGATGTTACCCACTCTGACAGTGTCAACTAGCGTGGGTTGTACCCCCCCTCCTCCCCACACCCCCAGTGACATCACTGGCCATAAGTAAACTGTGGGGCCATCACAAAGGCAAAGGAGGAAGAAGGAAGCCGGACCCTCCCCTCTCACCTGCTGGTGACCTTCCTGTGTTGTTACAAGCTGCTTCCAAGGATACAATGGTAGTGGTGATTGTTAGGGGGGTGTATACAGTGGATCCTGCTTGATATGAACCAGGCTCCAGTCCTGGCCCCTGCCCTGTCCACAAAACCTCATTATGATCAAAAGAGAGACTGAGCTCTGCCCTAAAACCCACTGATCCTCAGTTCCGGCTCTGCCACACACTGACCATCAAATCTTGGGCAAATTGTATATACCTTGGGGCATACATCTCTCTGAGCCTCAGTTTCTCTCCCGTAAAATAGATACAAAAACACCTAACTTGAGCTGTTATTTGAGAGATTAAATGAAATAGAGCACATTCCTACCAGAGTCTGACGTAGGGACACAGATTATTTTTTTAAGCAGGTAATGTGTTACTTTACTATTTTAATGAAAATTTTGCATGTTAGACACCATGTTCCCTGAACTGATCACTGACCCCACGGACTCAGTGACCTGAGTAAACCTGAAAAAGGTACCGTTCCTAGTTTCATAATTGAAGTTTTATCTTAATATAACAGATAAAAACAATGTTTTCTCTGGGAACCAGTGGGGTGGTATATTTTCCCATGCTCTCCCTACCTCACCTGTTACACAATAGTGATCATTGTTGACACTTTAAAAAAGGTAGTTCCCTCTTACAAATCAATAAGAGAAATACTAGCACTGTTGTTCCTAAAAGTGCGAAGGTTAAGAAAGGTGGTCACCTCACAGATAATCAAAATTAGAAAAACTAGAGAACATATTTTGCCTATCAAATTAATACTTTTTTTTTTTTTTAAATGAGAATACTCCATATTGGCAGGGAGGCAGTGCAACAGGCACGCTCATGTATTATAGGCAGTTTTAAAAATGAGTAAAAATCTTCTTGGTAGTCCATTTGATGTATCAAAAACATTTAAAATATTTATACCCTTTATACTTCCGGGATTCACCCCTAAGGAAAGACTTCATCATGCAGAAGAAGCTTAGGCACAAAGATATTCACTTCGGTCTAGTTAGAGCAATGAAAAGATTGGAACCGAATGAGAAGGTAAATTAAAGATGGACAAGTTACAACCTTGTGGTAGTGACAATGACTGCCATAGGTAAGCAATGTTGTCTGGTGACTGAGGAAGTTCTCTTGAGCTGAGAAGGTGAAAAGGACTTGCTGAGAAAGAGACAGGAATAAACACGTGTTGAGCACCTCCCACATCAATACTAGGAATGTTACATACATCACCTCGTTTCACTTCACACACCATATGTTGTGTGTGGGGTTGGAAAGGATAGTGAGGTGGGAAACACAAAGACAATGGGAGGCCCCACTGAGCACTCAGGCACTGTGACCAATGTTGCCAACCTCACTGTAGCAGCTATATCCCTCTTGTTTTGCATTAGAGGAAACCAAGGCCGAGAGAGGCCATTTAACTTGCCTGCTATGGCAGAGCTAATAAGTGTCACAACCATGATTCCAATGGGCTTCTAACCCCCAAATGCAGAGAGGTGGAGACTCAGGCTGTGAAGCCAGGTTTCTCTAAAGCCTGAGTTGCCGTCACTCTCCCTACCCTTCCCTACTCACACTCCCACACAGTCCTTTGATTCTCTTAATCAGGGGTGGATTAACAGTCCCAAATGGTCCTTTGCTATTTAAAAGAAATTTGTCTTCTCTCCCAACTTCTTTCCCTCCCTTCCTGATCCAGCCTCTAGGAACACTATTCCACTTACCCTATCAACAGGGAAATGTGGTTCCTTTTGCCGTCCCTTTCCTCTTTCTATTGAAAACAATACTACCATTTCATGGCTCGGGTCACTGAATCTGTGGGGTCAGTGATCAGTTCAGGGAACATTGCAGGTTTATCTTAAGATGCTGGTTCCTTTTAGGCTGCCACATTCGTGCTCCCAGAGCACAGCCTATGTTTCAATTTTAGCATTTGCCACTAGTCTCAGAAAGCCATTTAGGTGGCAGGGGGTGGGGTGACAGGAAGCCACCCTCTGCCTCCAGCAGCTTTCTTGTTTGTGCACCTTTGGTTGCCCAACAACCACTGAGGTCCGGAAGCCCCTCAGGAGGGAGATGCAGCTGTCCCTGCCTGCCCCAAGCTGACATCAGCCTTACCTCAAGTCCCTGAACAATTCCGAGCAGCTACAGCTGGGGCTTCATGGAGCCTGACATAATGGGGAGGGAAGGAATGGGGCTGCGTCCCAATTGACCTACTCACAATGTCTTTTCTAGCCATTAAACGCTGACAAAACAAAAACACTTTCTTGTAATCTCATCTAGGATTAAATCAGATTCAAGCAGTGCTGGGTTCATGATGAACTCATTGCTATTAACAACTGAAGGTGAACTAGCAAACTGTGTTTTTTTTTTTTTTTTTTTACCTCCAAAGTCTTTACTCTGCCTTTTTTTTTTAATTTAAATTGTTTAAAATTTTTTTTTTTTATTGTGGTAAAACACATATAGTATAAAATTTGCCCTTTAGACCATTTTAAGTGTACAGCTCAGTGGTATTAATTATATTCACAATGTCGTGTAACTATCACTACTATTTCCAAAAGCCTTTCATCACCTCAGACAGAAGCTCTGTACCTGTTAAGCGTTAACTCCTTCCCTCAAACCGTGGTAACCACTAATTGCTTTCTGTGTCCATGCATTTGCTTTTCTTGATATTTTAGATAAGTGGGATCGTAAAATATTTGTCCTTTTGTGTCAAACTTACTTCACTCAACATAATATTTTCAACATTCATCCAGGTGGTAGCATGCATCAGGGCTTCATTTCTCTTCATAGCTGAGTAACATTCCATTGTATGTATATACCACATTTTGTTTATCCATTCATCAGTTGATAGGCATTTGGTTTGCTTGCACTATCAAAGTATCCATTGCCAAATACAAAGTTATAAAGGTTTACCCTTATATTTTCTGCTAAGAGTTTTATGACTTTAGCTTTTACATTTAGGTCGTTGATACATTTTGCGGTAACTTTTGTGTATGGTGTGAAGTAGGGGTCCAACTTCATTCTTTTGCATGGGGCAATTCAGTTGTATCAGAACGATTTGTTGAAGAGACTGTTCTTTCATCACTGAATGCACTTGGTGCCTTTGTTGAAAATAAATTATCCCTAGATATATGAGTTTATTTCTGGATTCTCAACTTTATTCCACTGGTTAATGTGTCTATCTTTACGCCTGTACCAGATTGCTTTATTTATTGTAACTTTATAGTATGTTTTGAAATTGAGAAGGGCAAATTGTTCTACCCTGTTCTTCTTTTTCAAGATTGTTTTGGCTATTTGGGCTTTTTTTGAATTCCATATGAATTTAAAGACGAGCTTTTAGATTTCTGCAAAAGTGCTATTGCAATTTTGATAGGGATTGCATTGAATCTATAGATTACCTTGGGTAGTATTGAAATCTTAAGAATATTAAGCTTTTCAACCCATGAATATGAGATGTCTCTGCTCATAGTAAAGAATTTTTTCTCTAGGCTGTGAGAAATATCTTAATAAATTTCTTTAAATGTAATGAAGAGAGAGAAAGAAGTCAGCCAGCTCTCACATATATTCCAGACTGTAAAGATCTTAGCTTCACTGCTATGTGAGGATGTTGTCCCAGTTATTAGTCTCTGGAAAGTCTCTCATTCCTACCTTTTCCTGAACCTGGTTACTTGCTTTCTCTTTCATTATTTAGTTCCCTGTTCAAGTACTATACATTCTTTTGGGGGATTAAATTGATCCCTTCTCTAAGTATTTTGTTAGAAAGAGGTAAAATCTTTGAACCATCCCACTGGCACACAAGCATGATCTAGAGTCTGGTATCTTTGAAAACTTCTCCCTGGAAAACGTAATATTTAAAAGAAGAAGTTAAAAGGAGAAAAATAAACACAGATACTAAGTAAATTAAACAAATCAAAAGACTACTTTGGTCAACTTTATACAAGTATATTTGAAAACCTGGATGAAAAGGATAATTTTCTAGGAAAATATGATTTATCAATAGTGATTCCAGGAGAAGAAGAAAATCTAAACGGATTGTTAAAGCAAAAAATCATATTAACCCAATAATATAAATTAATCTGGAATTTATTTAATATATAGTTTGTAAATCAGGCAACGCTTCTGACTAGACAGTCAAAATGTTCCAAAGATTAAATAACTCCCAAAGATACTTATACCCCCATCTTATTGACATTTGGCATGAAAACATGTCCAGAACAGTGTGTTTACACAAAGCAAATTTACCCTGAAACACAGCTTCCAGTCTGGCCTGGGAGCTTCCAGTTCCTCAAACTGACTAAAAAAAAAAAAAAAATTTTTTTTTTTTTAAAGTGACTGCACACTGATAATTCCTCAAATGGCACAACTCCCAAGGCAAAATAGTCTTTGCAAATTACCAAGAGTCTATGAGTTCGAATTGACTCCCATGCAAGAGGTTGGTTTTTCATTGTTTGACTTAAAGGAGGCTCCTAGGAGACCAGTCTGCTCAAGACTCAAGGTTCAAAAGAAGACCTCAGGGCAACAGCCTGGGTGGGCCACCCCAACTCCATGGACAATTAGGAACTGTTTCTCAAGTTAAATTATCTTATAAAAGTATAGACTAAATTGTCAAAGAGCGGTTCCCAAGGAAGCACCAGGCCCGGATATTTTCACAGATTGTTACCAGTGTTCACAGAACAGATAATTCCAATTTCACCACTATAATTTAACATTGCTAGAGATAATAGCACAGTTAGATCTGAGAAATGAGATAAAAATTTCAAAGAAGAGGGTTATTCTATCATTACTTATAGATGATTTAATTTTTTACTTGGAAAACCACCACCATCACCAACAACAAAAACAGCAGCAACTTGGAAAACCCAAAAGAATCAATATGGAAATTATTACAAATGACAAGAGAGCTCAGGAAAAAATCTGGATGCAAAATAACTATTGAAAAATATATAGACTTCTTAGATGAATATAACCACCAAAAAGTGTTATGGGATCAGAAACATAAAGTGCTTGTGAATAAACATAATAGGAAATGTGTAAAAGATACATGAAGAAAATATAAAATGTGACTGAAAAACACAAAACAGTTTCTGAACAAATAGAAAGACATAGCGTACTCTTCAGTAGGAAAACTATTCATATAGAAGTCAACTCTTCTGAAGTTAAGTTATAAATTTAAGGTGATCCCAGTAAAAAACACCAATAGGATTTGTTTTTGACAAGCATATTCTATGAATGGGAAAATAAGATGCAAGAACATACAAAACATTCTAAAAAATAAGCAGAATCAGGGGGACTAGCCCTACAAGACATTCAAACATATCATGAAACTACAATTATTAAAACAGTGTGATAACTAAGAGTAGAAAACATGTGAAAAAAGCAAACAAACATAAAAAAAAAAAACTTCTGAAACCAGAAAAGATTAATAGATTTGACCATATAAAAATAAAAATTTTCTGCATGGCAAAAATGACTATACCCAGTCAAAAGACAAATTACAAATTAGGAAAAATATTTGCCAATAAATCACGTATTAAAAGGCAAAAAAAGAAAAAAAAAAAAGGGAAAGTACTGAAGTGTTCATCAGTTGGAGACAATAGAAGTCAATAACATAAATTATGGTAAATCCATCCTGTGAAATTCTGTGCAATGATGAAAAAATCGAGGCAGCTCTTTATGTGGTGATATGAAACGATTGCTAAGTGTAAACGATTACTAAAACCAGTAAAGAGTATATAGGTAAACACGTAAATTTATATCAAGGAAATTGCTCATGCAGTTGTAGCGGCTGGAATGTTCCAAGTCGGGGAGCCAGGATAGAGGGTTCTCCTGATTCAAGTAGCTGCAGGGGCTGGCGAACCCAAGATCAGCAGGTCAGACAGCAGGGCTCTTGCTCAGAGGCTGCAAAGATCGATGAATCCCAAGATTGGCAGGCAAGACCCCAGGTAAGTTGCTATGCCAAGTCGCAAGAAACAGAGGTCAGATGAACATGAGCCAGCTGCAGGATCCAGAGTAAGCAAAAGTCACGAACCTTGCCAGAATGTCCACTTACATTTGATGCACGCCACATGCCCGAGGAAACTCCCTTTCAACCGATTGGCTGCTCACAGCAGATCCCATCATGAAGGTGATCACATTATATCAAATCTCATGGTGGAAGTGATCACAACATCATATGACTGCCAAACCACTGAGAATCATGGCCCAGACAAGCTGACACACAACCTTAACCATCACACTAAGATACGTCACTAAGAAACAAAAGCACAATGCAGATCAGAGCATATAGTATGTGAAGCATTTGTGTAAAAAATTAGGGGAATTATGTATACATTTTCCTTGCATATGGATAGACTAGCTCTGAAATGGTACAGGAGAACGAGGTAAAGAAAGAGAATATTTGACAGTTTATCACTCTGTATCTTTTGGATTTTGAACCACATGACTTTATTAGATGTTAAAAGGTTATTAAAAAATGAACTTAAAAATTTTAATCCCACCCTTAACCTCTACAGTCCTTTCCAGTGGCGCTATCAAAAGTCTCCAGTACCTCATTCAATTACCTCTCCACACCAAAACAATAGTGGCTGCACGGCCAGCTGTCCTAGAATCTGTGTCAGACAAAACAGTCATAGTATCGTTGTCTGGGCCAGGTGGGAACCGGTGGACTAGTCACAGAGGCAGTAGTCACAGATCCATGTAGACAGCTTGATCCTCAGAGATCCTTGAATTCCCATGGGTTGGAGCACTTGCCTGCTTGCGGTTGGACCTAGGAGAGCCTGTTGGACCTCTCAGCCCAGAGAACGGTAGGAACTACATAAATGAGCCAGATTAAGTCCAACCCATGAAACTTGGAAGTTCGCTACTGGGGACACAGGAGAGTGTATCCCTCCAGTGCAGGCAGTTTGTACCATGTGGCTCCAGGAGCAGAGATGTCTACGCCTCTCATCTTTACTGGTTTGCAGCTGCTCAACAGACCCTGACAGGTGGACTTGACTAGTGAGGGCAAATGGAAACACGAGCAGGCAACTGAAAACAGAGCACACCTAAGGGCTCTCTGTAACCAGAAGAAAAAGAGATCCAGCGCAACTTCTGAACACACAGCCCCTGAAGCATTTCTTCTCAAAGTTTCTGCACATAGGCATCATCTGGAGATATTGTTAAAGTGCAAGTTTTGATTCAAAAGGTCCGGATGAGACCTGAGATTCTGCATTTCTAACAAGCTACTACTAGATGATAGTAATGATGCTGGTCCCTGGATCATGCTTTGAATAGCAAAGTCCTAGCGAAGTCCAACTGCAGCATAATTCTAAACCCTGGCTACACTTTAGAAGCATCAGAAGAGCTGTTTAAAAATTTCAGTGCCCAAGACCCAGTGCAGACATAATTAAATCAGAATTTCTGGGCTGGGACTGGGCACTGTATCATTTAAAACCTCTCAGGAGTACAGCCAGGGCTGAGAAATACTCAATATCAGTATAAAAATAAAAGACTTTCTGGAATCAAAAAGTATGATTTCCAACATTAAAAAAGTTAACAGATAAAGGAAATAATGGTCATTGTCAAATGTGAAAATAGTGACCTGGAAGATCAGGAAAAAGAAATGCTTCAAAATACAGACCCCCAAACACAAAGAGAGAGAAAAATTTAAGGAAAATAGAAGAAACGCAGAGTCAGAATCAGTAGTTCTGGCGTGTGAATAATGGAAATTCCAGAAGAATAACAAGGAACACAGGAGGAGAAATATTGCAGAATTAGCAGGGGAAGATTTCCTTGACTTGAGGAATGATTTTTAGTGAGAAGATAAAAGGACTCACCAAATTTCAGATAGTTTTTTTTTTTTTTAATTAAAGAGACATGAACTTGGAGTGCTGTCATGATGGATGGTGAAGTAGGAAGATCCAGGAATCAGTCCCTCCAATGAAACAACTACTTAGCTGGCAAGAACTGTCAAAATCAAGTATTTAGGACATCTGGAGTTTTCTAAAACACTTGTATGATCCAGGAAAGTGATTAATAAAGAAAGAGACTGATAAATTTCATTAAATGTTGTTTTACATAGTAGCTGTCAGCACCCCCTGCCCAGGCCCCTTGGTGGGGTATAACCACCAGAAAGTGGCTTGCATTCCTGGTGTGGCTCGCTAGTGCTGGGCAATAGAGACCGTGTCCTCCAAAAATTAGGATTGTGTGTTCTGATCTGCTTGGTGGATTGCTCAGGGACCTGCAGAGAGGATGGCCATTGTTTCACCTTTCTGGTGTTGAAGCAGCTTGCTGGCAGCATCTGTTGAGGGGATTGAAGGAGACAGAACACCTATTTTTTGAAGGACAAAAAAAAATATATAGAAAACAAGTATCACAATGGCAGAAGTAAGTCCTTCATTATCAACAATCATCTTAAATATAAATGGATTAAATTCAATACTAAAAGACACAGGCAGAATGGATAAAAAAAATTATCTGACTGTGTTGCTTACCCAAGACTCACTTTAGAACCAAAGACACAAATAGGTTGAAAGTTAAAGGCTAGAAAAATATATTTCATGCAAATAATAACCAAAATATTGCTAGGATGGCTATACTAATATCAGACAAAATAGATTTTAAGTAAAATGTTTTTACAAGAGACAAAGAAGAACATTTTATATTGATCAAAGGGTTCATTCATCAAGAAGATATAACAATTATGGACACATACACACCAAAAACAGAGTGCCAAAATATATGAAGCAAACATGACAGAACTGAAGGGAGAAATAGTCCTACAATAATAGTTGAAGACGTAATACTCTACTCTCCTTAATGGACGGAATATCCAGACAGAGGATCAGTAAGAAAATATAGGACTTGAGTGACTATAAACCAATTAGACCTAACAGATTTATACATAACACTTTGCTCAACAGCAACAGGATATACATTCTTCTCAAGTGCACATGGAACATTATCCAGGAATGACCACATGTTAGGCCATTAAACCATCCAAAGTAAATTTAAAGTGATTGAAATCATATATTATTAAATCTTTCAATCCATGAATGTGAGATATCTTTCCATTCATTTATGTCTTCTTCAATTTCTTTCAACAGTGTTTTGCAGTTTTTCGTGTACAAATCTTTCACTTCCTTGTTTCATTTATTCCTAGATATTTTAGATGTTATTGTGAATAAATTGTTTTCTTAATTACCTTCTTGGATTGTTCATTGTTGGTGTATAGACACACAACTGATTTTTGTGTATTGATCCTACAACTTTCCTGAATTTGTTTATTGTCTCTAGTTTTTTTTTTTTGTGGATTCTATGGGACTTTCTGTACATAGAATCATGTTATCTGCTTTCGCATGCATGTGAAGCAATTGAAAATGCCAAAGATAGTTTTATTTCTTCTTTTCCAATTTGTTGAAACATGCTAAGTGAAAGAAGCCAGACACAGTCATACAAAAGTCATACATTGTGTGATTCCTTTTATATGGCTTATCCTGAGTAGGCAAATCAGTAGAGATAGAAAGATTAGAGGTTACCAGAAATAGTGGGAGGAGGGAATGGAGTGATTTCTCAATGATTATGGGAAGTTTTTCTGGGGTGGTGAAAAGTTTAAAATTAGAGAGAGGTGGTAGTTACAAAACATTGTTAATATTAAATGTATAGATTTATATATACTACATAATGTTAATTGTATGGTATGTGAATTTCACCTAAATAAAGGAAATTTAAAAGAGACATGCACTTAATCATATCCTGGTACAATTCCTGAAATATAACAAAAAGGGAAAAATAACCTAGAAATCTACCAAAATAAAAAATACTTTGAAGGAAAAATAACCAGATCAGCATTAGACTTCATATTTGCAACAGTGGAAGCTTGAAGACAATGGAACGACATCTATACACCACTAGGAAAAAATAAAACCAACAAATCCTTAGAAATCTACCTAGACGTCATTTACTGTCAGAGTAAGAGCAAATACGTAAGATATCACCCATAGACAGAGCCCATTTAAGGGAAATCCTCAAGAAAGTGCTTTATCAAATAACAAGTTAATCGTATCAGAGATCTTAAGAACAGGGAAAACTAAAGAGTAAACAGTGGTAAGCAATGAACCACACAACAATTGTGATTAAACTGGATAATGGTAATGTGACTGGGAACTTGTAGTTTTATTGATAAGTAAAGATTCTTGAAATAAAGGAGTCATATTTTCAGAGAAAATCTAAAATGGTCTAGAAAGAGACGCCTTGATTATTTCAGCAAAACCTCCAAGTAGGAAGGATTTTGCAGGGAGAAGATAAGAGTACTCCAAAAGACTCTGGCTTGGGCGGAGAATGGGGGCTAATAAATGTTCTCAGTTATCACCCTGCTTGTGGTGGTGAGCAGTGGGGAGCAGAGCGCTGGGGTGAGGGGTATCATTTGAATCTTTTAATAAAATAGTAGAGAAGTATATATGTTAGGAAGGTAAGTTCTAATGAAATGGAGAAGCACAGAAGAATTTCCAAACTATCAAGGAGGAAAAGAAGAGAATGGAAGGTAGCCTGACCTCACACCTTAGAAGCTCTGCCACAGTTGACCACCTTTCCTTTATTTCTTTGGCTTCTGTGACACCACTTTCACCTGGTTTTCATTTTGCCCAACTGGCTGCTCCTTCTCAGTCTCTCTTAATGGATCTAATCTCCTTGGGGTTGGTGCTGTTGTTGTTGCTGTTAGGTACCATCGAGTTGGTTCCGACTCATTACAACTCTATGTACAACAGAATGAAACACTGCCTGGTTCCTGTGCCATCCTCACAATTGTTCTTATGCTTGAGCTCATTGTTGCAGCCACTGTGTCAATCCATCATGATGAAAGTCTTCCTCTTTTTTGCTGACCCTCTACTTTACCAAGCATGATGTCCTTCTCCAGGAACTGATCCCTTCTGATAACATGTCCGTAGCATGTGAGATGAAGTCTTGCCATCCTTGTTTCTAAGGAGCATTCTGGCTGTACTTCTCCCAAAAGAGATTTGTTTATTCTTCTGGCAGTCCATGGTATATTCAATAATCTTTGCCAACACAATAATTCAAATGCATCAATTCTTCCATCTTCCTTATTCATTGTTCAGCTTTCACATGAGTATGAGGCAATTGAAAATGCTATGGCTTGGGTTTGGGTGCACCTTAGTCCTCAAAGTGACATCTTTGCTTTTTGACATTTTAAAGATGTCTTTTGCAGCAGATTTGCCTAATGCAATGCGACCTTTGATTTCTTGACTGCTGCTTCCATGGGTGTTGATTATAGATCCAGGTAAAATGAAATCCTTGACAACTTCAGTCTTTTCTCCATTTATCATGATGTTGCTTATTGGTCCAGTTGTGAGTATTTTTATTTTCTTTACGTTGAGGTGTAATCCATACTGAAGGCTGTGGTCTTTTTTCTTCATCAGTAAGTGCTTCAAGTCTTCTTCACTTTTAGAAAGCAAGGTTGTGTCATCTGCATATCGCCGATTGTTAATGAGTCTTCCTCCAACCTTGATGCCATGTTCTTCTTAATATAATCCAGCTTCTCAGATTATTTTGCTCAGCATACAGATTGAATAGGTTTGCTGAAAGGATACAACATTGACATACACCTCTCCTGACTTTCAACCACGAAGTATTCCTTTGTTTTGTTTGAATGACTCCTTCTTCGTCTAAGCACAGGTTCCTCATGAGTACAATTTAGTGTTCTGGAATTTCCATTCTCTGTAATGTTATCCATAATTTGTTATGATTCACATAGTTGAATGCCTTTGAATAGTCAATAAAACACAGGTAAACATCTTTCTGGTATTCCCTGCTTTCAGCTAGGATCCATCTGACACCAGCAATGATATCCCTGGTTCCATGTCCTCTTCTGAATCCAGCCTGAATTTCTGGCAATTCCCTGTTGATGCACTACTGCAACTACTTTTGAATGATCTTCAGTGAAGTTTTATTTGTATGTGATACTGTTTGATAATTCCCACATTCTGCTGGATCACCTTTCTTTGCAATGGGTACAAATATGGATCTCTTCCAGTTGATTGGCTAGGTAGCTGTCTTCCAAATTTCTTGGCATAGATGAGTGAATGCTTCCAGTACTGCATCTGTTTATTGAAACATCTCAATTGGTATTCTGTTAATTCCTGGTGTCTTGTTTTTCATCAATGCCTTCAGTGAAGTTTGGACTTCTTCCTTCAGTACCATAAGATCTTGGTTATATGCTACCTCCTAAAATGGTTGAACATCAACCAATTCTTTTTGGGACAGTGACACTGTATTCCTTTCATCTTCTTTTGATGCTTCCTTCGTCATTTAATATTTTCCCCGTAGAATCCTTCAACATTGCAACTCAAGGCTTGAATTTTTTCTTCAGTTCTTTCAGCTTGAGAAATGCCATGCATGGTTTTCCCTTCTGGTTTTCTGTCTCCAGGTCTTTGCACATTTAATTATAATACTTTACTTTGACTTCTTGAGCCATCCTTTGAAATCTTCTGTTCAGCTCGTTTACTTAATCATCTCTTCCTTTCCCTTTAGCTACTCTCCACTCAAGAGCAAGTTTCAGAGTCTCTTCTGACATCTACTTTGGTCTTTTCTTTCTTTCCTGTCTTTTTAATGGCCTCTTGTTTTCTTTATGTATGATGTCCTTGATGTCATTCCACAATTCGTCTGCTCTTTGGTTATTAGTGTTCAGTGAATCAAATATATTGTTGAGATGGTCTCTAAATTCAAGTGAGATATACTAAAGATTATATTTTGGCTCTTGTAAACTTGTTTTAAATTTCTTCAGTTTCAACTTAAACTTGTATATGAGTAATTGATGGTCTGTTTGGCAGTTGGTCCCTGGCCTTGTTTTGACTAATGATATTGAGCTTTTCCATTGTCTCTTTCCATGGATGTAGTCAATTTGATTCCTGTGTATTTCATCTGGTGAGGCCCACGTGTATAGTCACCATTTATGTTGTTGAATAAAGGTATTTGCAATGAAGAAGTTGCTGGTCTGGCAAAATTCTATCATGGGATCTCTGGCATCATTTCTACTACCAAAGCCATATTTTCCAATTACTGATCTTTCTTCTTTGTTTCTGACTTTTCCATTCCAATTGCCAGCAATTATCAATGCTTCTTCATTGCATGTTTGGTCAATTTCAGACTGCAGAAGTTGGTAAAAATCTTCAATTTCTTCATTTTTGGCCTTAGTGATTGGTGAGTAAATTTGAATAATAGTGTATTAACTGGTCTTACTTGTAGTCATGTGGATACTATCCTACCACTGACAGAATTGTACTTCAGGGTAGATCTTGAAATGTTCTTTTTGATGATGAACACCTTGCTATTTCTCTTCAATTTGTCACTCCCGGCGTAGTAGACCATATGATTGCCTGATTCAAAATGGCCAATACCAGTATAATTCAGCTCACTAGTGCCTAGGATATTGATGTTTATGTGTTCCATTTCAGTTTTGACGACTTCCAATTTCCTAGATTCATGCTTTGTACACTCCACATCCCAATTATAAATGGATGTTTGCAGCTATTTCTTCTCATTTTGAGTCATTCCACAGCAGCAGATGAAGGTCTGGAAAGCTTGACTCCATTCACGTCGTTAAGGTTGACTCTTCTTTGAGGAGCTCTTCCCCAGTTGTATTTTGAGTGTCTTCCAACCTGAGGAGCTCATCTTCTGACACCATATCAAAGAATGTTCCAGTGCTACTCATAAGGTTTTTACTGGCCTTTTTTTTTTTTTTTTTTTTTCAGAAATAGACTGACAGGCCCTTCTTCCTAATTTGTCTTAGTCTGGAAGCTCTGCTGAAACCTGTCCACCAAGGGAGACTCTGCTGGTATTTGAAATACTGGTGGCAAAGCTTCCAGTATCACAACACACAAGCCACCACAGTATGACGAACTGACAGACATGAGGGGATTAGTGGTAGACGTACTCTTTTCTAGCTATAATCTCCCCCAAGTGATTTTACTTACTCTTGAGGCTTTAATAGCATCCTTGTATATCTAATTGTCTCCATGAACACCTGTCTTCTTTGCCATGAGACCAGAAAACCTGGATGGTACATGGATACCATTATTGAACATTTTGATCAAAGATTCTGTAAAAGAATCCTGATCAAAAAGGTGAAAATGCAGAATAGAATTTCAAATTCTCATGGACTGCAGGCTTTCTGGAGCCATGAGGGTTGGATGAATTCCTGAAACTCTTGCCCTGAAATAATCTTTAAAATTAGTCAAAAAAGTCCTCTGATTTTTTTCTTAAAGTCATACAATATTTTAGCTTAACTAGTAAAAAAAAAAAAAAAAAAATCTGCCTTAGCATTATACTCTTCTAAGAACTATCTGTATGGGATCAAAGTGACAAAAGCAACTTGAAAGATTAAATAGGAACCTTATGGGGCAGTGAACTTATGTTAACGGGTGAGGAGCAACTCAGAAAATGAGGGTGAGAATGGTTGTGCAACTCGAAGAATGTAGTCAGTGTCACTAAATGGTACACGTAGAAACTGCTGAATTGATGTATGTTTTGCTGAGTATATTAACAACAACAACAAAACAAATAAAATTAAAGTAAATAAATGTATAGCATCCTTGGGGCTGATGGCCCCATCTCTAGTGTGACCTTTCCCTTGAGCCACAGACTCTTACCCTATTGCCTATTGGCATCTGCTCTTGGAAGCCAAAGTTAAACATGTCTAAAACAAAATTGTTGATTTACACCTACACTCACCCCAAACCTGATCCCCTCCCCTGGCTTTACTGATTCAGCAAATGTTCCAAAATTCAACCAGTTCCTTAAGCCAAAAACCCAGCAATCATCCTTGATTTTCTTTTCCTTCACTCTGACATCTGATTCATCAGCAGCCCCGTCAGCTTTACCTCCACTATCTATCCTAAATCCATCTTCTCTCCATCCAGCTCTACCATTCTCCTCTCGCTTGCCTTACTGCAAAAGCCTCCTAACTGAAATCTATTTTTCCACTCTTACCTTCATCTAAACCATCATCTACACAGTATCTATTCTCAAGTGGTCATTAAAAATGTAAATCATAAGATATCACTCCTCTGCTTAATCCACCTGGTAGCTTCCTTTTGTTGTTGTGGTTAGGTGTCTTCGAGCTGGTTCCAACTCATAGCTACCCTATGCAGGACAGAACAAAATACTGCCTGGTCCTGTGCCATCCTCACAACTGTAGTTATGTTTGAGCCCATTGTTGCAGCCACTGTGTCAGTCCATCTAGTTGAGGGTCTTCCTTTTTTTCGCTGACCATCTGCTTTACCAAGCATGATGTCCTTCTCCAGGGACTGATCCCTCCTAATAACACGTCCAAAGTATGTGAGACGTAGTCTCACCATTCTTGCTTCTAAGGAGCATTTTGGCTGTACTTCATCCAAGACAGATTTGTTCGTTCTTTTGGCAGTACCTAATATGTTCAATCTTCACCAACACCACAGTTCAAAGGCGCCAATTCTTCTTTGGGCTTTCCTATTCATTGTCCAGCTTTCACATGCATATGAGGTGAATGAGAACACCATGGCTTTGGTCAGGCGCACCTTAGTCTTAAAGGTGACGTCTTTGCTTTCCAACACTTTAAAGAGATGTTTTGCAGCAGATTTGCCCAATGCAATGCATCTTTTGATTTCTTGACTGCTGCTTCCATGGCTATTGATTGTGGATCCAAATAAAATGAAATCCTTGACAACTTCAATATTTTTGTTTATCATGATGTTATTTACTGGTCCAGTTGTAAGAATTTTTATTTTCTTATGTTGAGGTATAACCCATACTGAAGGCTGTGGTATTTGATATTAATAACTGTGTGCTTCAAGTCCTCTTCACTTTCAGCAAGCAAGCTTGTGCCATGTGCATAACACAGGTTGTTAATGAGTCTTCCTCCAATCCTGATGCCCAGTTTTTCTTCACATTGTCCAGCTTCTTGAGTTATTTGCTCAGTATACGGTTAGAATAGGTATGGTGAAGGGATACAACTCTGATACACACCTTTCCTGACTTTAAACCACTTCCTGTGGTACTCAAAATAAATCCAAGCTACCTACTTACCACACAAAGTCTTCTCTGCTTCTCATTTTGCAGTCTAAAAATCTTTACCTTGTTCATTTTACGCCTCTCTTCTACCCCTCAAGCAGATCAAGTGCATTTCTGCACCAGAACCTTTGCATATGCTGTTTTCTCTGCCTGGAACAATCTCTGTCATCATTTAGAGCTCAGCTTAAATGTCACCCTCTCCTAGAGACCTTTCTAGACACACCACCCACATCCTACACCTCCACCAAACCACCAGTATTCTATCATATTACTCTTAGTGTCAGTCAGGGTTTTAGTTACAAGTAACAGAAGTCAACTGACTAATTTAAACAGAAAAAATAACATATTTTAGAGGAAGCCAGTGGTACACAGACCATTGAGGGGTCCAAGTGACCAGGCTTCAAGGCTTCTTATCCAGAAACCACATCCAAAGTCAACAGCCAGAGCTGGTTGATACTCTAGAATTGGTCTAGATAGACCACCTGGTCTATCACTCCTGCTATTGGCACTGACATCATATCACACCTCAACACCAATAACTCTGGACATTTGCCCTGCCACAGAAGTGCTACCACCTCTGCCTCTGGCAGCTGCGTGTGGCTGCTGCCATGACTGTCATTGGCAATAGCGCAGATCCTGTGATCCTTCTTTCTTCATGTTGTTAGCTTGTGTTTGAAAGTCTAGAGCAGTTCCATCTGCTTGCAGGAGCCTAGCTCATGTGCTTTCTCTGCTGCAAAGGATGCTGAGAAGGTGAATATCCAGCATTTTCAGCTTCAACAGAGGCAGGTGGGCCCTGCCTCATGAAGTACAAAGTTCGACAAATATGAGAAGGAAGTTTGGATTCCAGGCAACAGAACTGAAATCTGTGCCACATCCTTTTTAATTTTTCTCAGAACACTTGTAATTATCTGAAGTCATTTATGTTTTCACTTGCTTTTTAAAAACAATCTTACTCACTAGAATGGAGACTACAGGAGAGCAGAGATCTTATCTTCTTGTTCATTGCTATTTCCCAGCAACCTCAGCAGTACCTAGCTTGTTAAATGTATATGGCATGAATTCAGGCCGAGTGACCAGAGGAGTAGAAATTTGTATCAAAGGAGTGGAGTTTCAAGAAAGAAAAATTAGTCGCATGTCAAATGCCACAAGATGGTCCTGTAAGACTAGGACTAAGCAGTGACAATGGGATTTGATAATTAGGGGATTATTAGTGATGCTGCAGTGGCTTAAGGAAAAAATCGTGGCAGTAGAGAATGACTTTCTCCCAGAGTGTACAAGTAAGTGAGAAAATTGAAGCATTATTTATTAACTTTCATATTTTCTTTTTCTTTGCCATGAAATTAGGTCAAGGGGCATGTTGGGTGCAAGTACCCAGAGAAGGAGTGAGCGTGAGTCTGAGAGAGTGACAGACACAGGCTTGAATCAAGACTGCCATGTTTTAGGCAAGATCAATGCCTCGGCAAGTTAGCTCTGCACCTCTGTTTCTGTACTGGTAAAAATGAAGATAATTCTCTTTCGTGAATCAAATGAATGTGATGTGAAAGCATATAGATGCTTCACATAAATGTTTGCTCAGCCCCTTTCTTCCCCAATCTTATCTCCTTTTTTTCCAGGTGTCCAGACTGTCAAAGACCTCCGCCCTCCCTGCACACTGAACAGGACTGTGGGAGAATCTGCTCAGCTGCATCTCAACTTCTCCTTGCGCCTTCCAGTCCGAGAGATTGAGTGGAGTTGGAGTTCTGAGGATGAGAAAAATCAATTGCTGGTGTCCTGGAGGCCTAACACCACCGCTCCTGCCTGGTATGACTTTGAAGACAAATACAAGCACAGATTCTACCTGACGAAGTCGGCTTTCTTGAGCATCAGGAATCTCACTGTGGAAATGAGTGGACTATATGGAGCAAAAATCAAATTCAACTCAGGAAAATTCCAGGAGGACGTCATTAGACTCTGTGTATACGGTAAATTGTGTGGCCGTGCCCGATGGGCATTCTAATGCCTGCTTTATCTAAAGTGAGTTAGCCTAAAACCTGGTCAAAAGCACAACTCTCTTTTGAGAGTTTTTGCATCTGTTCTGATGTCCTCAAAATAAAAACTAAATTTTAAAGATTAAATTCCGGGAAAAACTATCTAAGATGTCTCAAAAGGCATACAATACGCATGAAATATGGAGAGCAATCCACCCAAAAGGATACAAAAATTTCTTCAGTCATAACATACAGCAAAATTGATTATTAAAAACGCAAAATTATATCAGAAGTGTTCTCAACTGGTTCATTCGAAAACTGATTGAAAATCCTTAAATGATCAAAAAATAGTTGGCAAAAAAAACTCCCCCAAACCCAAAGAACTGGATATAAAAAAAGATGGGAAAAAGACATTTAAAAGGAGATTGAATGATAGAATTGGCCCTTAATAAAGTAGTTTTAGACAAATTATCTAAAGCCACTAAAGTTAGAAAGTTCTCAGGACAAAGCTCCCTCCTAGACCCAAGTTGAAGACACAGGAGATCAAGCTCTGCCCCCTATAGCTCTCAGCACCCTACCACCTGGAAACAGAGAGTTCTGGGCAGACAGTGACCCCAAGAGCGCTGGAGAAAAGGACAAGAAGGAGCAGAGCCTGGAGGTACCCAACCTGCAGAGCTCTGTCCCATGGGTCCTTCTGCCCCCAGCCATCCTCCTCCACTTCTGTCTGCATTATGCCAGCAGCTTCCTAATGGGGCTCCCTGCCTCTGCTCTCCCCTCTTCAAACCACTCTCCACTTAGCTGCTACACTGATCTTTTCAAAATGTCATTCTGTTCCTGTCATTTCCCTGCTTAAAACCAAACAGGGCTTCTCACCTCCACCCCCGCAGGATCCTAGGTAGCTTCATACAGTTATTAAAGAGAATTAAATGAGTTAGTATAAAGCCCATGGAGCAGTGCCTGGAAACATCCTTGCTGAATAAATACTAGCTGGTTTTCTCTTTTCTTCTGCTAATGGAATATATGGCGTAGTGGTTAAGAGTTTGGCTGCTAACCAAAAGGTCTGCAGTTCAAATCCACCAGCTGCTCTTTGGAAACCCTATGGGGCAGTTCTACTCTGTCCTGTAGGGTAGCTATGCCTCGGAATCAACTTGATGGCAATGGGTTTGGGTTTTTGTTTTTTGCATTTCAAAATAAGCCCAATTAGATCAGATGTATTGGTAGATTCTATTTCTAATATTAATTTAGGAATTGTAAGTCTATGTTTATAACTGACAGCCTATGGATTTGCAAGTGTGTCATTTCTTCTTTTGTTTTAGGCAGTCTCCTTTTTTGATGTGACTGAGGAACATTTTGCCTTTTACTAATCTCTGGAATAGTTTGAATAACACACAAATTTTATTTTTTTGACCATTTGGTAATAACCTGTTGCTAATACTTAACCCTAAAACCATATGCTCTTCTAAAACCATATGTGCTTCGTGTTCTTCATGAGGACAGCTCTTTGGTTACTTTTCAATTTAATTATTTTTCTAATTTCTTCTAAGGCTATGGTTGTCTTAAGTTTTCTAATCTTTTTAAGCAAAAAAAGTCAATCTTTTTAATATTTCCTTATAATTTTGTCATTTTTTAAAATATCTTTATGCCCTAATACTCATCCCTAATGTCTAAGAGCTTGTTGTACTGCAGTAGCTTGCATGTTCTTGTGATGCTGGAAGCTATGCCACCAGAATTTCAAATACCAACAGGGTCACCCATGGTAGACAGGTTTCAGCAGAGCTTCCAGACTAAAATGGAGTAGGAAAAAGGACTTAGCAGTCTACTTCTGAAAAAAATTGGCCAGTAAAAACCTTATGAATAGCTGGGGAACATTGTCTGATACAGTGCCAGAAGGTGAGCCCCTCAGGTTGGAAGATAGGGGAAGAGCTGCTTCTTCAAAGTAGAGTCGACCTTAACAATGTGGTTGGAGTAAAGCTTTTAGGACCTTCATGTGCTGATAAGGCATGACTCAAAATGAGAGCAAACAGCTGCAAACATTCACTAATAATCAGAATATGGAATGTAAGAACTATGAATCTAGGAAAATAGGAAGTTGTCAAGAATGAAATGGAACTCATAAAGATCAATATCATAGGCATTAGTGAGCTGAAATAGACTGGTACTGGCCTTTTAAAATCAGACAAACATATGGTTTACCATATGAAAGGTATCCCTGAGGGACGGAATTACTGGGCTGAAGGCTGGGGACTATGGTGTTGGGGGACACCTAGCTCAAGTGGCGTAACATAGTTTATAGAAAAAATGTTCTACAGCCTACTTAGGTGAGCAGCGTCTGGGGTCTTAGAAGCTTGTGGATGGTCATTTAAGATACTTCATTTGTCCCACCCTGTCTGGGGCAAGGGAGAATGAAGAAAACCAAAGACACAAGGGAAAGATTAGCTCAAAGAACTAATGGACCACAACTACCACTGCTCCACCAGACTGAAACCAGCACAACTAGATGGTGCCCAGCTACCACCAAGTGTTCTGACAGGGATCACAATAGAGGGTCCAGACAGAGTTGGAGAAAAATGTAGAAGAAAATTCTAACTCAAAAAATAGAATAATATAAAGACCAGACTTACTGGTCTGAGAGAGACTGGAGAAATCCCAAGAGTATGGCCCCTGGACACCCTCTTAACTCAGTACTGAAGTCACTCCTGAGGTTCACCATTCAGCCAAAGATTAGACAGGCCCATGAAACAAAACAAGACTAAATGAGCACACCAACCCAGGGACAAGGACAAGAAGGCAGGAGCTGACAGGGAAGCTGGTAATGGGGAACCCAAGGTCAGGAAGGGGAGAGTGTTGACACATCCTGGGGTTGGTAGCCAATGTCACAAAACAATATGTGTATGAATTGTTTAATGAGAAACTAATTTGCTCTGTAAACCTTCATCTAAAGCACAATAAAAAAAATCAGGAAAGGTGTGCTTCAGGTTTGCAACCTTTCACCATATTCAACCTGTATGCTGAACAAATAATCTGAGAACCTGTGCTATATGAAGAAGAACATGGCATCAGGGTTGGAGGAAGACTCATTAACAACCCACAGTATGCAGATGACACAACCTTGATAACTGAAAGTGAAGAGGGCTTGAAGCCCTTACAGATGAAGATCAAAGACTGAAGCCTTCAGTATGGATTGCACCTCAACATAAAGAAAACAAAAGTTCTCACAACTGGACCAATAAGCAACATCATGAAAAATGGATAAAAGATTGAAGTTGTCAAGGATTTCATTTTACTTGGATTCACAATCAATGCCATGGAAGCATCAGTCAAGAAAACAATGTATTAAACCAAAAAAAAAAAAAAAAATTGCATTGGGCAAATCTGCTGAAAAAGATGTTTTTGAAGTGTTGAAAAGCAAAGATGTTACTTTGAGCTCTAACGTGAGCCTGAACCAAGCCATGATTTTCTCAGTTGCCACATATGTGTGCAAAAGCTGGACAATGAATAAGGAAGACCAAAGAAGAATTGATGCCTTTGAATTATAGTGTTGGCAAAAATTATTGGATAATCTATGGGCTGCCAGAAGAACAAATAAGTCTGTCTTGTAAGGTCTAAGTTTTGGCTGAAAAATGGGCTTCGAGAGTAGCTTCTGTTCTGAGTTAGCAGGATGTTCACGGGCCGTAGTCTTGGGGGTTCTTCCAGTCTCTGTCAGAACATTAAATCTGGTCATTTTTTGTGAATTTGAATTTTTTCTACATTGTTCTCTTGCTCTGCCTGGAACTTCCTATTATAATCCCTATCAGAGTGTTTTGTGGTGGTGCCTGGGCACCCTCTAGTTTTTCAAGGCTCAGGCTGGTGGAGGCTATGGTTCCCTGTGGTCCATTAGTCCTTTGAACTAATAATTTTCCTTGTGTCTTTGGTTTTCTTCATTCTCCTTTCCTCCAAATGTGATGGGATCAGTAGATGTATTTTAGATGGCCACTCACAAGATTTTAAGACCTCAGACACTACTCACCAAAGTAGGATGTAGAACATTTTATGAACTATGTTATGCCAATTGACCTAGTTGTCCCATGAGACCATGGTCCCCAGTCCAGCCCTCAGCCCCAGTAACTTGGTCACTCAAGGTATTTGGATATGTCTAGGAAGCTTCTATGGCTTTGCCTTGGTCAAGTTGTGCTGACTTCCCTTATATTGTGTGTTGTCTTTCCCTTCACCAGAGTTAACACGTGTTTGCAATCTAGTTAGTGATTTCCCCTCACCACCCTTCCTTTCCTTCTTAACCATCGAAGATTGTTTTTTTCTGTGTGTAAACCTTTCCTTGTTATTTTATAATAGTGGTCTCATACAATATTTGTCCTTTTATGATTGACTTATCTCACTCAGCCCTCCAGATCATCCACGTTGTGAGATGTTTCCTGGACTTATCATTGTTTTCTTTATGGTATGCAGTATTCCATTGTGTGTGGAAAAAAAAATTTTTTTTTCCAAAATTTGTTTATCCTTTCATCTGTAGATTGGCACTTAGGTTGTTTCTGTCTTTTTGCTATTGTGAATAATGCTACAATGAACATGGGTGTACATATATTTATTCATGTGAGGGCTCTTATTTCTCTAGGATATATTCCTAGAAGGGAAATTGCATGATCGATTGTGTGGTATTAGTATTTCCAGCTTTTTAAGGAGGTGCCATATCGTTTTCCATAGAGGTTGTAACATTTTACATTCCCACCAGCAGTGCATAAGAGTTCCAATCTCCCCAAAACCTCTCCAACATTTGTTATTCCCTTTTTTTTTTTAATTAGTGCCAGTAATATTGGGGTGAAATGGTATCTCATTGTAGTTTTGATTTGCATTTCTCTAATGGCTATTGATCATGAGTATTTCCTCACTTGACCCTTAGCTGTCTGAATGTCTTCTTTGGTATAGTGTCTGTCCTTATCCTTTGCCCATTTTTTATTTATTATTATTTATTGTACTTTAGTTGAAGGTTTACAGAAAAAACTAGTTTCTCATCAAACAGTTAGTACACACATTGTTGTATGACATTGGTTAACAACCCCACAACATGTGAACACTCTTCCTTCTCAACCCCAGTTCCCTATTACCAGCTTTCCTGTTCCCTCCTGCCTTCTAGTCCCTGTCCCAGGGCTGGCGTTCCATGGGCTTGTTTGATCTTTGGCTGAAGGGTGAACCTCAGGAGTGACCTCATTACTGAGCTGAAAGGGTGTCCGGGGGCCATACTCTCAGGGTTTCTCCAGTCTCTGCCAGGCCAGCAAGCCTGGTCTTTCTTTTTGAATTAGAATTTTGTTCTACATTTTTCTCCAGCTCTCTCTGGGACCCTCTACTGTGATCCTTGTAAGAGCAGTCAGTGGTGGTAGCTGGGCACCATCTAGTTGTACAGGACTCAGTCTGGTGGAGGCCACAGTAGATATGATCCCTTAGTCCTTTGGACTAATCTTTCCCTTGCATCTTAAGTTTTCTTCATTCTTCCTAGCTCCCAAAGGGGTGAAACCAGTGGAGTATCCTAGATGGCTGCTCACAGCCTTTGCCCATTTTTAAATTGGATTATTTGTCATTTTGTTGTTGAGATGTTGAAGTATTCCATAGATTTTAGAGATTAGACCCTTGTTAGATATGTCATAGCCAAAATTTTTTTCCATTCTGTTGGTTATCTTTTTACTCTTTTGGTGAAATCTTTTGATGAGCAAGTGTTTAATTATTAGGAGTGCACAGTTATCTAGTATATATTCTGCTGTTTGTGCATTCATAGTTATGGTTTGTATTCTATTTATGCTATGGATTAGGGCCCCTAGTGTTGTCCCTATTTTTTCTTCCATGATCTTTATCATTTTAGGCTTTATATTTAGTTATTTGATCCATTTTGAGTTAGTTTTTGTGTATGGTGTGAGGCATGGGTCCTGTTTCATTTTTTTACAGATGGACATCCAGTTTTGCTACCAGGGTAGTAGCGGGCCAGTGGTTCTCTAGCTGCGGCATCACAGTGGGGGATGGTGGGATGGTGGGATGGTGGGATGGGGGGAGGTGGTGTATGGGGCTAGATGGCAGGAAGAAAGAAAAGAAAAAAGTGAAAATAAAGAAGAAAAACAAAAACAGCAGTGCAGTGGTGGCTGCCCAGTGAGGGCAGGGCAGACCTGGGGGCCAGGGGAAATGGAGGAGAGGTGATGTACTGGGCTAGGTGAGAAGAAGAAGAAGAAGAAAAAAGTTGATGGCATGGTGGGATCTGAGGGGTAGAGGCCAGGTAGACCCCAGGCAGTGGTGAGCCAGTGGTTCTCTAGCCAAGGCACTGTGGTGTGGTCTGGTGGGCAATGATGGACGTGGCATATGGGACTAGGTGGGAGGGAGAAAGAAAAGGAAGAAAGGGAAAAAATGGTGCAGCAGGAGCTGGAGGGTGGGGGCAGGGCAGGCCCAGGTTGGCAGTGAGCCAGTGGCTCTCTAGCCAAGCAGTGCAGCACGGCCCAGTGGAAAGGGGTAGAGGCGGTGTGATAATTAAGGTTGTATGTCAACTTGCTGGGCCACGATTCTCAGTGGTTTGGCAAATATGATGTAGTTTGGCAGTCACATAATGATGTAATCACTTCCATGATGAGATCTGATATAATGTGATCACCTCAATGATGGGATCTGCTGTGAGTAGCCAGTCAGTTGAAAGGGAATTTCCTTGGGGATGTGGCCTGCGTCCAATATAGGTGGGCATTCAGTTAAGGCTCTCAGGCTCTTGCTCACTCTGGATCCCGCAGCTGGCTCCTGCTCATCTAACCTCTGCTTGTTGGCACTTGAGCTAGCAGCTTGCCTTTAGATCTTGGGATTTGTCAGCCTCTGCAGCCTATGAGCAACAGCCCTGCTGTCTGATCTGCCTATCTTGGGTTCACCAGCCCCTGCAGCTACATGAATCAGGTGAAGCCTTACCCATGGTCATGGGCCTTTCCAGCCTATACAACTATGTGAGCCATTTCCTTGATATAAATCTATTTATATATGTATTTATGGAGCCCTGGTGGCACAGTGGTTAAGTATTTGGCTGCTAACTAAAAGGTTGGCAGTTCAAATTCACCAGGCATTCCTTGGAAACACTATGCGGCAGTTCTACTCTATCCTATAGGGTTACTACGAGTCAAAATTGACACGACTGCGATGGGTTTTTTTTTTTTTTTTTTTGGTTTATATTTATATTTATGGAAACCCTGGTGGCGTAGTGGTTAAGTGCTACAGCTGCTAACCAAAAGGTCGGCAGTTCGAATCCAGCAGGCACTCCTTGGAAACTCTATGGTGCAATTCTACTCTGTCCTATAGGGTCGCTATGAGTCGGCATTGACTCGATGGCAGCAGGGATTGTATATATTTATATGCTTCACTGGTTTTGCTTCTGTAGAGAACCCAGCCTGAGACAGGTGGTATATGGGGCTAAGTGGGAAGGAGAAAATAAAGGAAGAAAGGGGGGGAAAAAAAGATGGCATGGTGGGAGCTGATGGGTGGGGTGCTGACTGGCCAGTGGCTCTCTAGCCAGTAGTGTGGCATCGCCAGGTGGGAAGTGAGGTAGGTGGCATATGGGGCAAGGTGGGAAGAAAAAAGAATAGGAAAAAGAAAGGGGGAAAAAAAGATGGCAGGATGGGAGCCAGCAGGTGGGGGTGGGATGGACCCAGGGTGGCGGTGGACCATTAGCTCTCTAGCTGAGCAGCATAGTGTGTCCCATTGGGAAGAGGTGGAGGTGCATATAGAAGGGTGAGGTGTAGGAAAGAGTGTTTCTCTGGTTACTGGATGCTCCGTTTCCTGTTTGGAGCTCCGTGAAATTGCTTTCCTGAACTCCCTGTCTAGGGTCGCTGTTGGCTGTGTTCCAAGTTGGCTATGCTGTGTTAGTTGGCAGGGGACCTCCACTCTGTATCTCTCCTCATTCTCTGTTTTCTGTCAGTTTCTTCTTCCATTTGGTGTTTGATCTAGTTTTTTTATCCTTTCGTTTGATGCTTAGGGTTCCATGATTGACATTTGTATCCTTTTTTTTTTTTTTAGTTTTTGGATCTTTGCTGCAGAGGGTCGGCATGGTGCATCTGTCTACAGTGCCATGTTGCCTCTGCCTCTCAACTGGTCTTTTTTTTTTACATCACCTTTTTATTTTGCTGATTGAATCACTCTTTTTTAAAATTGTTTTAGGTATATGAGCTAGGGATTTGTTTGGCTACAATTAACGTAAGTTGAGTTTCAAAGACTTAAGCCAGTAGTGTTAGTTCTTTCACAGAACAAGAAGTCAGGAGATAGCATCTGATCACATTGGTTCCCCTGATCAGTGATATCATCAAGGATTCAAGCTCTCTCTGTCCTTCTGTTCTTCACTTCTTGGCACATAGGCTTTTGTCCTCATGCTTGTGGCCTCGTGGTCCCAAAAGGCTTCTATTCCAGACATCATACTACAATTAAGCAGCCAACTAGAGAAGGACAATGGGAAAGGCTTTCTCTTAATGAATCTTTGTTTTTTCAGGGGCTAAGTCCCTTCCTCCTACCCAGCAGACTTCTCTTTCTTCAATGGTCAGAACTGCAACTGCAAGTGAGACAGAAATTGAGAAGTTGGCTTTCCAGACTCTATGTAGATGCAGGCAAGACAAAGAAAGGGACTGGGGAGAAGAGTGGAGTGAGCCAATTACCAGACCAGCCACATGGCATTGGTACCTGTTTTTCTTCTCTATTCCACCCTCTCTACTAATCTATGTCTATTAGCCTATCTGAATTTTTGAGTTGAACTCTTAGTTCATTTATTTTCAATCTTATATGCTTCCTAATAAGTGAATTTTGGGTTATGCATTTTTTCTTGGTGAACTATTTTGTCCACAGTCCACATATTTTTTGTTGATGTTCATTTCTAAATCATTCCTAAGTCCCTTTTCAATTTCTTCTTTATAGTAATATTTCTTTAGAAGTGGATTTTAATATTCTGAACAAATAGGAATTTTGCTTTTGTTGTGAATAATCTACTTTAATGAACTCATTTTCAGAGAAATAGAGTCTATGTTTTCTATTTTGTGGAATATGGGATTTTCTTTGTAGTGTACCACAGAGGTTTTTTTTTTGTAAGTGTTCCATGACTGTGTGAAGACAAAAATGTTTTCCGTGTGTTGGGTACAAACATTCTTTATTTCCTTTTCTGGTTATTGGATTCCTTGATCTAACTTCTGACAGAGCCTTGCTAAAAATCCACCATAGTAACAGTGGATTTGTAAATTTATTCTTGAATTTTCGATAGTTTTTCATGATCCTGTTTTGCTTTTTACAGTTCAAAACCATGTTTTAGGTACATATTAATTTAAAATATCTCTCTTTGACCTACTTGACTTTGTATTTTATTCAGTCCATGCCAACTATTGCCATTACTGCAGTAATTTTGTTAATATTTACCTAAAAATTATATCTTTTTCCATCTCTCTTTTAAATCTTTCTTTGTCATTAGTTATTGTAAATAGCATACAACTAAATTAACCCAACCTGAGAGTCTTTGTCTTTTAATGGGGGATATAATGCATTCAAATATACTTCAACTATTACGTGTATGTATTTACTCTTGATAAGTTATTTAGTATCTGTCAGTTTGTCGTACTGTGTGGGCTTGCGTGTTGCTGTGATGCTGGAAGCTATGCCACCGGTATTCAGATACCAGCAGGGTCACCCATGGAGGACAGGTTTCAGCTGAGCTTCCAGACTAAGACAGACTAGGAAGAAGGACCCGGCAGTCTACTTCTGAAAAGCATTAGCCAGTGAAAACCTTATGAATAACAGTGGAACATTGTCTGATATAGTGCTGGAAAATGAGCCCCCCAGGTTGGAAAGCACTCAAAAGATGAATGGGGAAGAGCTGCCTGCTCAAAGTAGAGTCGACCTTAATGATGTGGATGGAGTAAAGCTTTCGGGACCTTCATTTGCTGATGTGGCACAACTCAAAATAAGAACAAACAGCTGCAAACATCCATTAAAAATCGGAACCTGGAATGTACGAAGTATGAATCTAGGGAAATTGGAAATCATCAAAACTGAAATGGAACACATAAACATCGATATCCTAGGCATCAGTGAGCTGAAATGGACTGGTACTGGCCATTTTGAATTGGACAATCATATAGTCTACTATGCTGGGAATGACAACTCAAAGAGGAATGGTGTTAACATTCATCGTCAAAAAGAACATTTCAAGATCTATCCTGAAGTACAACGCTGTCAGTGATAGGATGATTTCCATATGCCTACAAGGAAGACCAGTTAATATGACTATTATTCAAATTTACGCACCAACCACTAGGGCCAAAGATGAGGAAAGAAGATTTTTATCAGCTGCTGCACTCTGAAATCGATCGAACATGCAATCAAGATGCATTGATAATTACTGGTGTTTGGAATGCAAAAGTTGGAAACAAAGAAGAAGGATCAGTAGTTGGAAAATATGGCCTTGGTGACAGAAACAATGCTGGAGTTCAAATGATAGAATTTTGCAAGACCAACGACTTCTTCATTGCAAATACCTTCTTCACCGACATAAATGGTGACTGTACACATGGACCTCGCCAGATGGAACACACAGAAGTCAAATTGACTACATCTGTGGAAAGAGACAATGGAAAAGCTCAATATCATCAGTCAGAACAAGTCCAGGGGCCGACTGTGCAGCAGACCATCAATTGCTCATCTGCAAGTTCAAGCTGAAACTGAAGAAAATCAGAGCAAGTCCACGAGAGCCAAAATATGACTTTGAGTATATCCCACCTGAATTTAGAGACCATCTGAAGAATAGATTTGATGCATTGAACACTAGTGACCGCAGACCAGACGAGTTGTGGAATGACATCAAGGACATCAACCATGAAGAAAGCAAGAGGTCACAGAAAAGACAGGAAAGAAAGAAAAGACCAAGATGGATGTCAGAGGAGACTCTGAAACTTGCTCTTGAGCGTTGAGCAGCTAAAGGAAAAGGAAGAATTGATGAAGTAAAAGAACTGAACAGAAGATTTCAAAGGGCCTCTCGAGAAGACAAAGTAAAGTATTATAATGACATGTGCAAAGATTAGGAGATGGAAAACCAAAAGGGAAGAACACGCTCGGCGTTTCTCAAGCTGAAAGAACTGAAGAAAAGATTCAAGCCTTGAGTTGCAATAGTGAAGGATTCCATGGAGAAAATATTAAACGACTCAGGAAGCATCAAAAGAAGATGGGGGGAATACACAGAGTCATTATACCAAAAAGAATTAGCCGATATTCAACCATTTCAAGAGGTGGCATATGATCAGGAACCAATGGTACTGAAGGAAGATGTCCAAGCTGCTCTGAAGGCATTGGCAAAAAAACAAGGCTCCAAGAACTGACGGAATACCAAGTGAGACGTTTCAACAAATGGATGCAGTACTGAAAGTGCTCACTTGTCTATGCCAAGAAATATGGAAGACAGCTTCCTGGCCAACCGACTGGAAGACATCCATATTTATGCCTATTCCCAGGAAAGGTGATCCAACTGAATGTGGAAATTATAGAACAATATCATTAATATCACACGCAAGCAAAATTTTGCTGAAGATCATTCAAAAATGGCTGCAGCAGTATATCGACAAGGCACTGCCAGAAATTCAGGATGGTTTCAGAAGAGGACGTGGACCCAGGGATATCCCTGCTGATGTCAGATGGATCCTGGCTGAAAGCAGACAATACCAGAAGGATGTTTACCTGTGTTTTATTGACTATGCAAAGACATTCAACTGTGAGGATCATAACAAACTATGGATAACACTGCAAAGAATGGGAATTCCAGAACACTTAATTGTGCTCATGAGGAACCTTTATATAGATCAAGAGGTAGTTGTTATTTAATCTGTATGCTGAACAAATAATCCGAGAAGCTGGACTATATGAAGAAGAATGGGGCATCAGTATTGGAAGAAGACTCACTAACAACCTGCGTGATGCAGATGACACAACCATGCTTGCTGAAAGTGAAGAAGACT
Organism: Elephas maximus indicus; assembly: GCF_024166365.1. Classification (NCBI taxonomy): domain Eukaryota; kingdom Metazoa; phylum Chordata; class Mammalia; order Proboscidea; family Elephantidae; genus Elephas; species Elephas maximus. Next base: position 195,247,366 of record NC_064821.1, read on the forward strand.
TGAAGCACTTACTAATGAAGATCAAAGACCACAGCCTTCAGTACGGATTATACCTCAACATAAAGAAAACAAAAATCCTCACAACTGGACCAATGAGCAACATCATGATAAACAGAGAAAAGATTGAAGTTGTCAAGGATTTCATTTTACTTGGATCCACAATCAACAGCCAGGAAAGCAGCAGTCAAGAAATGAAAAGACGCATTGCATTGGGCAAATCTGCTGAAAAGGACCTCTTCAAAGTGTTGAAGAGCAAAGATGTCACCCTGAAGACTAAGGTGCGCCTGACCCAAGCCATGGTATTTTCAATCTCATCATATGCATGTGAAAGCTGGACAATGAATAAGGAAGACCAAAGAAGAGTTGATGCCTTTGAATTGTGGTGTTGGCGAAGAATATTGAATATACCGTGGACTGTCAAAGGAACGAACAAATCTGTCTTGGAAGAAGTGCGGCCAGAATGCTCCTTAGAGGCAAGGACAGCGAGACTGCGTCTTACATGCTTTGGACATGTTGTCAGGAGGGATCAGTTCCTGGAGAAGGACATCATGCTTGGCAGAGTACAGGGTCAGCGGAAAAGAGGAAGACCCTCAAAGAGGTGGATTGACAGAGTGGCAGCAACAATGAGCTCAAGCACAACAACAATTGTAAGGATGGTGCAGGACCGGGCAGTGTACTGTTCTGTTGTGCTTGGGTCGCTATGAGTCAAACCCACTCGACGGCACCTAACAAGAACAACAACAAGTTATTTAATGCTTTGTATTTACCAAATTTTCTTCTTACTTCTTTTCCTTGCCTTTTGTTGAATTAATAGATTTTTCTTTGATCCAAGCTTCCCTAGTAAATTGGAAGTTAGATGATCTTATCTTTTTAATTCTACCAGATACAAAACTTAAATTTTTACTTCACCATTTGACTACCTATAATCATTAGTTTTTTTTCTTCCCCTGAAGACAAAAAGAATTTTAACATTTTTTCCACTCTATTTTCCAACTCCTGCCATGTTGTAGTTATAATATAAATGATAATGCATATATGATTGTTATCATATGCATGATGATATTTGACTTAACTATAAGTCAAATATTAACTAGACTTTTTTTTTTTAACTGTGAGTTTCAATGGTTTCTTTGATCACTGCTATATCTTGTTTCTACTTCATTCATTCATTAATTTTTTAAAGTTTTTAAAAATATTTACTTGTGTTTTAGGTAAAATTTTACACAGCAAATTAGATTCCCACTCAACAATTGACACACAAATTTTTCCATGTCGTTGGTTACAGTCCCCGCAACATATCGGCACTCTCAGCATTTCCACCCCTCCTGTCCTGTTTCCATCCACCCAGTTTCCCTCCCCCTCCTTGCCTTCTCATCTTTGCTTTGGGGTAAATGTTGACCTTTTGCTCTCCTATCGTTGGTTGTTTAAAGAAGCACATTCCTCATGAATGTTATTGCTTATTTTATTAGCCAATCTGTTATTTGGCTGAAAGATGACCTCCTGGAGTTGCTTCAGTTCCAGGTTAAAAGTGTATCTTAGGGTGATAGTCTGGGGGTTCCTCCATGAATTCAGTTTTTATTTTTCCTCTGTACATTCTTGAATTATTCTTTTTTTAGAGAGTGATTAATTTCCTAAACATTTGCATGATCTAGAGTGTCTTTGTTTTGCTCTTTTAGTTTAATGCTAACTGGAAAGGGTATGAATGTTAGATTCAAATCTATTTCCCCACACAGATGGAAAATCTCTGAGCAGGGAGATTTGAGGAGTGGAGGGACTATGGGAGGCTGTGTGGGGCCAGGGCAGCCTAGAGAAAATACAGGAAGTGATCCTGGCCTTGCTCTTTGGAGCAGATGGACACGCCCGCCCACTGTCTCCCAAGGGGGAGGTGCCCCAGGTCCCTCTCTGAGCATGGAAGGGCCTCAACCACCTGCCCCTGGGCTGGCAATTGGAACCCCTTGGGAAGGCGGAGCAGGTTCTTTCCCAGGGCCTCCGTTTAGGAAACAGGATTCCTCATACTTCTGCATCCCCTAGGTAAGAGAGGCTGATATGCTTAGGTCGGCTGCCAGTCTTGAAGCTCAGTTTCTCTTTTGTCCCCTCTCACCCCAGAGCCCATCCCTCAACCCCAGATTCTGATTCACTCGTCATACAACACATCAAGCTGGTGCAACGTCACCCTGGAGTGTGGGACCCCAGGGGCTACAGGGAACCTGACAGTGACGTGGTTGGGCAAGGGTTTTCATGAGCCAACCCCCAACTCCCGGAATCTGAGCCTGAGCCTGCCCCTGAGCCAGGTGAATGCCCACCTCATCTGTGTGGTCAGCAACCCTGCAGACCAGAAAAATGCCACCTTGGACCTGGGGAGCATCTGTCTATGGACGGGTGAGTGTGATCTACCAGGATGAGTGATGGAAATGGGCCAGGAAAGGGTGGAGGAGGGCAGACTGGAGGACTCAGGTAGAGGGATGGGGCTAAGGGACATTTCAGGCAGTTCAATGGGTGTGACCACAGCCCCACCTCAGTGAACAGTCATGTTCCTTGCACTAGTCTTCAAGCCTGCAGGTCCAGAGCCTGGACCAGATCATTGAACAGACTGCGGTACTACCCAGGACACAAATGTCCTACTCTACACTGGGACTGCCATGTGGGCGCCCCCTACCTGGGCACCCCGATTTCCCAGCAAAGCAGGGGAAGGGAAGGACCTAAGGAGGAAGGACTTGGGCTTCCTCCCTGGATGGGCTGGGCCTGTGGGGCCAGTTCAGTCTTTCAGATGCCCATGCCAGATGTCCCCTCTCTGAGGATGGTCCCACCCTGAGTAAGAAAGTTTAGCCCTCTGCTGAGCACTGTGAACACATGTGGTCACTATGACCAGGTACCTCTCTCCCCACTCAGTCTAAAGGGTTATGTAGACTATATAGCGGGACCATGCAGAGATAGTTAGAGAGTGGGGTTCTTAAAAAGGAACCATACCCACAGGTCCTGGTTTCATAAAACTGAAACCCTCATCTTCCCCAGGACTTCACAGCAAGAACAACTGATGTAAAAAGGAGGTACAAATATCAGGCCCGCTGCCTTCTCCCACCCATTTCATCCTGAGCTCTGCTGGTTCACGTGGAGTTCTCATCTAACAACCTCTCGTCATTTCCTTACTCATCCACCCAGCATTCAACCCACAAACCTTCCTTGAGAGTCAGCTAAGTGTTGAGTGAAGGCACAGTGAAAAATATAACAAGCCCCACTTTCAAGGCACTCACAGTGCCTGGCAGGCACCACTACACAGTGGCTCTGTGACCTTGGATCGGTTACTTATATTTTCCAAACCTTTGCATTTGTAAAATGGAGTAATAAGTGTGCCTACGTCACAGGGTTGTTGTGAGAATTAAAAGAGGTAACCTATACAAAACTATCAACAAGGGCCTGGCACATAAAAAGTGACAGTAATCACTAGCTACCTTCTTCTCTAGTTAGAAGAGGAGGAAGAATAAATTTAGAAATATAAGGCCAGGTGCTAAATGCTGAAATTGAGGCAAATACGAAATGTGGTTCAAGAACAAAAAAATAGAAATTAAGTAACTGCCTCCAGGGGTTGGGAAGGCATCACAGAGAAGGGAGCACTTGGGTTGGGCCTTGAAGGATGAATAGGAGTTTTCTGTGGCAGTCTTTTAGAAAGACATCCCAGACAGAGAGCAGTACATGCTCTGAGATCTAGTCATCCTGGATCCTTCCATTTCCTCTCCCTCTTGGCACGTGGTTCTATTTGGGAGTCTGAGAGTAGAAAGGAGGTGAAGGTGGGGGCATGAGCAATGGCACCCCCTGTCAGTGAGAGCGTCTGAGGTCCCTTTGTGAAGATGGGACAGACGACCAAAAGGAGGTCGTTAAAGGGGCTGTGGGTAGTGTGCAGTAACTAGGGAGGAGGGAACCTGGCTTAGGAGACGGCCCGGATGAGGGCAGTCCCACCCCACATCTGCCCATCAGGCTTGAGGGAAGCATATCTGACACCAGGATTTGACCCCAGGTTCTCTTTGGAGCAAATGGCTTTGGAAAGGCATCTTTGCCACAGTTCTGGTGGTGAGCTTGGGAGCTGGAGTGTGGATCTGGAAGAGGAGGAAGACGGAGACTGAAAGAGGCAGGTGCTGGGTGACCCCAGGGGAGGAGCAGGCTGGGAGACCCAGAGGGGAGGACTGCTATGGGGGAGGAGGAGTGGACAGAGGAGACCCCTGTGGGAAGGAGCAGGGCTACAGAGACCCTGAGGGGAGGACTGGGCTGGAGATCATGGAGAAAGGACTGTGGATGGAGGAGACCCCATGGGAGGGGGCAGACTGGAGAGGCCAATGAGCAGAGAGGCATCTTGACCTTCCCTGTGAATCATCCCTGGGGAAGGCTTGGGCAGAGCAATGCTGAGGGTAGAGGTGTGTGCATGGGCACAGAGGAGGGGTTGTGGGTGGGAGGTAGGGGGCAGGGGTCAGACCTGTGCTTATAGCCCAGGGAGTGCTGGCTGTTCTCACCCTGGGCCTGTGAGGATCCAGTTCAGTCGCACATACTCTCATTGTCTGTCTGCATGTATAAGGTGGGTCTACTTTCCTGCCGGTGGTGCCCAGTTCGGCAGTGGTCCCCCAGGCCCTTCCCACAGAGGACAGTGCTGACCTGCAGACCAGAGAGATTGAGAGCCACAGTCCTCCCTATGCTGAGATCAGCCTCCGGAAACACCCTAAGGTTGGTTTAAGGGAATCAGATCATGTGCTCAGGATCCATGGGTCTGGGGATCCAGGCTGTTCTGCCACCATCAGGCTCTGGGTCCAGTTCTTATTTGGACAATATGGTGGCTGTGCCTGAGTGCCCACAGCAGTCTGGGAGCTGTGGACAAGGATGGAAACTGCCAATGGTGAGGACACCTCCCATGTAAGTCTCCCTATCAGCAATCTTATCAGATCCTCATTGCCACCCAGTGAGGAGGGGGAGCAGGGCAGGGATAGGCAGCCTGTGGGTGCGATTGTAACCAAGGCTCCAGGGAAAACCTCACTGAGAAGATTGTTGAGAACCTGGAAGAGAGGAGGCGAGAGCAATGTGCTCTCATGGGGGGAGTGTGGTGTGGAGCCGGCATCCTAGGCAGAGGTCAGAGCAAGTGCAAAGCCCCTGAGGACTTCAGAGAGAGGTCTGGGCTGAAGTTTTATATTGAGGAGTGGGAAATGGTAGTAGCAGTAGTACTAGTACTAGGGGCATCAGAACCTGCCTAACTTCAGGGAGAGAGAGGAGAATCACCATTAGCACAAAGCTGATGGTGATCCTATGAGGTGGTGGTCAGACATACCTCCACTCTCCAACGTTTTTACCAATTCTGACACTGGCCATCCTCTCCACGGCACTCTCTACTTACCTGCTGGGTTCGATAAGCCATTGCAATGGCCACACAGAACTCACAGACCACACTTACTGTTAAGTGGTTTATTAAGGGAGTAACAGGGTACAACTCAAGATCAGGATCAGGATTGGGAAGCGTGTAGGCAAAGTTTCCCTTCTTCAGTGCAGAATAGCCCTCTCAGCTCTTCTCAGCTGTGCAAACAAGGAGGCCCTTCTCTTCACCATGCATGGCCCCTCTCAGCTGTGCAGGTTGCTTCTCAGCCCCTGAGGACAGGCTCCTCTCAGCCTCCTCAGGACAGGCTTCTCTTGGCCTCGCCATCTGTAACCACCAGCTCTGCCGCTGGGCTGCTTCTGGGTCTGTCAGTGTTATAGCCCTTGACAGGTGTTATAGTTCTTTTAAGAGATTCCTTGCCTCCTGTCTGCTTCTTCTTTCCTCTCTCTTGACTTTTCTCCTTTCTGCTTCTTCCTGCTTCCAGTCTGCCTGCTTTTTTCTGTCTAAAAAGCCTCTGTGGGGCTGGCTGCACATACACATTACTGCTTGTCAATTTCAAGGCATAGCCTCTCCTAGTGGTGGGCCACAAACTGACCAATCCCCTCTCAGTAGGCCATAGATACTTCATTTACCTAGTAGGCTATAGCCAACTCATTTGCATAGCCCATAGTCTCTTCATTTGCATGGGTATATTGACCAATCCCTGCAAGGTGCGTACCAATCACAGGGCAGGCTGCAGCCCAGGGCCAGACAAAAAGTATCAAACCAAATCGTTTACAGCTTACCTAGGATATGTAACAAACACTCTGGGGTAGCAAACTAGGACACAGGAAACTCCTCAGGGCTGAGGGGGAAAATCTCTCAAGCTGTTTTTCCGAAGAACCAAGGCAAAAGGCTACATAAAGGAACTCATTTCGCCACAGGGAGTCATCAGGATGAGATGGTATTTAAATCTATGAGACTGGTTGGGTCTTGAGGGAATGAGTGTAGTTGGTAGAAAGGTCGGGGACTGAGCCCTGGGAACCCCCAAATGATAGCTTGGGGAGACAAGGAGGAGCGAGCAGAGGAGACTGGAAGGTGGGAGGTTAGTTGCTGATCAGCTCTCTTGATCTGCAAGGGAGGGAGGCTCCATAGACAATAATGTCGGATGGGAGGGTAGAGCCCTTAGCGAAGGAAGTGCTTCAAGGAGGGCTGAGAAGGGGAGAGAGAAAAAATGAGAGGGAGACAAGAATTGCCATCCTTCCCTGAGTGAGAACATCCTGGATGAGGTCAGATAGCTCATGAAGGGGTGTAGCCTGACTGACCCTTCACCTAATTCTCGGAAGTTGGCCAGAGTTCCCTAAACCCCTCCTGACTTGTAGACCAGCACTGAGAGGGGCAGTGGTCATAAAAGGAGCCCCGAGCAGACCCCGACGGTGCACACAGTCTACGAGAAGATCAGGACAAGAACCTAAGGGGGACGCCTGGATCATGAAGACGCGGGGACACTGCAGTTTTGTTTTCTTCTGCTTAAATTTGCCAGCTTGGTATTTGTGTTATGCTTGTTCAAACCAAAAAACAAAAACAAACCTGTTGCCATTGAGTCAATTTCAACTCAAGTCAAGCACATGTGTTACAGAGTAGAAATGCTTCATAGGGTTTTCTTGGCTGTAAGCGTTGTGGAAGCAGGTCGCCAGGCATTTCTTCATTTAGGAAATGATTCTCATTACCAAATGTTGCTTTAATTTATTTTTATTATAATGTTGCTTAAAGATATATATAAACAGTTGCCATCAAGTCAACTGTGACTCATGATGACTTCGTGTGTGCAGAGTAGTACTGTGTTCCATAGGGTTTTCATGGCTATGGCCTTTCAGAAGCAGATCTCCAGGTCTTTCTTCCAAGGTACCTCTGGGTGGGTTCAAACCACCAACCTTTTAGTAAGTAGTCAAGTTATTAACCATCTGTACCACCCAGAAACCCCTCTAATATGTACAAATTTCATATCCCTATAGTTTTTTATAATATAAACTGAAAAAGCATATAAAGTAAAAGCAAAACAGTAAAACAGATAATATGCAAACTAACAACTTTAATGTGATGGGTGTTTTTTGTCTTGCTGAAACTAAGTCATTGATGTTGCGATTAAGGGTCAAAAGTTGTAGCTTCACATAATGTTCCGTATTTATTTAAAAAAAAAAACCCTTTAATACAAAATACTTATTCATGTGCATTTTTTGGACAACACTGGATTACAAAGACTTTATTATTTCAAGAGAACTTCATGCTTAACCTAAACTCTGCCAGGTTTAGGCAGAGTTTGACAGAACTGTAAAACTATTTTATTCACCTGAAAATAAAATTAGTATTACAACATTATTGAAATCTCCACTCAGTGCATATCTACCTATTTATTATTGGAATCATAGAACAAAAAAGCTCTCCATTGGGTATTTGCTACCACACTTACTACTAGTGAATGTCTGTAAGTTGACTTCACAAACATCAGATCCCGCGTATCTGCCTGCAAGTCAGACAAGCCCCTGACAGCTATAGCGCAGGAACTTTGAGTGTGACATGTGTGTGTGTCATGGATTGAATTGTATCCCTCAAAAATATCTGTCAGCTTGGCTAGGTCATGATTCCCTTACATGATTGTATGACTGTCTACCATTTTCTCTTCTGCTGTGATTTCCTTATCTGTTGTAAATCCTACATCTACGATGCAATAGATCGATTAGTGGCAGGAGGTCTACAAGATTAGACAGTGTCTTAAGCCGATCTCTTTTGAGATATAAAAGACAGAATCAAGTAGAGAGACAGAGGGACCTCATACCACCAAGAAAGGAGTGCCAGGAGCAGAGCATGTCCTTTGGACCTAAGGTTCCTGTGCTGAGATGCTCCCAGACCAAGGGAAGACTGATGACAAGGATCTTCCCCCAGAGCCGACAGATTGAGAAAAGCTTCCCCTGGAGCTGGTGCCCTGAATTTGGACTTCTAGCCTACTGGACTGTGAGAGAATAAACTTCTTTGTGTTAAAGCCATCCACTTGTGGTATTTCTGTTATAGCAGCACTAGATGACTAAGACAATGTGTGACAAACAATATCCTTGGAGCCACTGGTCCAGACAAGAAAGGCAGCAGCATAAGTGGGCAGAAGGGGCAGGGGAGAGCCCATCCACCCCCAATCAAAAGCCTATGAACCACAAGCATGTCACACTTCTGGGTGGGCCACTCTGAGTGGGAGGGGGAGAGAATGGAATCAGATAGGGCATCCCTCAAGGAACAGGACCTACCCCACCCATGGAAACGATCCCTGTTGTTGTTTTCACAGAACTGGAGAGATGGAGCAAACAGGGTTCTCTCACTGCTGCCCAGAGCTCATGGCCTGTTTCTATCCTCCTGAGACAGCGAGAGACCATACACAGACTACAAACCATTCTACCTAGTTCTCTAACTCCTGTGCTGAGGTAAAGCTTCACAGTGCCAGGCAAACGGAAAGCAAAGTTGAAAGGAATCCAGTCACACTATTTTGAGGCAAACAGCAGGACCAAATAGAAAGCATCCCAATCAAAGATGGAAAAGCAGAAAATAACTAACAAGAGACCTGCACAAATATCTGGGCCCCTCAAAATGAAGGCAAGAGCAACCATTTGCAAAAGACAGATGAAACCGGAGATGTGAAACAGAATGGTACGATATCATAATATGACTAAAGGGGTAGGGAACGAGGGTGCTAAGAAAACAATGGAGGAGAAAATAATCTTTTTGCAGAACTTAAAAATGCGAAGAACAGAATCCGCAATATGAGACACCATATCAGTGATGTGGACGACAGGATGAGGAAGTAACACTACGGAGTAAGACTAACAAAACCCGTCGCCATTCAGTTGATTCTGACCTACAGCAACCTTATAGTGACCTTATAGGACAGAGTAGACCTGCCCTATAGAGTTTCCAAGGAGGGCCTGGTGGATTTGAACGGCCGACCTTTTGGTTAGCAGCCGTAGCTCTTAACTACTATGTCACCAGGGTTTCCAAGAAGACTAACAGAGGGAAGCAATTAGGACTAAGGACAGCATAGACAGGCAATGGAGAGCAGATATGTGGATAAAGAGGATTTCTGGAAATGAGGTAGAAAGAAGGAGAAGGAAAAAATACTGTGGTAGACAGCATCCACTTCTTCCCCTAAAGGCACCCCCCTTCGTACAAACAGAACCAGGATTGGTTTAGGTGTCAAGCAGAAATACCTCATATTGGGGGGCAGGGGGCATCCCCTGATCTCAGGGTGGGCATGTGACCCTATTTTGGCCGATGATATGGAAGAAGAAGTCTACTGGGGGCTTCTGAGAATGACTTTCAGCCTGACAACAGGGAAGAGAATGAGGAAAACTGCCCCTCGCTGCCCACTGGCTCTTGCCTCTGAATATGGCTATGTGAGAAGATGGCCCTCGACACTGCAGAGCCGTCTCGGGGTGGCAGAGGCTAACCGGAGCCCTGAGAGCGGATCCACCCCCAGCACAGCTCATATCCAGGCTTAGAAATTACCATTGGGCAGTAGGGGTGAAGTGCGAGATGTGGCAGAGAGTAGGGTACGTGTGTAGGGGAAGGGGAGGGCCTTGGAGTTTGATTGCTAGTTTGTTTTCATTCCCTAAATTAAAGAGTTGCAAATGAGGCAATGTTGGAGATTCAGTGGATGTGGAGGTTGAAACCAGGCTTTGGACTTCTTGTTCCAAGAGTTTATGAATCAAGCACGTGTGCGTGTCTCCTCTCCTTCCCCAACTCCTTACAGCCGTAGTAAATTTACTTTAAGTGTATCAGTGAGAGACTGGGAGGCAGCTACTCATCTGACCAGAGGTGCCTGGAAGACAGAAAGAGATGGAAGAGGATTGCCTGGTAAGGCAGGGCCAGATCCCAGACCAATCCCACCAGAATCTATGGGGTGGTGCCCAGGGAGCAGAATTTTTTAACTACCCAGGTGATCCCACTGTGCAGCCGAGTTTGAGAACTGCTGACCTGGAATAAACACCTAGGCCCAGCAGAGGGTGAAGCAGCCTACCCAGAGGAGCCCACAGGACTCTGAACTCAGAGAAGCCAGGGAGGATGAGGGGGGCTGGGGAAAAAAAAAAAAAGAAGTGGGGCTGAAATAGGGGGACTCATAGGAGGTCTGAGTATAAAATCCTCTGTCTCCCTGCCCAGGCACTAACCATCCAGGAAGTTCCTCCTAGACTCCACAAGGGAGGGCTCTTCTAAAACAAAAGAAACAATCAGAACTCCTGAATGTTCTGTCTGGTGGGAGCTCAGGAAGCCAGTGTGGGTGATGGGGCCTCAAAGGAAGGCCCTCCTCCATCTGACATCTGCGGGTTCCCAGTATGGAAGCAGCTTCCTGCCCCCACCCCAAAGTGGAACCGGATGCCCTCACAGCCCTCAGGTCTTTTTTAAATATGAATGGACAAGAGAACAATTGGGGATTGCCAGACAGTGAGGAAAGCTGGCAGCAGGAAGGAATAATCGCAGCCCTGGGAGAGGGCCAGGAGCGGAAGCAGGGGTGGGACCTGTGAACCGAGTCCCCACGTGAAGCAGCAGGAAGTCATTAGGTGATACCCTGGTGTGAAAAATCCAGAAATCACCTCACAAGCATTACCTAGAGGCAGGGTTACTATGAGTCAGAAGTGGGTTTTTTAAAATTATTTTTTATTTTTTTTGGAAGTAACCACAGAAGAAATAAAACCAGAAATTATAACAAAAGTGGTTGCCTCTGGGGAGAGGAACTGGGTCCGCAGAGGACTGAGACATTTGTTACATTTTTAAAAATCACACACGTATAACTTTGATTTTGTGACATATATATTTGGTTTTATATTTCTATTAAAAAAGAAAGAAGTCAAGCCCTCCTCACACTTGAATGTCATACGATTCACCTGACAGTCCTGTTAACAAGCGGACTCTGATTCAGCAGGTCTGGGGCTGAGACTGCATCTCTCACAGTTCAGGTGATGCGCTGCTGCTGGCCCAGGACCACACGGTGAGTAGCAAGGCTGTAGACGATGCTGACACCAGGCTGAGGCACCGGGAGTAAATTCTGTGGCTGATTGGAAATCACAAAGCTCTCTGAGCAGGGGAGAGGAGGACTAGAGGGGCTTTAGGAAGATGAATCAGGATGGCACAGCCTATCAAGGGACACTCGTGGCCATGAGGGCTGTTAGGAGACCTTGTAATAGTCCAGTGAGGGAGGAGAGACTGAATTAGGGCAGTGATGGAGTACAAGATAACGGGATAGAGACATTGATACAGTAGAACCACTTGGCAAACGACAGGGCCTGAAGGGTGGAGGGGAGAAGAGCATCCCACTGTCCAGCCTGGAGGGGAAGGGAAGCCCCATCTAGGGGGACTGAGTGTGAGCGCCCTGTGGCAGACTCTAGAGCAGCTAAGTGAAGTCAGTCTGTGGCAGAGCCAGGACTGGGCTAGGCCCAGTCGTCTTTCAGAAGCCCAGGCCAAGCCACCCTCGGGATGGAGTTCATCTTCCACACTAAGGTGAGAAGCCACACTGAGGGGGAAGAGCAGGCCGACCCCAGGGCTGCATCTCACCTCCCTCACGCCACCCCAGGCAGAGGAGCCTCTGGCCACCTCTCGGCAGCCTCTGGGCCCCAGGCAGCCCTCAGCCAACCACAGCCACCTCCGTTTGCAGTCCCTGGGTCACGAATGCCCTGAGCCTCCAGCCCCAGCCAGACCCACAAAGGCTGCTGACCTGAAAAGCTCAGCTGGTCTCCCAGCCTGACCATGGGCTCCTCACCTCAAGGGGCTGGGCTGGGAAACCCATCCTCCTTCCTGGGAAGTGAACACTGTCTCCCTGGGGTCTCACATGCTGCTTCACAGTGTCTTTGAATCTGAACAGCCCTCCCATCAGTCATGCCGACTATATTATTTTTGAAAGACTGGAGAGAACGTTCCCGCCCCGTGTGTATACCTGGCCCCCACCCCAGGGCTCCTCAACCACAGTTTATCAGCAACACTCACACCCCGACCACTTCAGGCTGCCCTTTCTGTCTGGGCTGGCTTTATGATGAGGTTTCCCTAGCGGTGCTTAGCTTAGTAAGTTCCCACATTTCTGTGCAGCGTCCTGTGGTGGAAGACAGACAGGAACTCCCAGCATAAGCTTCCATCTCCCGCAAGGGCTCAGGCCACAGTTACTCCTCACCCACAGGGAGGAGTGTGGGCTCTGCAGGGCCCATCACAGCCTCCGAGAACATGCCCCTCAGGCTTTGATCATCTCCACATAGGGCCCAGGGTGGACGAAGAGCCCTAGTATGAGCTGTTCATTGGGAAAATGATTCCCTAGCTATGGGGTTCAATCCCCACCCTTCATGGACTTCAGGAGGACACCGTCAGCCTCCAGCCTGTGCACTGGCTCCACTCTCTGGATGAAGAACCACCCCACCCTCAAATGGAGCTCAAATGCACTTCCCCTGTGGAAGTCTGCCTGCCCTGCCCCACCAGACAGAGCTCGGTGCTCTCTGCTCTGGGCTCTTCTAGCAAGCTGTGTGGTCATTTGTGATACAGCCAGTTGTCACTGGCTCTTGCCCTCCCCCTTGCTGAACCAAGAACCCTCCCTCCTCCCCCCGTGCCTTGAACAGGCTGAGACTAAGGTGAGGTAGGGGCACTCGATCTCTCACCCTGGTCCCAGCCCTGCCTGTGAAGACACTGCGGTGTCACGCATGGTCACGGAGAAGACCCACAGTTTTCAGCTAAACTACACAGCAGAGGACTATCTAAGCTACGGTAGGCATGGCACATGCCCTGGGTTCCACCTGAAGAGGGGCGCCACTGAGCGGTTTCTATTAACCACTGCAGTTTCCGTCGCAGCTGTGAGCGATCATTCAGCAAGTTAACACTAATACTTTCCTAATGGAGAGCTGCCGTGGGTCAAGGCAGACTGTGTGATCTCACTCCGCTGAATGTAGAAAGAGAAGAAACTGGAAAAAAAAAAAAATGACTTTGAGCACATCACAGACCAATTTTCATCAGTGAAAGCCAGGAAGGTGCAGTTGTAATTTTCATGTAGTGCCATATGTGTTAAGTAAATGATTAACGAACTTGGCTTGTATGTTTGATATGGTAAAGTTATCTAAAAGATCAACATCAGATGTTTGGCCTGGGACAGAGTTTCAGTGCGTGGCACGGGGTCCATTTTCCATAGATACGCCTCTGACACAGCACATCCTGTTGGTTGTGTTCAGCAAATATTTACTGAGCACATCTGTGCTGTGGCCCTGGCGGGACTTCCCGTCTGGTCCTGGCTGCACTCACCTGGCTCAGTAGAGGCTCCACAGGAGGTATTTACATGCTCTGTGAGTCGGAATCAAATCCATGGCAACGGGTTTTTTTTTTTTTTTTTTTTGTCCTTCAGGAGGTGGAGCACTCCTTAGCGTGGGCTACCCGTTTTGATTTCCTTCCAAAGAGTGCAATGTAGAAAGGGAGACAAACCAGTAGTAACTTTACAGGGGAGAACCCTGACGAAAGCTACCTCAGGCAGGTGCTGCAACATTTTCCACCAGGGGGCGATAGCTCGATGCGCAGTTTCTGTCTTCCCTCTTCCCATTCCCCGCCCCTCCCAACTCTTAGTCTTTTGGCTACGGATTGCCACCCCTTGCCACTTAGACTCTGACCCCAGTGCATCCAGTGTTTTTTCCCACTCATCCTTGTCCACTTCACTTTTTCTCTATTCTCTTTGCTCTGGGGTCTGGGGTGGGAAAGCCCAGTGCCCAATGAGAGGCCGGAAAAAGGGATCCCAGCCTGGGTTTTGAGGGGCAGAGCGGGAGAGGGGAGGGGGAAAGGGTGGCCCATGGGGCCGGATGTGGAATATGCTGTCACCACTGTTGTCTGCCCCATTCTCTCTGGGGGCTGGTTCTTGCTCTTTCTCTGTTGTGTTTGCTGCTGAGAGGTCCCCAGGGGCTCATTTGGAGCCAGGGAACAGGGCAACCATGGGTAAGAGGAGAGGAGAGATTCAGCCAGGAGGGAGAAGAGGACTGACTGAGAGGCGTCTGTGGGCCAGGGCCACTGGAAGAGGAGGCATTCCCCCATAGCCGGATTCACGGGTCTCACCACCTTCCCATTGCAACAGTCCCAGAGGAGGGAAAACTGAGGTACCAGGGAACAGACTGGCTTCCAGATACCCCCCCTTTCCTGCCCCAGTTCCTGTATGTCTCAGGATGAGACCACTTGTGGACCACCTGTGCCCACAAACATCCTCTTCTCTAGGGTGACAACTGGGGTTCCCATGAGGGTGGGGAGGGTGGTGCAGCTGCAGTCCCCTTATCAGCCCTGAGGATGCAGACACCCTGTCTGCCCAGGCCATGCCTGCCTGGCACACACACCCAGCTCGGGAGCGGATATGCAGTCCAGGGAGCCCCCTCCCTGGGGAAGGGAGGGGGGACTGCAGGGATGGGTTTTCACAGTATGGAATCCTGTTTAAATGACCCCATTTCTCCAACACAACCTGTCTAAACCTGAACTTTACATCTCCCAGTCCCCAAGTTTCTTCTCAAACCCAAGCCATCAGCTTCTCCCAGCTTTCCCTCTCTTCAATACTTTCGCCATTTTCCACTCACCCCGCCTCAGCCCCTTCCAGTCTTCCTTGTCTCTCTCCTCTGACACTCTAGACACAGGCTCACATCCAGGCTCTGCCTGTGCCTGGGCCCTGACCCCAGTCATCTCCTTTCAAGTCAACAAACGTTCCTGAGCACCTTCTGGGGGCTGGCTGATGTTAGGCGCCAGACTCGAAGGATGAGTTAAGACACCTGCCTTGCCCTCAAGGAAGCCACCACGGTCTAAATCAGACTCTGCTAAGTCTAATACCAGAAGCACAGAGCACCTTAGAAATCAAAGAGATGAGTTTCAACTTGGAAGATGAGGAAGGCTGATTGGACTCTGTTTTTTCTTCATAGAAAGGATGAAGTTCTGGCTGGCATCTGTCTGGGTAGCCTTGGGCAAGTTACTTAAGCCTCTGAGCCTCTGTTTCCTCAACAACAATACAGGAATGCAAAACCCTCACAGGATTTTGGGAGCATTCATTAGCTATAATAATCATACCAAACCCACTGCCATGGAGAGGATTTGACTCATAGCGAGCAACTCTATAAGACAGAGTAGAACTGTCCCATAGGGTTTCCAAGGAGTGGCTGGTGGATTCAAACTGCCATCCCTTTGGTTAGTTGCCAAGTTCTTAACCACTGTGCCACTGTTACTGGAATAAGGTTCTTGCTTCTCACTGGTCAAGAATGAGCAGATAAGGCACATAGTTTTCCACACGAGCAAAGCTTTATTGAAGAGTCTTGTAAGCGGAGACGAGGAGGGCCTAAAGCAACGCATACCCCCGTCTCACAAAACAAAAGATGGGCCTGAGTTTTTAAAAGTTCTTGGGCAGGAAAAGATTGATGTTTATTCATAGGCACAGGCGGGGATATGTTAACTAAGGTGCTGCACAGCAGTTTTCCAAGATGGCTCCTTTTCCGGAGGCCTCTGGGATTTGTAGCAAGACTTATTACGGAGTGTAGCACCTGGGCAGTCTCTTGCTCCCTGGGTTTGAGTCCCCGGCTAGGGCTGTAGCCCCTCAGTGACCCTGATGAAAGGTCACACAGCAGTCACAGGTGGGTGTTCTGCGCATGTCCCTGGGCCTGGTTTTCTTCAGCTGCTTCTGAAAGGCAACTTTAAAGAAGTTTGTGGGCTATTTTTAGATGCCCTGCCCCTTTGTTCTTAGGAATGGCTTTGTTTCTGTGCCCTGGCCCATTTCTTGTTACTTTGTTTACAGATTTGGGGGCCCCTCTGTTCTCTGTCTTACTAAGTCTCTGGGTTCCACACTCAACCCCCAATTACCTCTCTGATAGTATAGTCTATTTCTCTTTTACTTGTTTCTCCTCTAACCACACCAGTCTCTTTGCTATTTCTCAGACAGGCACCCTCTGATCTCAGGGCCTTTGCTCCCTGTCTTACCCAGGGCTCCAGCAATAACAGTGAACATTTATTAGCTCTTATTATGTACCTAGCCTAAGTGTTTTACATGTATTGTATCATTTAATCCTTATACCTTTCTTAAAAGGTAGATGACATTATCATCCCTATTTTCAGATGAAGAAAATGAGGCTCAGGAAATTTAAGTAAATTGTCCGTCTTAGCCTAACTAATAAGGATTGAGGTCAGGATTTGATGTGAGTCAATGTTTCATAATCCAACCTACTCTTCCGTGCAACTTTATCTTGAAAATTAGAATAATACCTGACATATTTTAGCACTGGTCTGTGCCAAACTATATGCTGATTGCTTTACTTGCATTTAATTCTTAAAATTACCCTAAAGAGGCAGATATGATTATATAACACTAAGAGAAAATCTAGGCTCAGAAAGGTTAAGTAATGGCCGAGGTTACCTAGCTAGCTTCCCACAGAGCCAATTTAAACCTGAGTCTATATGAAAAGAGGCTTATCTGGCCTGGAGTAGAAGCCTGCAGAAGGTCCAGGTTTGGCAGGTCTAAGCAACAGTCACAGGCACCAGAAGCCCTTTCCCTGCCCCTGTCTGAGCACGGCCCTGATGACAGAACATACAGAGAGCTCTGGGCCGGGCTGAGGAGGGGATATTTTCATTTGCGGGCGTAACTCACCTTCAGGGCAGTGGACAACGTGCACCAGGGAGAGCAGGGTAAATTGTCTTTCTGTATCAGCAGCTGTTTAACTTCGGCTTCCGATGCTTCTGCCTTTTCAAAGACTCAGAGCAAAGCATGGGACTGGGCTGGTAGACAGGGGCCACTGTGGAAGACTGCAGGGTAGGAGTGCACCCAAGAGCACTGCCCACCTCCCATAGCTACGACTGTGGAAAAGACATCAAGAGAAACTACAGTCTTGCTGGCTAAATGTTTCAGAGATCAGAGTTCAGGGCTTGCAAGTGGCTGGAAGTGTAAAGAGAAAATCCTGGGAGCATGAGAATTTAGAAGGATATGAAGTAGTGAAAATGTTTTTTTTCTTTAGTGCTTTAATATTAGGGAGAATATATTTTCTCATTTATTTTGATATAGCTGTATAAACTGTGATTAATCTCTAGTACTTGGAAAATGGTACAGGCTCTTCAAAATATAGCTTAGCAGCCTGTTCCCTCTTAAACATAACAAACACCCTAATACCTTACAACATATTTTCCCTTATTCAAAATAGGCGATTGAGACTTGACATGGCTAAGGCCATAATGATGCTCTAAGTAATCTCTAAACATTTTTTTAATTGCACCAGCTGCACCGGTCTCCTCCGAAGGTGTGCGGAGCTATCTCAGCTCCTGTGGCTTTACTGTCTCCTTTCTTTGTTGTCTTGAAAAACGGGCTTCAGAGTGCGAACCGACAAGAAGGTTTGCTTTCTTGCTCCCTATCTCAGCCACAGTGGACTTGGCAAAACAGCCCCACAAGCTGAGAGATTCTTATGAGAGTTTTTCAGCCTGGCATAAATATACTGATTAGAGTCCAGATGCCTGACATGTTTATCTTTAGTTTAATAAAGAGTTTTTGTAATTGTTTTGTGATGTATAAGACCATCTGTGGACTATGTGCTCAAAACATTAAGTAACTGTGATCTTCTGCCTATGAAACCCTCCCATCAACCCTTTAGGGCAGACAGAATTTGGGAAAAATTTAACCCCCTCTGTCTCTTGAATACCGGTATTCAGTAAAGCCTTCTTACTGCTTACTTCCTCCTGTCTTAGTATTGGCTTTGCGGCAGGTGGCTCGAACCCGCAATGTGCGGTAACAGATACTCAAATTTAGAGAATAAATTGTCTAAATCTCTGGCTGTAAAAATGCTGTGGCAGGGGTGTCTGACCTCCACATCTAACTTCAAGAGGGAGAAGGAGAATCAAGATCAACGGCCCAAGGCTGATTCCTTTGAGGCAGAGATAAGACATGCCTCCACCCTCCAACGTTTTTACAAATTCTGACACCATTTGTCCCTCCCACAGCACTCTCTACTTCTTTGCTGGGTTTAATAATTTGTTGCAATAGTCACACAGAACTCACAGACCATACTCACAGCTATGGGGTTTATTAAGGAAGTAACAGGTTATAATTCAGGCTCAGGAGCTCTCAGGATACAGTTATTTGATCAGGGCAGCCTCTTCTCAGCGGTACCCACAGGCAGGTCTCTCTCAGCCCTCAGCCCGTGGGTTTGGCCTCTGCCCTGACCTGGCAAGTGTTACAAAGCTGTTTTTGTTCTGCCGATAAGTACCTAGAGGTACCCCACACTTCAAGTAAGCCTTAGCCTGAAGGTGCTCAGCTCTAGCTCCCTGGGTTGGCAAATCTAGCTCCACCAAGTATCTGGAGGCTCCTTACTCTGCCAGCAAGCCTTCTGCTGAAGTTGCTCAACTTTGTCCCTCTGTGGACCAGGAAGACCACAGTGCTAGGTCTTGTTGGTCTCCTGCCTCTGTTGCCACTGTTTCTTACCATCTTCAGTGTTAAAGCTCTCTCAGTTGGTCTCTGGTTTCCGGGAGCTTCTCAGCACAGGGATCCTGGGTTCAAAGGACATACCCCACTCCTGGGTCTTCTTTCTTGGTCGTGATGAGATCCTGTCTTCCTGCCTCTGGGATGGCTCATTTTAAGCCTGATGGGATTGGCAAGACTGGTCAATCCCTTCGTTAGGGTTCCATACACCTTATTTGCCTGATCCCACCCCCACAGGGGTACCACGTACCTTATTTACATTATTACCAAGTTTTCCAATCCCCTTGGTGGGCCCGTGCACTTCATTTGCGTAGTATCACCCAGTCATTTGGTGGGAGTTACAAAGCCTATGGCTAGACAGACCATGTTAACACTTTCATTACTACATTGTTATTTATTTATTTATATTTGTGGTACTATGTGTTTTCACTAATTATGGCATGCTGATTCAAAGACCAATTCAGAATTTTTGATATGGATTACGAATTTTGAGATATATGATCTGGTAATACAAGCCACTAATAAGGCAAGTGGCAGTGTGGTGCCACTGATCTGGAATATGACAATATACCAATTAGAACTCAATAGATGGTTTATTTGTGTACCTTGCTATTAGGTTACGTGGGGAACCTCTGGTTTTCCAAATATGACACAGAAAAATCAAAACAAACCTATCAGAGCTCCTTAACTATCACGTAATCATGGTTGCAAGCCTTATCTCACAGAAATAAAAGAAAAAGTTTACAAAACTAACACACCCAGGAAATATCACCTAACAGAATGCTCAACCTACATAACAATGAGGCTCCAACTCCAGTTGGCTGAGCTTTATGCATTTCAAAACAGACTCACCTTGACACTGAATGCAGACATGAAAAATGGCTGGAATACAGTTAAACCAATAGTAGCAGAAGGGTTAGTTAATTCACTGTATCATACCAGTTGGCAGCTAAACTATGCATATGAGACTGAGACTATAGGAGGTCTGGTAAAAAAAAGCGTGCAGATAGCAGAGAGAAGTCTGTTCTTGCAAGATAGAGCTACGTTGAACCAGATCTTTGAGACTTCTGTTTTTTTTTTAACTGTGTTCATACCCTAATAGTGTGTAGCTTGATGGCAAAAAGCTAAAGGTAGACAGGCTTGAAGTGTTAAAGAACAGAGTCCCAATCTGGCAGAGCAGCTGGAAATAATGGAGGAATGCTTAGACGCATGGAAACCATAGAGAGAGGTAGGCCCATCTTTGCTCAAATCTTGGCTGACTTTCAGTTTCACGAGCACAGGGAAGCTCTACAGGGACCAGGCTAAAAAAAGTGGCTGTGGGAAGCCTTATAAGAACAGATATTGGCAGTTTCTTACTACAGGGAGACACAGTTTTTAGTTTGAATTCAGACATTAACTGTCTACTAGAACAATGTTTATCCTCAGAAGAACATGACAGAATCCACAATGATATTACACATTATTTACAATGATTAGCTTTCAACCAGGATTACTAGACATGCAAAGAAACAGGGAAGTGTAATCCATACTCAAGAAAAAGGTCAGTCAATAGGAACTGACTTCAAGAGGGCTCATATGTTGGATTTCACAGATGAAGACTTAAAATTAGCTATTATAAATATGTTCCAAGAAGTGAAGGAAAATTGCTGTCAATAAATGAACAGATAAGAATATCTCAATAGAGAAATGGGAATGGTAAAAATCAAACAAATAAAAAACCAAATGGAAGTTCTGGGGTTTAAAAGAAGAATTATTGAAATAAAAAAAAAATTTTTTTTGTTTGATCTGTTCAACATCATATTGGATATGACAGAAGAAAGAATCAGTGAACTAGAAGATACCCAATAGAAATTACTCAAGCTGATGAAAAAAGAGAATAAAGATTGAAAAAAAAAGTGCAAATATTGTACAAGACCACTATTATAAGAACTCGAGAAATAGTTTAAACAGAGAAGAAAATATTCTTTGATGGTTACGGGGAGGCGAGGGAGGGAGGGGAGGGAGGGAAGAAGGAAGAGGGGTATTCACTAATTAGGTAGTGGATAAGAATTATTTTAGGTGAAGGGAAAGACAACACACAATACAGGAGAGGTCAACCCAACTGGACTAAACCAAAAGCAAAGAAGTTTCCTGAACAAACTGTATGCTTCGAAGGCCAGCGTAGCAGGGGCGGGGGCTTGGGGGCCATGGTTTCAGGGGACATCTAAGTCAATTGGCATAATAAAATCTATTAAGAAAACATTCTGCATCCCACTTTGGAGACTGGCTTCTGGGTCTTAAACATTAGCAAGCGGCCATCTAAGATGCATCAATTGGTCTCAACTCACCTGGAGCAAAGGAGAATTAAGAACACCAAGGACACAAGGTAACTATGAGCCCAAGAGACAGAAAGGGCCACATAAACCAGAGACTACATCAGCCTGAGACCAGAAGAACTAGACGGTGTCTGGCTACAATTGATGACTGCCCTGACAGGGAACACAACAGAGAACCCCTGAGGGAGCAGGAAAGCAGTGGGATGCAGGCCCCAAATTCTCATAAAAAGACCAGACTTAATGGTCTGACTGAGACTAGAAGGACCCTGGTGGACATGGTCCCCAGACCTTCTGTTAGCCCAAGACAGGAAACCATTCCCAAAGCCAACTCCTCAGATAGCGATTGGACTGGACAATGGGATAGAAAATGATACTGGTGAAGAATGAGCTTCTTGGATCAAGTAGACACATGAGACTACATTGGCATGTCCTGTCTGGAGGGAAGATGGGAGGGCAGAGGGGGTCAGAAGCTGGCCAAATGGACACCAAAATAGAGAGAATAGAGAGTGGAGGGAAGGAGCGTGCTGTCTTATTGGGGGGAGAGCAATTAGGAGTGTACAGCAAGGTGTATATAAATTTTTGTATGAGAGGCTGACTTGATTTGTAAACTTTCACAATAAAAATTAAAAAAAAAAAATGTGTAGAACCTCAGAGACCTGTCAGGCAATATGAATAAGTCAAACACATGAGTAATTGGAATATCAGAAGAAGAGAGGAGAAAGAGGCAAAAAATACATTTGAAAAACAAAACAAATCACACACACACACACAGACATACACACGCACACACGTTCTTAATCACATCTCTATAATTACTGCGCTCATGAAAATCAGAGAGAAACACTAAACCATGTTGGTTGAGAGTGCTGGGCAGTCTGCTAGGCTCACTCACTAGCTAAACAACTTACAACACACACCAGCCTCACAGAGTACTTGATTCAAACGTTCATATTGGCTTATTTATAAATGAAAGTGGAGTCTCTGGGTGGTGCAAATGATTAACACATTTGGCTGCTAACTGAAAGGTTGGAGGTTCGATTCTACCCAGAGGCACCTCAAAAGAAACACTTGGTGATCTGCTTCCAAAATATCAGCCACTGAAAACTCCATGGACCATGGTTCTACTTGGACACACATGGGGTCGCCAGGAGTTGAAATTGATTCGACAGGAACTGGTTTTGGATTTTATGTTGGAATAATAACTGTGTGGTGTGCTATTTGCCTAAAGATATTATGGGTGAAACTGTCCCCCTCTTTCTTGTTTGCCCCTTCCCCTTAAGACCTGAATGGGAGGTCAGATATTGATGATATCTGTTCAGCTACTCAGTTACTGAGACAGGTGAGTTTTGAGATGGGACTGTGGGCAGTTACATTCTGAGAGCTCAGTCTCTGTGGTTTTTCTCTGAATTTGTTGGAAACATGTGGACCTTAGGAGTGCTCCTTTGATTTTCATGTGTGTGTTTTTATTTTCATTTTTGCATGGCCCAGCCACTTTGGTGACAGGCACCATTGACTTTATTATCTCTAGGGAGCAGAGCCTAGACAAAACAGCCTCCTGGAAAAACGACTGCTCGTTGCAATCTTTCTGGGAGAAATTTTTGGGTGAGGATGAAGAGGTTTGTAGGAGTTACAAAACTTTTATTGGAGCAAAACGCATAACAGAGTATCTTGATATTACAGGGCTGAGATTTGAGTTCACATGCAATGAAGTATTTTTTCACTCTTGAGATGCTCCCTGGGGTCTAGGCTGACCAGCTTCCATTGCAGAACGTTTGAGGGAATGTTGGAATTACAATGGAGTATTTGGGAATTTTTACATTAGGTGCCTAGCCACATCTACAAGACGTGTAGAGTAGCACCACAGAAAAGAACCAGTAGCTCAGGTGCGCTGATGGGGCCTTCTCCTTATACTTTAATATCAGCGGCTTGGGATGGGTGGAGCCCTGGCATGGATTCCCTGATTTCTGATTGTTTTCCCTGCATTTGAAGCCTTTCTGCTGAGGTCCCTTTCAGATACTGCACCCTGAGGTCTAGAGCTGAGGCAGCTGAGCTGAGCTGAGCAGAGCTGAGCTGGGAGGGAAACTCGGATGTTTGGCCTCACAGATGAGACCCAGCTGCAGCAGCTCATGGTTTTGGGGTCAGTTGTATTTGATGCAACAGCCAGTGGAGGCAAGAGCAGAGGAAGCTGTGGTGGCAACAGCCTCCAGGGTAGGAGTGAAGCAGCTACACATCTCAGCCAGGCTGCACCGGGAGGTGGTGGCAAGAAGGATGGAGCAGATCTGGTAGTTTCTGCTCCCCAGGGTTTCATTAGTTGAGGAGCAAGGGACTGTGGACATCCTGAACTATCCTTGTCCATTGCAGTGATTTGTACTTACATATAATTCTCTTCCGGAACTATTTCAAAGGTAATTGACATTATAATGAGTCAGTACTACAAAGGGTTGTGTAAAATGCCATATGGGTGAATTGAATTTTTGAGGTTGCATTGCTCAGTTTACTGACTCATCCAAATTTGGAGGTTTAAAGTGAACTAATTTAAAAATAGGAATAATAAAAAAAAAAGACTCAAATGATGGTCCATCATGTTAATAGTTAATAGACTCAAGCCCATAACCAGTGGACCAAAAAGTGTAAATGCACGTTAGCCCAGTTAAAACCCAAATCATCAATTCATTTAAGGAAAACAACATTATTCACCACATTAAATTAATGTTAACTTGAGTTCTATTGCTTTGTTTTCATTTTTATCCTTTCAAATGTTATTGTTATGAGATAAGCATTAGGCATACAGTTTTTTTATTATTATACATTTCAGTAACATAATAATAAAATAATTTAAGTTGAAATTGAGGTTCACAGTGTATGTGGTGAGTTTTCATTTCAAAAGGGGATGTCTGTTTCTCAGCCTTGACACAAGTAGTGCCTGCTACATATAATGTCCGTGACACTTAGTGGCTGGAGGCAGAACTGCTACTTCAATGAATAGTGGCCGATTGCCTCCGTGGATAAAGCTTTGCATTCTCCTGGTGGGGGCTTGAAATGAAGTGGTCACCAATCCCTTCCATATTGTTCTGCTGCACACTGCAGCTGTTCATCTATTTGAGGTAGCTATACGGAGGAGGGAACTAGCCTGCTAGGAACAGAATGTGAGAATAAATTATGACTTTAAGAGTGAGGACGTTTTCAGAACGTAAGGAAGGCAGTTCTAAAAATTAGAGTTATCCAACAGTGTAAACAGTTTGGCTAGAGGGTCATTTCTTTTTTCTTTTTCTTCTTTTATGTCTTACTTCTTCCTGCTTTGTTTCTTCATTCCTTCCTTTTCTCCTCCTCCTTTTTCTTCTTCTTTCACATTCTAACATTTCTTGATCTTTTGCCCTATAAGGTAATAAACTTCCCACCACCAGAAGTGTTTAAGTAGAAACTAATGACCACCAGCCAGGGAAGCTATTAAAGCGCCTCCTTCATTTGGTGGGAGGATGAATTAGAAGACCTCTTGGCCCCACTGCAGCCTTGAGACTCTATGGGCTCAGGATTGAGTTTGAGCCAGTGGTTCTATACAAGTAGGAGGAGGAAGAGGAGACCGCTGCAGAGCAGATGGACAGGCTTCCCGATGCTCGGTTGTTGGGCCCAGGCCCACTCTGTTTTATCCCCTTCTGAAAAGTATCTATTTGAGTCTCCAGGGACATGTGGGGAAACCTCCATCTTCACTGTCTCCATGTCACTGAGCTCTTACTAGGGCCAACTTAATAAGACATTGCTACTGCTTTTCCTCCCACCCTAGGCTATCCTTCCCCTACCAGAGGCCATAGACTCTTAGCCCGTGAACTATTCTGAGGGGGCATCTCTCTGTCTGTGGGATCTTTTGCTAAATAGGTAAGGAGATAATCCCAGTCAGCTCAAGGGCAGTTTGAGCTCAGACTCCTTGACCTGAGGGCTAGAGATGGCCAGGGCCCCACCTTGGCTCAGTGGGGGCACTCCATGGAGCTTGAGACAGGAGGGCCTTTGTGAGTGAAAGCCAAGGAATCCTTTCCTTGACTCTGTCTTGGGTAGCCCAAGGAAAAAGGGCGATGTGTGTTGAAGACTGTCCTCAGAGAAGACTCTGGCTTCCTGATTGTCACTCTTGCCTCCACACGGGGTGTGACTCTCCTCAGCTCCCTGAATTCGAAGATGTGCTCTTGGGAAGCAGTGGGTTTCCCTGCCCTGGAAGTACTCAAGCAGAGGCTGGAGGACCTCTTGGCAAGGAGGTAACGGAACAGCGGTTCTCAGAGGTTTTAGACCTTGATTGACAATTTGAAATACATATTACATCACTGACCCTACTCTATGTGATAAACTCTGATGATTTCTTTTCTATTCCATTCTATTCCACCCCATTCTATTTTCTGGCCTACTAATTTATTTCACAACGTTGGGACTTGGAAATTTTATTTATTACTGTATTCTCAGCTCCCAGAAGATTGCCTGAAATACAGTAGCTGCTTAATAAACACTGGTTAAATGCCCAAGGGATTAATATGGAGTTGGGATTGGCACCAGGACATTTGTGGTTTATGATGCCCTTAATATTTTGTGATATGGTGACGTGTGTGCCGAAGTTACTTTTATCTAGAAAACCTAGTATTTTGTCTTTTAGGAAGTATGTTCCTACACTGAATTCATTTGGGGTGTATGTGTTCCCAAACTTTTGGTTAACTTTGTACATAGCTTGACTACCATGGTCACACAAGTATCAGATATGAAATTAAAGACACACCTGTACTCTGTAATCTCATGTAATCAAGATTACAAATGTAAAAAATGGGTTGTCTTTTTCATGTCAAATGGCATATTGCATTGGGCAAATCTGCTGCAAAAGACCTCTTGAAAGTTTTAAAAAGCAAAGATGTCACTTTGATGACTAAGGTGCATCTGACCCAAGCCACGGTCTTTTCATTTGCCTCATATGCATGTGAAAATCAGATAATGAAAATGGAAACCAGAAGAATTGATGCATTTGAACTGTGGTGTTGGTGAAGAATATTGAATATACTGTGAACTGCCAGAAGAACAAACAAATCAATCTTGGAAAAAATACAGGCAGAATGTTCTGTAGAAGCGAGGATGTAGAGACATCAACTTGCTTGCTTTGGACACATTATCAGGAAAGACCATTCGCTAGAAAAGGACATCATGTTTGGTAAAGTTTAGTGCCCACAAAAATGAGAGAAACCCTCAGTGAGATGGATTGACACCATAGCCTCAACAATGGACTCAAACATACCTATAATCATGAAGATGGCACCAGACAGGGCATCTTTTCATTCTGTTATATAAGGTCGCCATGAGTCCAAGCTGACTTGATGGAACTAACGACAATTTTTCACTTAAAAGTCTTCCTGCAACTCTGACTCACAGGCTGTTGAAGAAGGTCTCCTCCTCACCAGGACACAGTGGCAGCTTTGGGCAAGTGATGCCCCTGATGCTGGAGACTCAGGGGTGGAAGATGGTGGACAGTGTGCTGCAAACCAGCAAGATCCTCTGTCCAAGAAAACAACGATGTTGCTTGGGCCAGTGTTTCTCATAACGTGATTCCAGGACCGGCAGCATCAGATCACCTGGGAACTTATTAAATATGCAAATTATTGGGGTCCACCCCAGACCTTCTGAATCAGAAACTCTGGGGATAGGACTCAGAAATCTGTGTTTCAACAAGCCCTCCAGGTGATCCTGATGCAACTTAGAGTTCGAGAATTTTGCTCTAGAGAAGGCTGCCTGGGCAAGAAATGGCTGTTAAAAGCTCTTTTGACAAGAGCAAATGCGCTCCAGATTGCCAACAGATCGGGGAAAGAATTGTTATACATGTGTATGGAGAATCGGTTCAAATACGAATATCTTTGTCACTAATGAAGAATCAAAGGTCATCGTGTACTTAACGTGTTGCAATATGTGTGGCTAGAGACTCGGGAGTCACAGCCATGGTTTTATAGAGTAACCACTCTGAGAACTGTACATACAACATCCACTGCCCCTACAAGTGTGAAGTCTTAAGGAAAAATCCACAGAGGCCAGGAAGAAGAGTGATGACAATGTAAGGTTGTTTAAAACCAACGTGATGAAATTGGAAAGGTTATGGACAAAACGCAAGTAAAAGTTACGAGATATTCTTCCAAGTACTACTTGACCAAAGCCCTGTTTAGAAAGTAGAGAACGATGGTGATCCTGAGATAAGGAGGATGTGTGTTCTAAGGAAGTAGTAAAAACCAAACCAAACGAGAAACTGCCATGGTGCCTCTACTGGTCTGGAGAGTGGGGGCAGAACAAGAGAATTCTCCTTAAATAAAGGAGGCGCCCTAATGAAGTCAGAGGAGCGGGAGTGGTTCCAGGTTCTCTAGAATTGGGAAGAATCAGGCCCAAATGGGTTCTGCACAGCTCTTCTCAGTAATGCATCAAGGCATTCCCTCGGAACTGGATTTCTGGCTTCCGGATCTCTGTGTTGCAGGTCCTGGATCTGGGCTGTCTGTGCCCACCCTGGGAAATCTGCCTGAACATGCAGTGCTGGGTGACCTGACCGTCCTCTCCAGGTTATCTGCTTCCAGCTGGCGATTGTGTGTGACCTGGTCAGACTTGATAAGAATTTCCCAGAATCTAGTGAGGCTGTGACCTTATCGCCCAGTAAGCGTGCAGACCCCCTCAGGGATTCCGGTGTTTGGGCCTGTTTGGGGAGCCCTTGGCTGCCTGGGTGTGTTCTTGAGTCGGTCACTCTATTCAGGGCAGGCAGAGAAGTTCCCTATGCATATGCGTGTGGGTTTGATGCCTGCAGGTATTGGAAGGGGCTTGTGTGACCTGGGATGGGGCACGGGCTTGTGTGACCTGGGATGAGGCACAGGCTTGTGACACCACCTGGAGAATAGAGGTTAAGCACGCAATTCTAGAGACATGTACCCAGTGACAACTTTCTAATGAGGTGAGTTATTAGAAAGTTACTTAACTTCTCTGACCCTTAGTTTTCAACTGGAACAATGCAGTGAGGTGCTTAGTTCAGTGACTGGTACATGGTGGGACCTCAGCAGAAGTGAGCTACTTACTGCCACATCTGTGGGTAAGACAGACCAGGCCTAAGTGGCCCATCTGGTTGTACTGGAATTTAATAGGAGGGCTTATGCTACAAAAGTAGTGAAATGATTTGGACTGTGAAAGTTGTTTGGATGTATAAAATTCAGGAAGCCAACAGATACCAATCATGTGGCAACTCCCCTCCCCACCCCTGGCCACAAAAAGACAATTAGGAAAAGTCAGAGGTATTTGGTGCCTCCCTGATGCTACTTTTGTTTTGTTTTGTTTTGTTTTCTGATGCTACAGATAACTTTTTCAGGATGGCCTGTGACTCAGGGGTGGGAAGGGGGAAGCTTGCATGATAATGGGAGTGGAGTAAGGCATGGGCTGGTGAAGAGGGAATGCTGTGAAGACTACCATGACCTTTGGAATTCTGTAATTTACCTTCAGTGGGGTTGACAATTCGTAAATGACTTGAAAGGCTATGGCATTTGCATTTATAAATCAGCAAATACACACATTTGAATCATATATTCTGCAAGGCTGGTGTGTGTTTTAAGTTGTTTAGCTAGTGAGTGAGCCTAGCAGACGGCCCAGCACTCCCAACCATTGTGGTTTAGCGGTTCTCTCCAGTCTTCATAAGTACGGTTAATTCTGCGCTTCAGATGTGATCAAGGTGTGTGTGTGTGTGTGTTGTGTGTGTGAGAGAGAGAGAGAGAAAAATGGGTCTCAGATTAGAGAAACCTTTTAGTGAAAGAAAAAAAAAGGCGGCCACAAGTAATGTTTACAGGAAACACCTGACTCAATGAAAGTGTGATTCTCACAGGAGTCTGCCCCAGGGGTTCCTTATATGTGAATCTGGAGATTTTCAAAGGTGTCCCGACGGCTCCCTAGCAAATATCTGGGGTCTCCAGCCTGGTTCTTATCCCCCGGAAGAAGCAAGGCCCAATCTGACCGAATTCTGCGGGTGCCCCCTCACACAGGAAGGTGAACTAGTGGCAGGCTCCCAGCTGCTTTTAGAAGTGTGCCCTTTAGAGAACGGGGTTTGAGGTCTAACAAGTGGTTAACAACTGCCAGTGACATCAGGGGCGTGACACCACTGTGGCATACATCTGTAAT
This sequence comes from Elephas maximus indicus, assembly GCF_024166365.1. Lineage (NCBI taxonomy): Eukaryota > Metazoa > Chordata > Mammalia > Proboscidea > Elephantidae > Elephas > Elephas maximus. The sequence continues at coordinate 195,276,626 of NC_064821.1, forward strand.
TTGTACTGACACTCTGGTGACCTTTCTTACATTGATATCTAAGCCGTTGTGCAGATGTTATGGACCAAAATAATGAGGGTTTCACAGTAGTGGTAACATAATTGATGTGTCTCTACTTTAAGGAAACCTAAACCCTTTATGACCACTTCCGCTTTCTACCCTCATGGCTGACAAAACAAGTGTATTGATAACAGAAACGGTCTCTGTCTTCTCATCTCTTGCCTCTAGCTGGAAGCAACACATTGCCAAGCCTTCTCTGGTAACCCATGAGTGTCAGAGTAGAACTGTGCTCCACAGTGTTTCCAATGTTGGATTTTTCAGAAGTAGATCTCTAAGCCTGTCTTCTGAGGTGCCTCTTAGGTGGACTTGAACCCTCAACCTTTGGGTTATCAGCCAGGCACTTTGACCATTTGCACCACCCAGGGACTTGTTATTGACTCCATGGCAACTGGCTATGTCTTCTCTGGATGGTACTGGACACAGATATTCCTTCTTTCATCAGGTTGAACACTTCTCAGCTTCTTCATGTGGCCACAGGGCACATTTTGCAGTACGTTTGTTAGATGTTGGCCCAAAGACCAGGGCAGTAGCCAAGATGAGAAACACTGAGTCACCTTCTTCCCCTTCCTACTCCCTGGCTTTCTTTTTTGAATGCTTCTGGGTTTTGAGAGTGGGACACTCGTTGCTCAGTCTTTTTATATGCCTCCTTTTCTTCTTTTTGTATGTCTCCTTTTCCTTTCAACAGGGCTCTGGTGGTGCCGTGGCTAAGAGCTTAGGCTGCTAACCAAAAGGTTGGCAGTTCAAATCCACCAGCAGTTACTTGGGAACGCTGTGGGGCAGTTCTACTCTGTCCTATAGGATAGCTGTGAGTTAGAATCGACTGGAGAGTGACTGGTTTGGTTTGTTTTTGTTTTTTTCCTTTTAGCATAGTTTCTTCACTGAGTGTTCATGGGAAAACTGGGAATTCTTCCATATGTGGTAAGGCATGCTGATATTCTTACGGACATTGACGAACGACATGTATACTATAGTCAAGCACCTTTCCGTACGTAATTTTACTCAAGGGCTCTTTTGCTATCATATGTAGCTGCCCTGGCTGTAATGGTCTGGCTGTTGGGGAGGAAGGGTGCAAATTCTCCATCAAGAAGCCATGAGCCTTTTCGGTGATGCCGTGGATGTCCCATGCCCTGTATCACCCTACCCCTGAAGCCTCTGGGCCTGAGCTCACTGGCTTCTCCAGCCCCACTGGCGGAGGGGGTACTGTGTGCCTCCCCCTCTCTTCCCCACACCCTATATCTGGAGGTGAGGGGGCCCAGGGAGGACAGACATACTACTGACCCTCACTGGGTTACGCGGAGATCAGTTCCTGTGTTACCTAGTGCTGCCATAGTGCTGCCATAACAAAAATAACAAGTGGGTAGCTTTGAAAAAAAGAAATCTATTTTCTCACAGTTCAGGAGGCTAGAAGTCTGAATTCAGGGGAAGGCCTTATGAGGAGGTCTTCTTTGTCTACTTCAGCTTCTAGTAACTGGCAATCCTTGAAGTTTCTGGGTTTGTAGATGCTTCTGCTGTGTGTGTGTGTGTATGTTCATATGGCATCTTCCCCTGTGTCTTAGTCATCTAGTGCTGCTATAACAGAAATACTACAAGTGGATGGCTTTAACAAAGAGAAACTTATTTCCTCTCAGTTAAGTAGGCTAGAAGTCCAAATTCAGGGTGCCAGCTCCAGGGGAAGTCTTTCTTTCTTTGCTGGCTCTGGAGGAAGGTCCTTCTCATCAGTCTTCCCCTAGGAGCTTCTCCAGGCAGGAACCCTGGGTCCAAAGGATGCACTCTACTCCTGGTGCTGCTTTCTTGGTGGTATGAAGTCCCCCTGTCTCTCTGCTTGCTTCTCCCTTGTATCTCAAAAGACATTGCCTGAAGACACAATCCAATCTTGTAGAGTGAGTCCTGCCTCATTAACATAACTGCCCCCTATCCCGCCTCATTAACATCATAGAGGTAGGATTTACAACACATAGGAAAATCACATCAGATGACAGAATGGTGAACAATCACGGAATACTGGGAATCATGGCCTAGCCAAATTGACACACATATTTTTTGGGGACACAATTCAATCCCTGACAGCCCGTCTATGTCATTTCTGCTCTTTTTATAACTCAGAAGTGATTAGGTTAGGACCCACCCTACTCTGGCATGATCTCCTTATGATAACAAAAGAAACCCTTATTTCCACATAGGGTCATATTTATAGACACAGGGGTTTTCAACAAATATTTTTTGGGGACATGATTCAATCCATAACAGTGCTCCTCTTGACCAGAGGCAGAAATGGGAGCCAACATTCTGCTCAGGCTTTTCACCAGCTCCATAACCTCTGGATGGGGCAAGATGAAGCTCCAGTTTGGGCCAAGGAAAGTCTTAAAGAGTGGGACACTGAACTGATTCAGTTGTGAAAGGGCCCAGTGGGGCCACTGGGGGTCCATTACTGCGAGCCTCCATGGGTGTTGAGGATTTACTTATCATTTACATCCTCGGGGTTCCCTTCAGTGAAACTGGTTAAACAAAATGTTATCATTCCCCCCTTTCTGTTCTTCTATGGTCGTCAAAGGCCCATTGGAGGGTTGTCGACCTCTGTCTCTCTCAGACCCTGCCTTCTGTGAAATGCCTGTTCTTCAGCCGTTGTGAAAGATGGAGTAATAGGTGCTGCCAGGGAGGGTGTGTGGACACAAATTTGGACACCTTGCCAGGGTCTCTGGACTGCCACTTTCCTTGTTTCTCTTGGTCACTGCCCCTGCTGAGCCATGTTGTCCCCCTGCTTCTGAAATTTGATAAAATGTCATGTGGCAGGTATGGGGTCTGGCTGCCTGAGCTGTTGTTGATACACCCAGAAATGTGGTGGAGTTAGCACCCACCCCATGGGACTTGACCAATGGAAACTTGGATCTAACAGGAAAAGGAAGAAGGAGGTTCTGAACCAGGCAGGGAATGTCCCCTCCTTTTTCCTCTCTGTGGGCTGCTCCAAGGTGAGTTTTATTTCCCTGGAAGTCTCAGTGATGAGCACATGCACCTTCTCAGCTCCCATGTGTCTCCTCCCACTGGTCATGACTCAGTGGCCCACACGGACAACATCAAATCTCACTGCTTCTCATCTTTCCTTGCCTCACTTCCCTTGCCTCTCACCCTCACCCCTCTGGGTCAGCACTTCCCAGTAACATTCGAGCATGTGAATCCTTGCCTCAGGCTCTGCTTTCTGAAGGACTTGGCCTCAGACAGCAGGGAGCCTGGGCCTCTGTCAACAGAAGCCAAGGGGGCAGCTGGAAGTTGGTGCCAAAGTGGAGCTCTGAGAGGGGATATGAAAGCAGAACTTCAAAGGCGGGTGGAGTCTAGGTTGAAAAATGTGTGGGGAAAGGTGTGCAGCATGAAGGTTCTGGGGAATAAACGTTTAGCGGAGTCCCAAGTGTTCCTGGGCTGCGTGCTGAGGGGCTGGGCATGGCAGGAAAGAATGGAGGAGAGTGAAGAAGGATCTGGGGAGAGGAGGTGAATCTGTGCAGGGAAATTTAACTTAGAGGGGAGAAGAGAAGCAGGAAAGCTCAGGTAAGGAGATGAGAGGGAATATAGGCCAGAAATAAGTTTAGCAGATGTGGCATTCATAATCATCTTACGGCAGTTTGTCTACTAAAAAAAGTAAATACATAAATAAGTGCTTCAAAAGTTCCGAGTTATCACAGTGTGTCAACTATGAGGTTCTTTTTCACTTCAAGATATTTTGGGAGAAGTGCCAGTATTTTCACTCCAGCCTCCATAACCTTATCACCATTCACTCCCCCTGCATTATTTCTCAGAACAGATGACTTTGTTTAAGTTGATCTTGACATTAACCAGAGGTGATACACTAGCCCAGTTTGAGAGGAATAAGCACCTGAAGTCTGATTTGTTATTGACCTTACGTTTTCCTGTATTCCGGCAAATGTATCTGTTAGATAAAAGCTCCTCCTGGTGGTGAGTCTGAGCGTTAAACTGCCAGACTGAAAAAACCAAACCCATTGCTGTTGAGTCCATTCCTAGCGACCCCATAAGACAGAGTAGAACTGCCCTCTAGGGTTTCCGAGGAGTGGCTGGTGGATTTGAGCTACCAACATTTTGGGTAACAGCGGAACTCTTAACCATGGCACCACCAGGGCTCCATTAAACTACTTAGTCGGCTTTGGCTTAATCTCTTGGTGACTTCTGTCCGTTGATCTCCTGGTGACCTCTGTCTTCTATCACAGGCTAGTAGTCAATGGAAGATCCCTGGGTGGTCCAAATGGTTAACACACTACTAAATGAAAGCTTGGCAGTTCAAACCCACCCACTGACACCATTGGTGATCTGCTTCTGTAAAGATTACGGCCAAGAAAAATCCTCTGAGCAGCTCTGCTCTGTCACGTGGGCTCACCGTGAGGTGAAATCAGCTCGATGGCAACAGTGTTTTGTTTTTTTTTTCAAACAGTCTATGACCAAAACTGTCTTTATAAAGAGCACTCTTTTTCAACCTTATTGAGATTAGAGCTCTTATTTGTCACTAACAGGTATGTATGTGGAGGGGTTGGGGGCTATGCAAAGAGCTGAGGTTGGATGGAGAAACCTTTTGAGCTCTTGGGTTGAATGTAGTCAGGGCAAGAGTTGAGAGCAAAGAATCATGAGACCAAAGTGTCCCTCCCCACTTTCCTGCCTCCTGCCCCTCCCAACATGGCTGGATTACTGGTACCCAGGAGGGGTCCCTCATCATGGTGGTCATGGGGTGTGGGGGGGAGTTGGCCCAAGGCAGCACGATGGTCTTCCCCACACCTCCCTTTCCATTCCTCTCTTGGGTTTTGTAATGACCCTTCTGTGACTGGATGACCAGATGCCTGGGCTCTTCTCTCAGCTCAGTTCTGATCTGGGACCAGTGACAGTCTCTGGGCCACAAGGCAGAAAAATATGACCCACCTTCAGCTGATGTGTGTGTTTGTTAGGTCCTCCAGTTTGAAGAGAAGTCCATTACGTTGTCTCTAGTGCCGTTTGTCGTTTTAATTAAGGCGGCATGAGACTGGAACCATGGTCGCTAGTAATAGCGGTACATAGAACGATACACAACAGTTAACGTTTAATGAGTTCTTCTTATGTGCTAGGCACTGTGCTAATCATTTTATTCATTCATCATTCGCAAAATATTTAATGACAGTCTCCTGTGTGCTAAGTACTGTTTTAAGAGGGTGGTAGACAGAGAACAAGATAGACTCATTCTCATAGAAAGTACCTTTGAGTGGGCTAGACAATAGATACAGCTATGAGGTCATGCAGTGGTAAGTATTATGAAGAAACTAAACCAGGGTAAAGGGCCTCAGTGATGGAGTCAGGGCCAGCAGCGGCACGTGGGGGGAGGCATTTTAGGTTGAAGGGTTAGATACAGCCTCTCTCAGGAAGTGGCATCTGGACAGAAACTTGAGTGTTGGAGAATAATAATGAATATACCATGGACTGCCAGAAGAATGAACTAATCTGCCTTGGAGGAAGTACAGCAAGAATGCTCCTGAGAAGTAAGGATGGCAAGACTTTGTCTTGCTTACTTTGGACATGTTATCAGGAGGGATGAATTACTGAAGAAGGACCTCATGCTTGGTAAAGTAGAAAATCAGTGAAAAAGGGGGAGACACTCAATGAGATGGATTGACACGGTGGCTAGAACAATGGGCTCAAACATAGTAAGGATTATGAGGGTAGTACAAGACTGGGCAATGTTTCATTCTGTTATACACAGGGTCACTGTGAACTGAAGCTGACTCAATGGCACCTAACAACAGTATTCTATTGTATGGAATTTGTTTATCCATTTCCCTGTTAAGGCTATTTGGGTTGTTTCTAGTTTTTGGCAACGATGAAAAAGACTGCTATAAACATTTGTGTATAGGTTTTTGGGTAAACATAGGTTTTCGTTTCTCTTGGGTAAGTGCCAAGGAGTGGGCTTGCTGGGTTGTATGCATGGTAAGTGTTATCTTTATAGGAAACTGCCAAACTGAGAAACAGCTTTTTAAATTTTTAATCTTGGTAGGTGCTATTAGTATCCCATTTTCCGGGCAGGGGGTTGGGGGAGTGGGGATACTTAGCTCAGAGGTGTTAGGCAACTTGTTCAAGGTCACAAAGCTGGAATGCAGTACATCTCAGGAACTTGGGCTCAGTCGCTCTCATTTGATGCAATTGCTTCTCTCTGCCCATCAGGTTTTGTCTCCTTTCTTAGGCCTGGCTTGTTACGCTTTCTCACAGTTTCTGTCTTCATAACCCAAGCCCAGTCTCTTTGTGGAAGCTTCTACATCAGTAGGTTGTCTGCTCCTGCCTCTGTGTGCTCCCCGCTGTCCAACCTGAGACTGCCCACGTCCAAGGCACTGCTGGCTGTGTGCACAACGCCAGCTCTTGCAGAGGGCAAAACCATTGGCCTCCAGCTGCTACCTCTGTCCTCCTTCCGGTTAAGACCCCAAGGAGTCGAGCAGCTCTCCCAGGTTGTTACTGTAGCTCTACTTCCGGGCTTGGCACCAGCCTGGGGATACAGTGACGCCTAGTGTTCATTTGTTAGAACTGCCATACTACTTGAGTTCAATGTACAATAACCACTGTGATGCATTTCCATGCTTAATAGACACACACGTGTGCAAAGCATACGTGCTCATGTTTAAGAATTCAAAGTACAGATAAAAACACGCGATAAAACGTAAATTTCTTCTCCTTACCTATTGTTTCAGTATTTCCTGTGATCAGCCATTTCTGTTTTAAGTTACTTCATGGTTAGGACACAAATATAAATCACATAATAATGTATACATATGACTTATATTTTATATATGTAAACATATATATATTCTATATAATATATATGTGTGTGTGTATGTATCTATGTATATATGCATAATTCTTTATTATCAGCTTTGTTGTTGTTGTTGTTAGGTGCTGTCGAGTACGTTCCAACTCATAGCAACCCTATGTACCACTGAACGAAATATTGCCTGGTCCTGCACCAAACTCACAATCGTTGTTATGCTCGAGCCCGATGTTTCAGCCACTGTGTCAATCCATCTTGCTGAGGGTCTTCCTCTTTTCCGCTGACCCTGTACTTTACCAAACATGATGTCCTTCCCTAGGGATTGATCCCTCCTGACAACATGTCCGAAGTATGTAAGGCGCAGTCTCACCATCCTTGCTTCTAAGGAGCATTCTAGTTGTACTTCAGAACTAGACTGCCACGTCCTTCTTCCTAGTCTGTCTTGGTCTGGAAGCTCAGCTAAAACCTGTCCGCCGCGGGGGACCCTGCTGGTATCTGAATACTGGTGGCATAGTTTCCAGTATCGCAGTAACACTCAAGCCCCCATAGTACGACAAACTGACAGACACGTGAGGGTTGGCAACTTTAGACAGTATTTATTATTTACATAGTAGGAAAGATAAAGAGCTTAGGGCATTATATGACCTACCTTTCATCCTACCCCCTCTACTTCCTGATTTTAGTCACTAAATATTAGGTCTTTCTAATGGTTACATTTACACTTAAAAATAGTGTACTGAAATCTCTGGTTCAAATTTAGACAAAATCTATTGATTTTCCACTACACAAAACAAGGAAATTAGAGTACACAGACCTTCCTCTCCTCTTTGCCCCCAGATTTCTATACTGAGGTAACTGTGATCAACTGTTCTGTGCTTTGGGCTGATTCTGAAAACTCTTAAACAGTATTTAAAGGATTTTTTTGTAAACATTATTTACTGCAGAACCAAGTACTGTGATTAGGCATGTAGAAAAGAAAATAAGATAGTTTGTAATTAAACCTTGGCCATTCTCGAAGAAGAATGTTTTGTAAATGAAAGTTTATTTTCTTCCACTCCATCAATTACCCACACTTTAGTTTTTTTTTTTTTTTTTTTAGTTTACATCATGTTTGAACCACGACTTTCTGAGGCTGCCTTGCTTTTTCCTAGGGTTTCTAATTGCCCTTCCGCTTGTTGCTGTTGTTCTTGAAGAACCATATATCTTTATTGTATCATTTAGAATTAAGGCATGCTTAGGACCTTTCTTTTGGGTCCTTAGTCACGTAAATTTGTATAATGGAAGTGACTTGCTTTCTGAACACATTCTCCACAGAGCTCTCTGATTTTGTCTTTGGACCAATTGCTTTTTAGGGCTGCTGGGTCACCATCAGCTTATTTCTTTTCATTTCACATCCAAGTCCCATATTTTCTTAGATCTTGTGTTATCTGTTTTTTTGGATTTCACTTTTATTGCTAGAGTTCACATTTGTTGGATCAACACAGCATAGTGGTTAAGAGTTGGGCTCCTGAGATTGAAACCCAGCTTCATCACCTATTAACTCAGCACCTTGGTATCACCTGCCGTAAAATGGGTGTAATACGGCGCGTTCATGGGTCACTTCAGGATGGAAAGAGATAATACATGCAGAGCTGTTAGGACGGTGGCCAATATATGATAAAAACTGATATCTTTATTTCAGTGATTTTGGGGAGGCAGGGGAGTAAATTCGTGTGCTCATTTGACCATCTTGAATTTGCAACCAAAGCGTGCTTCTGACGTAGTCATGAAGGCCCTCTCTGCCACTACGTGTTCCTTTCATGCTCTCGTGCAGTCTCCTGGCTTTAGGCATCGCCTTTATGCCAGTGACTTTCAGATCTCCAGACCTCTCTCCCAAACCCTGGCTTACATCTCAGACTGTCTACCTGACATCTCCACTCACATGTCCAATGCACATCTCAAATGGAACCAGTTCAAAACCAAACTCCTGATCTTCTCCCCCAAACTTGTTCCACTCACACTGTTCTCTACTGGTCGTACCTCACACCTTATCCATCAGGAAATCCTGTGGACTCTATCTTCAACATATGCCCAATATTGTGCTTCTCTGACTGTTGCCACCGCCTCCACCCTTGCCTGAGCCATCATCATCTCTTGCCTGGACCATGTGGTGGCCTCCTAACTGCTCTCCCTGACTCTACCGCTGCTCCTTCTGCTGTGTACCCTCAAACATGCCAGGCTTGAGATGCTCTTCCCCAGATGGCCATTGGCTGACACCCTAAAATCTTTCTAGTCTTTGTTCAGGTATCACTTCCTCAGTGAAGACTTCCCTGACCAAAGCCAAACCCAAAACCAAACCCAGTGCCGGCGAGTCGATTCTCACTCATAGCGACCCTATAGGACAGAGTAGAACTGCCCCACAGAGTTTCCAAGGAGCACCTGGTGGATTTGAACTGCCGACCCTTTGGTTAGCAGCTGTAGCACTTAACCACTACACCACCAGAGTTTCCCTGACCAATCTATTTATAATTTCAGCCTGCCATATACATTCCTGACCCCCCTTTTCCTATTGTACTTCTTCTTTTTCCGTGGCACATAAAAACCAGAAACCCATTGCCATCAAGTCGATTCCGATTCATAGTGACCCTATAAGACAGAGTAGAACTACCTCATAGGGTTTCCAAGGCTGTAATCTTTACTGAAGCAGACTGATACATCTTTCTCCCGTGGAGCAGCTGGTGGGTTCAAACTGCCAACCTTCTGGTTAGCAGCTGTGTGCTGAACCACTGTGCCACTAGGGCTCCTTCTATGGCACACACCACTTTCTAAATTACTACATAAATGACTTACTTATCATCTTTGTTATTTAGTGTCTGTTTCTTTCTGGTAGAATGTCAGCTCCTTGAAGGCAGAATTTTTTATCTATTTTGTTCACTGATGCATTCTGAGTGCTTAGTCTGGCTAAGTTGTAGACACTGAATAAATATTTGGTGAACAAATTAGGGAATGGCAGTGAGGACAGCATAGGTCCACCCGGGTTGGCTTGGTCTGCTGGTCCAGTTATTCGAAGGCAATACCTGAAGGAGGGAATTTGGTTAATAAACCCAGATTGCAGAATCTCCTTAAAGATAAAAGTGACAGGGAAGTAGCTTTCAGAGCACAAGGAAGATAACAGGAAACATATGGTTTCCCACCCCAGCATGCACTGGAGCAGCTGGCCTCAAGGATTATCTCTAGCTCTAACCTTACATGAGTTCAGGCAGTATGAAGTGCTGAGCTCCTGAGCCCTGGAGGTACTCCAACATAGGCTGTATGATGTCTCAGCAGACATGCTATGGAGCAATTAAAGCATAAGAAAAGTGCCCAGGGTGGACAACCTTTTAGGTCTCCTCTGATAACGAGACTTGATAACTAGTTGACTGACCTTCCCCTGACCACTCCCACCCCTGAACCATTCCCCGACCCTCCCTACACCCGTACTGCTCCATGGTTATAGCCAAGCACCCACCCTCTCCCAAACTCACTCTATTTTTGGCAAGGTGAGTGACCTTGACAGAGGGCAGCCTGGGCAGATGGAGGGAAGGTGGTTGAGGGGCACCTGCCTCTCAGTCTTACTCTTAAACCTCTTCTCCCAGCTCTCCCCCCGCCCACTGACATGACCACACAGCCAACTCTGGACCAGATCTACCCATTGGGTTTACACCGTGGTTCTCCAGTTGAAGATGCAGGTGGACATGGGGTTCAGGGGTGTGGAGCAAGCACAGCAGGGATTTGAATGACAACAGTGATGAGCAGATAGGAAGGGAGGCCAAGGGCCTGAACATGGTGGAGAGGGACCCCAGGTACCCATCAACCTGAGCACCAGGTCCTTGACCTCTTAAGCTGCCTGGTGCCAGGAAACCTAGAGCTTGCAGCTGGACCGCTATCCAAGGAATTGGTATTTATTCAAAACACTCTTGTGAGTAAACTCCATGTCCTTTTGTTACTAAGAGACCTGGAATAGTGTCTCCAGGGAAATTACAGCTTTGCTTTTATTTCTCAGGAAAATGACCAAATAACACCCAAATCACACAAGTCAGTTCTTAAAATTCTAAACACAGGTATTTCCACTCCTCTTATCTAATTATCCCATTCTTCTTACATTAAAAAGGATATCCAATTACTTTCTATCATTTTCTCTTGGATTATCTTTTTTTTTCTCCAATTCAGCAGCTGCTTCACTATAATCATGGGGCAGGGACCAATAAAGGGAAACAAACCATCGCCAGCTCTGTAATGAACACAGGTACTCACCACCTGCCTCCCTGAACATCTGCGCAGTGTTTACACAAGGATTATCTCCTTCCATACATACATAATCCGCTCAAGTAGCTTTTATTATTTTTTCTGTTTCACAGATGAGATAACTGAAGCTTAAAAACCAAACCCATTGCCGTCGAGTTGATTCCAACCCATAGTGACCCTAGAGGACAGAGTAGAGCTGCCCCATAGGGTTTCCAAGGAGCAGCTGGTGGATTTGAATGGCCAACTTTTTGGTTAGCAGCTTTATCACTTAACCACTGTGCCATCAGGGCTCCAACTCAAGCTTGGAGAAACTAAATAGTGAGTGGTAGAGGCTGGTGCAGGTGCCAGGCCTCTGACTCCAAATCTTGTGTGATTTTCTACTTTTTCACAATTGCTTCTGTCTAAAATAGGACTTAGTGACCCACAAAAGCCACTGAGGACATTTGGTGAAGTGGCTAAGCCCGTGGACTTTGATGCTGGACAGTTCTGGCTCCAAAACTTACTAATGTGTGTCCTTGGGTAAACTGATCTTTCTACGCTTCAGTTTCTTCATCTGTAAAATAGGGACAGTAACGGATACTTATTGCATAGGTTTGTTGTGAACATTGAATAAGATGATCTATTCAAATTTTATCGAAATTTATTCTATGGCTATTTTTTTTGATGCAGGATCTAATCAAGATTCATATTTGGTTGTCATGTCTCTTCAGTCTCCCTTAGCCCTCTCTAACCTTTGGTCTGCCTTTCATGACATTGACTATGTTAAAGAGCCTTGGTCAGCATGTCCCACATTCTGGATTTGTTTGTCTCCTTACGTAGGCTCTGGGTAAGTTTTTTTGCAAGAACATTTCATAGGTGAAATTGAACTTCCTACTGCATTGCATCTGAGGGCACATAAGGTCAATTTCCCCTGTTTCTAGTGAGAATAAATTTGATCTCTTGATTAATACAGGGTTTGCCAGCTCTCTCTTGGTAAAGGTATATCTTCCCCTTTAATTAACAAGTACTGGGGAAGGTGTTTTGGCAGCACAGTGGTTAAGCATTTGTCTGTTAACCAAAAGGTAGACAGTTCGAATCCACTAACTGCTCCTTGGAAACCCTATGGGGCAGTTCTACTCTGTCCTACAGGGTTGCTATGTGTCAGAATTGACTCAGCGGCAAAGGGTTTCATGGAGGTGATGCGCTGAGCCCATGTGGTCTTCTGCTCCCCAGCAACCTCTCACCCACTGGTTTTAACAACCATTTGTGATCCTTGCCTGAATCAGTTTACCATGGGACTGTCAAGTGATTTTCTAACTTTAGCATTCCTTCCACATTTATTATCTGTTTTCTTCTATAAAGTAGGTCTTTCCCTTCTTCCTGCTCCCTCTCTTTTTTTTTACTTCTTCTTTTTCTAGGATCATTCTCTCATAGATTCTTTTAAAATTTCCTGCATTACAATTTATAGCTAAAAATATTCTTTTTAATGCTTATCCCAAGTTTAGCTAGTAGGTGATGTGTCTTACTATTTAAAAGAATCTGGGAAGTTAATAAGGCAAATCAGACCATGACAAGACTGGCAATTGATGCAATGACTTCAGAAAACAAGCCAATCCTAAATTCCAGAAACATTGATCCTGAGAAAGATTACATCCCTAGAACCCAGTACTTAATGTTGTCAAAGAGACTGGTGTCTAAATCATGGAAGGTAGATGGAAAAGATCTTTTTAATGTTAGTCTTGCCAGGATGACATCAATCTGGTGCAGCTGTGTGGAGTCTGCTACAACCCATGGCTTCAGCTCAAGTGGACAAAAACTTCCATCCAGAGGTTAGCTTAGCCTCTATGGATTTACGATACTCAGGGCAGGTACGAAAATCCACTTAGAAGGTGACTTTCTTTCCCACTGAGAATTTTTTTTTAAAATTTCCCCTCCCAAGCCTGGTGCTTCTGGCCTCTCAGAGTTGCACCGGGTGTGATATTTGCTTGGTAATGTGGCCTCCATGATAAATTTTGAGCAGATTTGTTTCCTTTACTCTGAGTGGCCCTTGCTGCTCTCCTCTTACTTTGCAATTTCTTAGCCCTAAAAAACGGAGTCTCTGCTGGGTGGTGGAGATGGTTAAGTGCTCGGCTACTAACTGAAGTATTGGCCGTTCAAATCTACCCAGAGGCACCTCGGAAGAAAGGCCTGGTGATATACTTCCAAAAGATCACAGCCTTTGAAGACCCTATGGAACCCAGTTCTAGTCTGACACATGTGGGGTCACCTTGAGTCAGAATCTGCTTGACGGCAAATGGTTTGGGTTGGTTTTTTAGACGTAAAATCCCTGCCTCCTAGGGAATGTTTCCACCTTGTTATTCCTTTTGCTAGTTGAATTTCTGCAGTGAAGGCAGACATCTCTGCTTTGTGCTCTGCATGACATGACGAAGCTGCAGCACAGGATCTTGTTTCTAGTGTCTGTTTTCCTTTTTGAAAGGCTCAGCTGAGTTTGGGTCAGCAGACCCAGCCCTGCGTATCCAGGCAAACTCCCAACACTGTAAAGCTTGAGAAGCTCTGTAGCACACGTAGAACTTAAAGCAGAAAATATTGTTCTGGCTCCTAACGTGTCAACGGCCTTTGGTGAAAAGATTCTTTTTTATTGCTGTCCTTGCCACAGCCACATCTGTTCCAGGGAAAGTGGGCAGCTTCTCAAGGCCCCTGGCTTTGCTGAGGCCCTCATCACCCCCTCCCTCTTGCTGAGGCCCTTGATCCTAACTTTGCTGAGGCCACATGGCTGGCTTCTGATTACTAGGCCCCATATGGCCACCATGTGGCTGGAACTGTGGTTTGAGGTGTGCCTGGTCCCTGAATGTTTGCAGACTGCCAAAGCCTATCCTCTGTTTAGGGAGTCCCTGGGTGGTGCAAACAGTTAACGCATTCACTAACTGAAAGGCTGGAGGTCCGAGTCTTTCCAGAGATGAGTTGAAAGAAAGGCCTGGAGATCTATTTCCAAAATATCACCCATTGAAAACCTGGTGGAGCAGTTCTACTCTAGCACACACGGTGTTGCCGTGAATAGGAGTCAACTCTGTGGCAACTGGTTTATGTGCTGTTTGCTTGAGGCCTGGTGTCTTAGCTCTGATGCCCTAGAAGATAGACTGAAGAAGAAGCTTCTGTGCTAACACATTATGGGGGAGTGTGATTCCAGGGAAGCAGGAGTCAGGGAAAATGGGAGTGAGGCTAGGCAGGAAGGAGACACCTAGAAGGGCATGTGCTCCCAAGACAGCCACAGCTTTACAACGAGTTGGCTTCTTGATCCTTCAGGATGACTTCAGAAAGACCACATACAGCTTTTACATCTCCGAGCAATGCGTGGAGGGGACGGGGTGTGTGGAGGGGAGGAAAACGTATCCACTGCCTCCACTATCTCATTGTCAAGGTTAACTTCCCTGCATTTCTGCAGCTCAGCACAATAGGGGTGCCTCTAGGTGGGAGGTAGGAGGCAGGAGGTGGGAAGTGGACGGTGCATGGTATGGGTGTGAGAGAGGAGCTGTGAGTTCAGGCTTCCATGTGCAGGGAGGAGCTGGGACCCCTGACTGGCAGGAGCAGCACCAGCCTGGATCCACAACTTTTGGAACAGTGCACTGTAGCTACGGCCACTCCAGCCAGAGTCCGGAACCCTGCTCATCGTTGCTTAATGGTCAGTGCGTGCGTTCCCAACCCTACAGCCTTTAACAAAGCTGCTGCAGCTCTAGTGACCCACCATAAAACACCACAGCCCACGGCTTAGGGCTCTTTTCACGCATTCAACAGCCAAAAGTCTATTCAGATCTAAACTGACTGACGGCTCCAAATAAATTGCTGAAAACAGCCACAGTAAAAACTCCACATGGTCTATGCTTGGTAAACACCCTCAAAGCATAAAACCATCTGCCTTGGCTGTCACTGAAGCCTCCATCTCTTGCTGTCCATTTTGCTCCCCTGAATTCTCCACTATTTTTATTTCTCAAGGGTTGTGTAGTAGATATTGAGGTTGGGATTACATCCCTGAAACTGGAGGCACCCCTCTATAGAGGCAGAACCTTTTAAAAATTAGGGCATCCCGTGACAGGAACCGTTCCCAAAGCCAACTTGTCAGACATGGATTGGACTGGACAATGGGTTGGAGAGAGATGCTGATGAGGCGTGAGCTACTCGGATCAGGTGCACACTTGAGGCTATGTTGGCATCTCCTGCCTGGAGGGGAGATGGGAGGGTAGAGGGACTTAGAAGTTGGCAAAACGGACACAAAAAGAAAGAGTGGAAGGAGGGAGTGGGCTGTCTCATGGGGGGAGAGTAGACTGACTTGATTTGTAAACTTTCACTTAAAGCACAATAAAAATTATTAAAAAAAAATTAGGGCATAGAAGAGCAGAAGAGAACACAAACTCCTGTTGACAGCTCTTGCCATGAAAAGGGAGACAGAGAGGTCGGGCTGTGCATGCCAGTGCTCTCATTCTCTATGTTACTAGGTGCAGTTGAGTCGGTTCCGACTTGTAGCAACCCTATGTACAACAGCATGAAACACTTCCCGGTCCTGCTCCATCCTCACAATTGTTGTTATACTTGAGCCTATTGTTACAGCCAGTGTGTCACACCATCTGGTTGAGAATCTTCCTACTTTTCACTGATCCTGTACTTTACCAAGCATGATGTCCTTCTCTAAGGACTGATCCCTCCAGATAACATGTCCAAATTATGAGAGACGTAGTCTCACCATCCTTGCTTCTAAGGAGCCTTCTGATTGTATTTCTTCTAAGACAGATTTGTTCATTCTTTTGGCAGTCCGTGGAGTCTTTGGATGAGCCTAAGTGTTTGTTTTTTAGGAGCTCCCAGTTATCTAGTGTCTCTTCTAGTGTTTGTGCATTGTTTGTTATGGTTTGTATTTTGTTTATGCCATGTATTAAGGCTCCTAGCATTGTCCCTGTTTTTTTCTTCCATGATCTTTATCATTTTAGATTTTATATTTAGGTCTTTGATCCATTTTGAGTTAGTTTTTGAGCATGGTGTGAGGTATGGGTCTTGTTTCATTTTTTTGCAGATGTATATCCAGTTATACCAGCACCATTTGTTAAAGAGACTGTCTTTTCCCCATTTAACAGACTTTGGGCCTTTGTCAAATATCAGCTGCTCATAGGTGGATGAATTTCCTTCTGGATTCTCAATTCTGTCCATTGGTCTTTGTATCCATTGTTGTACCAGTACCATGCTGTTTTGACTACTGTGGCAGTATAATAGGTTCTAAAATCAGATCGTTTGAGGCCTCCCACTTTGTTTTTCTTCTTTAATAATGCTTTACTTATCCAGGGCCTCTTGCCTTTCTAAGGCAACTCATTAAAAAAATGCTGTTGGAATTTGGATCGGGATTGCATTGTATGTGTAGATCGCTTTGCATAGAACTGACATTTTCAGTGTTGAGCCTTCCTATCCCTGAGCAAGGTATATTTTTCCACTTATGTGGGTCTCTTTTGGTTTCTTGCAGTAGTGTCTTGTAGTTTTCTTTGTATAGGCCTTTTACTTCTCTGGTAAGATTTATTCCTAAGTATTTTATCTTCTTGGGGGCTATTGTAAATGGTATTGATTTGGTGATTTCCTCTTTGATGTTCCCTTTGTTGGTGTGGAGAAATCCAATTGATTTTTGTATGTTTGTCTTGTATCCTGCTACTCTACTGAAGTCTTCTACTAGTTCTAGTAGTTTTCTTGTGAATTCTTTGGGGTATTCTGTGTGTAAGATCATATCATCTGCAAATAGAGATAATTTTACTTCTTCCTTATCAATTTGGATGCTCTTTATTTCTTTTCCTAGCCTAATTGCTCTGGCTAGGGCCTCCAGCACAATGTTGAATAAGAGTGGTGATAAAGGGCATCCTTGTCTGGTTCCCGTTCTCAAGGGGACTGCTTTCAGACTCTCTCCATTTAGGATAATGTTGGCCATTGGCTTAGTAAAAATGCCCTTTATTATGCTGAGGAATTTCCCTTCTATTCCTATTTTGCTAAGAGTTTTTATTATGAATGGGTGTTGGACTTTGTCAAATGCCTTTTCTGCATCAATTGATAGGATCATGTGGTTCTTGTCTTTTATTTATGTGATGGATTATATTGATTGTTTTTCAAATGTTGAACCATCCCTGCATACGTGGTGTGAATCCCACTTGGTCATGGTGAATTATTTTTTTGATATGTTGATGAATTCTATTGGCTAGAAATTTGTTGAGGATTTTTGCAACTATGTTCACGAGGGATATTGGTCTGTAATTTTATTTTTTTGTGGTGTCTTTACCTGGTTTTGGTATCTGGCTTATGCTGGCTTCATAGAATGATTTTGAGAGTATTCCATCCTTTTCCATGCTCTGAAATACCTTTAGCAGTAGTGATATTAGCTGTTCTCCGAAAGTTTGGTAGAATTCTCCAGTGAAACCGTCAAGGCCAGGGCTTTTTGTTGTTGTTGGGGGTTTTTAAATTACCTTTTCAATCTCTTCTTTTGCTATAGATTTATTTTGTTCTTCTACCTCTGTTTGTCAGTTTAGATAAGTAATTAGTTTCTAGAAATTTGTCCATTTCCTCTAGGTTTTCAAATTTGTTAGAGAATAATTTTTCATAGTATTCTGTTATGATTCTTTTAATTTCCGTTGGGTCTGTTGTGATATCTCCAATCTCATTTCTTATTTGGGTTATTTTCTTCCTCTTGTGTTTTTCTTTTGTCAGTTCAGCCAATGGGTTTATCGGTTTTGTTGATCTTTTCAAAGAGTCAGCTTTTGGTCTTGTTAACTCATGTCTTTGCTTTTGAACACTTCAAAGAGGTCTTTTGCTGCAGATTTGACCAGGGCAATTCATTGATTGATTTCTTGACTGCTGCTTCCATGGGTATTGACTGTGGATCCAAGTAAAGTGAAATCCTTTATAACTTCAAACTTCTGTCCATTCATCTTGATGTTGCTTCTTGGACCAGTTGTGAAGATTTTTATTTTCTTTATGTTGAGATATAATCCATACTGAAGACTGTCATGTTCAATCTTCCTCAGTAAATGCTTCAAGTTTTCTTGGCTTTCAGCAAGCAAGGTTGTATCATCTGTGTATCACAAGTTGTTAATGAGTCTTCCTCCAATCCTGATGCCCTGTCCTTCTTCATATAGTCCAGCTTCTGAGATTATTCATTCAATGTACAAGTTGAATAAGCATGGTGAAAGATACAACTCTGATGCACACCTTTCCTGACTTTAAATCATGCAGTTTCCCCTTGTTCTTTTTGAATGACTGCCTCTAGATCTATGTACAAATTCCTCTTGAGCACAATTAAGTGTTCTGGATTTCCCAATCTTCGAAATGTTATCCATAATTTATTATGATCCACACAGTTGAAACCAATCATGGATATTAAAAAGAAGAGAGATCTAAAATCAATAAGCTTCTATTTTAGGAAACTTACAAAGAAGAACAAACTAAATCCAAAGTTAATAGGAGGAAATAAATAATAAAAATTCGAACAGAAATCAATGAAATTGAGAAGAGAAAGTTAAAAGAAAATCAATGAAACCTAAAATTGGTTCTTTTGAAATGATGAACAAAATTGATAAACCACTAGCCAGACTAACAAAGTAAAAAAGAAAAAAGAGACAACACAGAAATTACTAATATTACATAAGAAAGGGTGTCATCACAACTGGTCCCATGAACATTAAAAGGGTAGTAAAAACAAAAAAACACAATAAGCAACTCTTTGCCCACAAATTTGGTAACTTAGATGAGATGGATCAATTCCTTGGGAGACACAACATACGAAAACTCACACAAGAACAAAAATGGTCATGTGGTGGTTAAGAGCTTGGCTGCTAACCAAAAGGATGGAGTTCAAATCCACCAGCAGCTTCTTGGAAACCTTATGGGGTTGTTCTACTCTAAGTGTCGCTATGAATCAGAATCAACTTGACCTCAATGGGTTTTTTTTTTTTTTTTTCTATCTGTTAAGGAGCCCTGGTAGTACAGTGGCTAGGAGCTCAGCTGCTAATCAAATGTTGGCAGTTTGAGTCTACCAGCCACTCCCTGGAAACCCTATGGGGCAGTTCTACTGTGTCCTATAGTGTCACTCTGAGGTGGGATTGACTCAAAGGTAACAGTTTCATATAGAAAGAAACTAAATGAACGATTAATCATCTTCCAAAACAGAAAGTAACAGGCCCAGATAGTTTCATTGTTAAGTTCAACCAAACATTTAAAGAAGATTTGACACCAGCCCTTCTCAAAATCTTCCAAAAAAATAGAAGAGGATGGAACACTTCCCAACTCATTCTACAAGGTCACCATTACCCTAATACTAAAACCAGACAAAGACGTTATTAGGAAGAGAAATTACAGACCAATATTTCTCATGAACTGAAGTGCAAACTCATGAACAAAATATTAGTTAATTATATGTCACAATATATGAAAAGAATTATACACCATGACCAAGTGGGATTTATCACAGGTGTGCAAGCCTGGTTCGGTATTCACAAATCAATTAATCTAATTCATCATATCAACAGAGTAAAGAAAAAAAATCATATGATTATATCAATAGAGTTGCAAAAAAAAATTTGACAAAATCCAACACCCACTCATAAAAAAAAAAAAGAAAAGAAAAAAGGAAATTCTCAGGAAACTAAGAATAGAGGGTGTTGTGGATTGAATTGTGTCTCTTCAAATTATGTTTTTGAATCCTAACCCAAATACCCTGCATTCAGATTTATAGCCTCCAGAAATGAGAGAAAATAAAATTATGTTTTTTTAAACCACCTACTTGTGGCATTTCTGCTGTACCAGCACTAAGAAACTAAGACATAACTTGGTACCAGAAAGTGGGGTACTTCCCTAACATATACCTAAAATGTAGAAGTGGTTTTGAAATTGGGTAATGGATGGAGGCTGGGGAAATTTTGATGCAATTGATAGTAAGAGCCTAGATTGCCTTGAAAAGACTATTGGTAAAATTTTGGACATTAAGGGTGATTCTGATGAGAACTCAGAATGAATTGAGAGTTGTGGGGAAAGTGTCTATCACCATGATCAAAATTTTTTTAGAAACTTGGATGTTAAATGTGATTCTGGTGAGGCTTTACAAGGAAATGATGACCAGGTTAGTAGACAATGGAGGAAGGGCAATGCTTTTAAAAATTGGCAAAGAACATGTCTAAATTATGTCTAATGATTTGTGGAGGGCAGAACATGTAAGTGATGAACTTGGATATTTGGCTGATGATATTTTTATGCAAAATCTTGAAGGGGCAGCATAGTTTCGTTTATAGTAGAATGCAGGATGAAAGACATAAACTTGAAAGTGAACTGTGCAAAATGAAACCAAAACTTAAAGATTTGGAAAATTCTCTTGTACGCATTAAAGACATGTGTCCTGGAGCTTTAACTAAGGTCATGGCTATGCAATCTTTTGCTAAAGATTTGGCCTATGACTGATGGATCTAATCAAGCACCCCAGCAGAAATCCCTTTAGCTTAGACTGAAAGGGACAGAGACAGAACAAAATGAAGTGAAATTGTCTGCCTTCTGGAATTCTCCAGGCAAGAAATAGTCCAATGGGGCTACTTAGTGGCAGACATCTGTTGTCCTCCAAGAAAAGGGACCAGTTTGGGAATCAGCAGAAATGTTGGAGGGAGAACAGGGCAGCAGGTAAGGACGAACAAACCACCTCCTTAATTTCAGAGTCAGGTCTCCACCACCACAATTCCTGAGGGTGGAGCAGCTATTTAGGCATACCAAAAGAATGGGACAACCACCCACAGTTGAGGGGGCAGGGCTGCCGTGTCGGTAAGTCAGGAGAAGAGAGATGCCAGGGGCTGAGGGCGTAGAATCACCACTCACATGGACTGGGTGAATGGGACCACCCAAAGCCAAGGGAACTAGGTTGCCATCCCAGTAGGCCTGGAAGGTGGTGCTAGTTCCCACAGTCAAGGGGCCTCCACCCAGAATCCAGAGAGAATGAGCAATGCCCAGAAGTCTGGAATGCACATCCATTTCTCAGATGGTCACCATAAACAGGTTATTTTCAAGCCTTGAGAGCTAATGAAATTTTCTCCACTGGGTTGTGGACTTGTTTAGTGACCATCACCCCTTCTTTCCCTCCAATTTCTTGCACTTGGAATGGAAATGCCTATCTTGCGCCTGTCTCAACACTGTACTTTGGAAACAGATAACTTGTATTCTAGGTTTCACAAATCCACGGATGCAAAGAAATTTTGCCCTAGAATGGAATATACCCACAGTCATACTTGATTTAGATGATTCAGAAGATAAGATTTTTTGTTTAGAGTTAATGCTGGAATGAGATAAGACTTTCAGGATGATAAAAAAAAAAATATGATAGCATAGGGTAAATGTGTTTTATAAGATATGAATTTTGGAGGCCCAAGGGATGGAATGTTAAAGGATTGAATTGTGTCCCCAAAATATGTGTTGGAATCCTAACCCTTTTAAATGTGGATATAATCTCATTTGGGAATAGTGGTTTCTTTGTTATGTTAAGGGGGCCACCTTAGCACAGCCTTTGTTCTATACCTAATCACTTCTAAATGATATAAAGAGTAACATTGACACAAAAGGAAGCACAAATGGGAGAAGACAGACAGTGACTAAGAAAGCAGATGAATCTGCAATCCCAGAAACTCCAAGGATTTCCAGGTACTAGAAACAAAAATAAACAAGGACCTCCCCCTATAGCTGTTGCCCTGAATTTGGACTTCGAACCTCTTGAACTGTGAGAAAATTAATTTCTGTTCTTTGAAACCATCCACTTGTGGTGTTTTGTTACAGCAGCACTAAGAACCTAAGACAGAGAACTTCCTCAACTTCATAAAGAGCATCTATTAACCAACATACAGTTAATATATCTAACACCAAGTGATGGGAAATTAGATACTTTTCCCCTTAGATCAGAAAAAAACAAGAATGTCCCCTCTTACCACTCTTATTCAACAGCACAACAGAAGTCATAGCTAATACAATTAGACAAACAAAAGAAAAAAAATACATATTGGTAAGGAAGAAATAAAATTGTCTCTATTCACAGATGATATGATTATCTGTGTAGAAAATCTCAAAGAATTGTCAAAAACACTCCTGGAACTAATAAGCAATCATTGTAACATAGCAGGATACAAGATTAATACACAATAGTCAAATATGTCAGCAATGAAAAATTAGAGTTCGACATTGAACCAACCAACCAACCAACCAACCAACCAACCAACCAACCAACCAACCAACCAACCAACCAACCAACCAACCAACCAACCAACCAACCAACCAACCAACCAACCAACCAACCAACCAACCAACCAACTAACCAACCAACAAAAGCCATTTACATTAGCAATAGAAAAAAAGAAAAGAAATACTTATGTGTAAAACTATCAACATAAGTATAAAATCTATATGAGGAAACCTATAAAACTCTGATGAAAGATCCAAAGATTATCTAAATAAATGGAGAGGTGTTCTATTGTTCCCCAAAAGAGATAGATGATAGATGGATGGATGGATGGACGGATGGATGGATGGATGGATGGATGGATGCTGTAGTGTTAACTCTGACTCATGGTGACCTTATGTATAACACAACAAAATGTTGCCCAGTCCTACATTCAAGTCCATCGTTGTGGCTATCATGCCCATTCATCTCACTGAGGGTCTCCCTTGCCCTTTTTGGCCCTCTACTTCATCAAACTTGATGTTCTCCTACAGCAGTTGATACCCCCTGAAGACATGTCAAAAGAAAATGAGTCAGACAATGTTCTGTTGTGGTCCATAAGGTTTTCAGTGGCTAATTTTTGGAAGTAGATTGCCAGGTCTTTCTTCCTAGTCTGTCTTAGACTGGAAGCTCTGCTGAAACTCATTGACCACAACTGACCCTGCTAGTATTTGAAATACAAGGGCATATTCCAGCATCACAGCAACATGCAAGCCATCTCAGTGTAACAAACTGACAGATAGTGGTGGTCCTAATGAATAGAAAAGCTTGATACTGTTAAGATGTCAATTATTCCTAATTTGATCTATAAATTCAATGTAATCCCAATCAAAATTCCAGGAAGTTATTTTGTGTATATTGACAAACTGATTCTAAGGTTTATATAGAAAGGGAAAAGACCCAGAATAGCCAAGAACAAACTTGGTTGGCAGACACTAGTTGACTTCAAGACTTACTATAAAGCTACAGTGATCATAACATTGTAGTATTGGTGAAGGAACAGAAAATATATCAGTAGAACAGAAGAGAGAGTGCAGAAATAAACACAGAAATATAGTCAACTGATCGTTCACAGAGGAACAAAGGTTATTCAATGGAGAAAGGGAAGATTTTTCAGCAAATGATGCTGGAAAAATTGGACATTCATATATAAAAATAATAATAATAATTTAGTCACAGGGCTTACATCTTTCAAAAAAAGAATTACTCAAAGGGGATCATAAACCTAAACGTAAGATGCAAAACTATGCAATATCTAGAAAATAAAATAGGAGAAAATCTATGAGGCCATGGGTTTGTCAGTGACTTTTTAGATACAACACCAAAAGCATGATCCACAAAAGAAAAAATTAATGAGCTGGACTTCATTAAACTTCTGCGTTTTAGAAAGACACTGTTAAAAGAATGAAAAAATAAGCCATGAACCGGGAGAAATTATTTACAGAACACATATCTGATAAAAGACTTATAGCCAAAATATACAAAGAACTCTTAAAATTCAGCAATGACAAAACAAACAAATCAATTAAAAAAGGGCTAATGATTTCAACAGAAACCACCAAAGAAGATATACAGATAACAAATAAACCTATAAAAAAAGTCCAATATCATATGCCCTTAGGGAATTGGAAATCAAAACTGGAATGAGGTACGATTACACACCTATTGTTGTTGTTAGGTGCCATTGAGTTGGTTCCTACTCATAGCGACCCTGTGTACCACAAATCAAAACACTGCCTGGTCTTGGGGCATCCTCACAATGGTTGTTATGCTTGAGTCCATTGTTGCAGCCATTGTCTCAGTCCATCTGGTTGAGGGTCTTCCTCTCTTTCACTGACCCTCTACTTTACCAAGCATGATGTCCTTCTCCAGGGACTGTTCCCTCCTGATAACACGTCCAAAGGATGTGAGACGAAGCCTAGCCATCCTTGCTTCTAATGAGCATTCTGGCTGTACTTCTTCCAAGATAGATTTGTTCTTTCTTCTGGCAGTCCATAGTACACTTAATATCCTTCAACGATATCATAATTCAAAGGCATTGATTCTTTCTCGGTCTTCCTTATTCATTGTCCAGTTTTTTTTCTTTTTTAATTTTTATTGTGCTTTAAGTCTGTCATACAAAAACTTATATACACCTTGCTATATCCTCGTAGTTGCTCTCCCGCTAATGAGACAACATCCTGTATTTCCGTGTCCATTTAGCCAGCTCTGTCCCCTTTGGCTTTCACACCTCTCTTCCAGACAGGAGCTGCCCAAATAGTCTTATGTGTCTATTTGATCCAAGAGGCTCACTCCTCACCGGTATCATTTATAGTCCAGTCCAATCCCTGTCTGAAGAGTTGGCTTTGGGAATGGTTCCTGTCTTGGACTAACAGAAGGACTGGGGACCATGAACTCCGGGATCCTTCTAGTCTCAGTCAGGCCCTTAAGTCTGGTCTTTTTATGAGGATTGTCCAGCTTTTCCATGCATATGAAACGATTGAAAATACCAGGTCTTGACTCAGGCTCCTTAGTCCTTAAAGTGACATATTTGCTTTTGAACACTCTAAAGCAGTCTTTTGTAGCAAATTTGCCTGGTGCAATACGTTGTTTGATTTCTTAACTGCTGCTCCCATGGGCGTTGATTATGGATCCAAGTAAAATGAAATCCTTGACAACTTCAATATTTTCTCCATTTATCATAATGTTGCTTATTGATAGAGCTTTGAGGATTTTTGTTTTATGTTGAAGTGTAATCCATACTGAAGGCTGTAGTCTTTGATCTTCATCAGTGTGATGGTGAAGATTGTGTATCAGCTTGCCTGGGCCATGATTCTCAGTGTTTCTATGTGATCACTCCCATGATTGAATCTGATGTGAATAGCCAATCAGTTGAAAGGGAGTTTCCTTGGGGGTGTGGCCTGCATCTGAATATAAGCAGACATTCTGGCTTTTTTGATCACTCTGAATCCTGCAGCTGCCTCCTGTTTTTGTCTGACCTCCAGCTCTTGGGACTTGAGCTATCAGCTTATCTGCAGATTTTGGAATTTGTCGATCTTCACAGGCTGAGAGCAGGAGCCCCACTCTCTGATCTGTCAATCTTGGGTTCACCAGCCCCCACGGCTACGTGAATTGAGAGGAGTGTCTATCCTGATGCACGGACTTGGGACATTTCAGCCTCTACAATTGTGTGAGCTGCTTCCTTGATATAAATCTCTCTCTATATATATTTATAAGCTTTACTGGTTTTACTTCTCTAGAGAACCTAACCTAAGACAATCAGTAAGTGCTTCAAATCCTCTTTGCTTTCAGCAAACAAGGTTCTGTCATCTGCATAACACAGGTTGTTAGTGAGTCTTTCTCCAGTCCTGATTCCCTGTTCTTCATACAGCTCAGCTTCTCGGATTATTTGCTCAGCATACAGATTGAATAAGTATGGTGAAAGGATATAACCCTGACTCACACATTTCCTGACTTTAAATCACACAGTATTCCCTCGTTCTGTTTGAATGACTGTCTCTTGGTCTATGCACAGCTTCCTCATGAGCACAATTAAGTGTTCTGGAATTCCCATTCTTCATAATGTAGCCATAATTTTTATGACACACATAGTCCAATGCCTTTGCATAGTCAACAAAACACAGGTAAACATCTTTCTGGTATTCTCTCTTTCAGCCATAATCCATCTGACATCAGCAATGATATCCCTCATTCCATATCCTCTCCTGAATCCTGCTTGAACTTCTGGCAGTTTCTTGTCAGCATACTGCTGCAACCACTTTTGAATGGTCTTCAGCAAAATTTTACTTGTATGTGATATTAATGACATTGTTCAATAATTTCTGCATTCGGTTGGATCATCTTTCTTTGAAATGGGCACAAATGTGAATCTTTTCCAATCAGTTGGCCAGGAACTGGTCTTCCAAATTTCTTGACATAGACAAGTGAGCACCTCCAGCAATGCACTGTTTTTGAAGCGTCTCAGTTGGTGTTCCGTCAATTTCTGGAGTCTTGTTTTTCCTTTCAGTGAAGCCTGGAGCTTGGACTTCTTCCTTCAGTACCATCTGTTCTTGATTATATGCTACCACCTAAAATGTTCAACATACCTATTACCATGGCCAAAATACAAAACACCAACAACATCAAACATAACAGGAGTTCTCATTCATTGCTGGTTAAAATGCAAAATGGTACAGCCACTTTGGAAGACGGTCTGGTCATTTCTTACAAAGCTAAACATGTGCTTACCATTTGATCTAGCATTTGTGCTCCTAGGCATTTACCCAAACAAGATGAAAACATATGTCCACATAAAAACCTGCACACAAATGTTTATGGACGCTTTATTCATACATGCCAAAAATTAGAAGCCACCCACTAATATATTTGAAGAAAAATCAGAAAAAAGAATTAAAAAAAATGAAGAAACCTTAAGAATCATGTGGGACTCTATCAAAAGAAATAACCTATGAGTGATTGGAGTACCAGGACTGGAAGGGAAAACAGAAAATACAGAGAGAATTGTTGAAGATTTGTTGGCAGAAAACTTCCCTGATATCGTGAAAGATGAGAAGATATCTGTCCAAGATTATTCTCATCGAGCTCTACATAAGGTAGATGTTAAAAGAAAGTCACCAAGACATATCATAATCAAACTTGCCAAAACCAAAGATGAAGAGAGAATTTTAAGAGTAGCTAGGGATAAACAAAAAGTCACCTACAAAGGAGAGCCAACAAGAATAAGCTCGGACTACTCAGCAGAAACTATGTGGGCAAGAAGGCAATGGGATGACTTCTTTAAAAAATTGAAGGAAAGAAATTGCCTGCCAAGAATCATATATCCAGCAAAACGGTCTCTCAAATATGAAGGTGAAATTAAGACATTTCCAGATTAACAAAATTTCAAGAAATACTAAAGGGAGTTCTTTGGTTAGAAAATCAGTAGTATCAGATATCGACCCAAGACTAGAATGCTGGGCAGAGCAATCAGAAGTCAACCCAGACAGGGAAATCAAAATAACAAAGCAAGATTAAAAAAAAAAAAAGCTCACAACAGGGTAAGAGTGATGTTCTTATATAAAAGAAGACAACATTAAAACAATAAAGAGGGACTAAGAAATGTAATCATAGATCTTCCATATGGAGAGGAAGATACAGTGATACAAAGAAATAAAAGTTAGGTTTAAATTTAGAAAAATAGGGGAAAATAATAAGGTAACTGCAAAGGAGACAAACTGTCCTACTCACGAAAACAAAATACAAGAAAAAAATAGAGACTCAGCAGAAACAAAATCAACAACAACGAATATGAGGAAAGGACAATATATAAAGATAATCTACTCAGCACATAAAATTAAAGGGAAAAAAGAAACTGTCAACAACACACAAAAAAAGACATCAAAATGATAGCACTAAATTCATACCTATCCATAATTATGCTAAATGTAAATGGACTAAATGTACCAGTAAAGAGATAGAGAGTGGCAGAATGGATTAAAAAACACTATCCGTCTATATGCTGCCTACGAGAGACACACCTTAGCCTTAGAGACACAAACAAACTAAAACTCAAAGGATGGAAAAAAATATATCAAGCAAACAACAATCAAAAAAGAGCAGGAGTGGCAATATTAATTTCTGACAAAATAGACTTTAAACTTAAATCCATCATAAGGGATAAGGAAGAACACTATATAATGATTAAAGGGACAATATACCCGAAAGACAGGGCTGCAAGATACATAAAACAAATTTTATCAGCATTGAAAAGTGTGATAGACAGCTCCACAATAATAGTAGGAGACTCCAACATACCACTTTCAGTGAAGGACAGGACATCCAGAAAGAAGCTCAAAAAAGACACGGAAGGTCTAAATGCCACAGTCAACCAACTTGACCTCATAGACATATACAGAACACTCCACCTAACAGCAACCAAGTATGCTTTCTTTTCTAGTGCACATGGAACCTTCTCTAGAATAGACCACATATTAGGTCATAAAGCAAGACTTAGCAGAATCCAAAACATTGAAATATTACAAAGCATCTTCTCTGACCATAAGGCCATAAAAGTGAAAGCTGGACAATGAATAAGGAAGACTGGAGAAGAATTGAAGCCTTTGAATTGTGGTGTTGGTGAAGAACATTGAATATACCATGGACTGCCAAAAGAACGAACAAACCTGTCTTGGAAGAAGTTCGGCCAGAATGCTCCGTAGAGGCAAGGATGGCGAGACTGCGTCTTACATACTTTGGACATGTTGTCAGGAGGGATCAGTCTCTGGAGAAGGACATCATGCCTGGCAAAGTACAGGGTCAGCGGAAAAGAGGAAGACCCTCAACGAGGTGGATTGACACTGTGGCTGCAACAATGGGCTCAAGCATAACAACGATTGTAAGGATGGCGCAGGACTGGGCAGTGTTTTGTTCTGTTGTGCATAGGGTCGCTATGAGTCAGAACTGACTTGACGATACCTAACAACAGCAACACAACAAGTGAAAGAAGCCAGTCCAAAAAAGCTACATACTGTATGATCCCAGCTATAGTCATGGGTCACTTAATATCCATGATATGTTCTGTGAAATAGGACGTTATGTGATTTGGACGTTGTGCAAACACCATATTATATACAGGGAGACCCTGGGTTACAAAAGTACAGCTTACATATAACCCAGAGTTATAAATCAACCCCCATAAAGCCTATTATATTAAAAATTTGAGGTACATACAATGGTTCATAATAACAAACCGGGGTTACTTTGTGATACACATCAAAACATGATTGTTATTACTGTGTTATTACGTTAAAGATCAGGATTTCTGAACTTTATTATAACCTTATGGAACCATGGATGTATATGCAGTTGAACGTTGCCCAAACAGACGTTATATAGCGCATGACTGTCTATGACATTCTGAAAAAGGCAAAACTATAAAGACAATAAGGAGATCAGTGGTTTCCAGGGAGTCAGGAGGAAAAGAGAAGGGCGAATAGTTGGACCACAGAGCACTTTTAGGGCAGTGAAACTGTTCTATATGATACTATAATGGTGGACACATAACATTAAGCATTCGTCAAAACCATAGGACTCTACAACACAAAGAATAAACCCTAACGTAATGTAAACTATGGAGTTTAGGTAATAATACTGTATCAATACTGGTTCATCAATTATATAAAATGTACCATCAGAATACAAGATGTTAATAGGAGGGAAATACTGTGCAGAGGGGCTGGGGGTGGGGTATAGGGAAATTCTCTGTACTTTCTGTGTAATGCTCCCGTAAACCCAACACTACTCTAAAAAATAAAGTATTTCTAATTAAAAAAAAAAAAAAAAAAGCCCCTGCAAAAAAATAAAAAAGAGCAAGGAAACATTTTCCACTGGAGCTTCCAGAAATGAACACTGCCACGATTTTAGCCCAATGAGACCTGTGTCAAACTTCAGACCTACAAAGCTGTAAGATAACATATTTGTGTTGTTTAAACCACTAAGTTTTTGGTAATTTGTTACAGTAGCAAGAGAAAATTAATACACAAATTAGGTATCCTTAGTTTTATAGAGAACAATTAATGTTATTGCAAAAATTTCCATTTTTGTCAAATTCCCTCTTTCCCAAAATGGTGAAGTGATTTTCTCCCAGGTATGAATCTTAGCTATGTTCACCATCAAGTTGTGAACTCACTTACCTTATGCTCAGGGGAGAAAATAAGAGTGTGAAGACTGGTATCTGGATGAAATCCTGCGAAAGGGGGCTTATGTGACCCTCCCAGGGGCAAAAGGAGGAGGTGAGCCATGAGACTAGGGTGAAGGGGTTGTCACTCACCATAGACAATGAGATGAAACATCTGGTTCAACACTCTTCCTTCAGTTGAGCTGACTTGAGCCCCATACTGCCCACTGTCCTCAAAGATCAGACTCTCAATTCTCAGGGTTGTCACATTGGGCACATGTACCCTCTGCTTGTACTTGTCCTGGAGGCTGATCCATATTAGAGAGCCTGGACCATGATGGACACACAGCATGATTCTGTCATCTGATTCAGGGCCAAAGCACCATGAACAATCCTTCAGCTCTGTTCCTGGATCTACTCCTGGCTTCATGATCATGTGAAACAAGATGGAACCTCCTCAGATCTCCTTCAGAGGAACGTGAACTTTGAAATCCTTAGTTCTAGAACCATGTGCTCCAGAACTCTTGGCCCCAGTGCTGTAGACAACTAGGACTTTGGGAAACAGGAAATGTGTTTTCATGTAAGAACAAATGAGAAAAACTCAGACCCCATCTTTTTCTTTTTAATAAAATCCATCCAATGTACTCACCCCTTGATTCTAGGAGGACTGCCTGATATAACGAATTTGAAGTAAATCTGGAATCAAGCTCTGGTTCTAGTGGAGTATAACTGTGAATAGATTATTTAAACTTGCTAATCTTTACATGGAAATTCTGGTGGCGTAGTGGTTATAGCTCGGCTGCTAACCAAAAAGGTCGGCAGAGCAAATCTACCAGGGGCTCCTTGGAAACCCTATGGGGCAGTTCTACTCTGTCCTATAGGGTCACTATGAATCGGAATTGACTCAACGGCAATGGGTTTTGTTTCGTTTGAACTTTGTCTTTCCTTACCTGCCTCGTAAAAATAGTATAAATTAAAAGAGAGAATGGATCCAAAGTACCTAGCACAGTTTCTAGCACATACTAAATACAAAATTGATATAGACGTCTTCTAATATGCCTCCTCATACTCACACCCTTGTGTAGTCTCCCCCCTTGAGTATGAGCTCCACCTAGGGTCTTGCCTCTAAGAAATAGAAAAAACACTTCCAATATAAGGTTATAAAAGACTGTGACTTCCATCTTGCTCACACACAACCTCTCTCCTACTCTTTCTCTTTTGCTTGCTATGATGAAGCCCGTTGCCATATTGTTAGTTGCCCTATGGAGATGCCCATGTGGCAAACAACTGGCCAACAGTCTTTGCGGAACTGAGACCCTCATCCCAATAGGCCACAAGAACCGGACTCCTACGAAAAATCACATGAGTGAGATTGGAAGCAGTTCCTTCCCCAGTTGAGCCCTGAGATGAATGCAGCCCCAACCAAAAGCTTGACTGCAGCCTTTGTGAGACCCTGAGCCAAAGGACCCAGCCAAGGACCCAGCTAAACCACGCCTGGATCTCTGACCCACAGAAACTGTGAGATGATAAATGTTGCTGTTTTGAGCCTAAACCAAGTTTGGGATAATTTGTTACACAGCAATAGATAATAAAGGTTTCCTTACTTTCCCTTTCATCCTAGGCAGTGTATTAGCCAGGACAGGCTAGGGTATGCTATGGTAACAATTACAAATACTCAGTATATTAGAACAAGGAGAGTTTATATTGTGCTTACACTACACATTCCATGAGAGAGAGTGCAGGAAGGGTCCTGTCACACGTGGATGGAGGCTCCACCATCTCATAGCTGCTCCTTATGGAGCCCACAGTGTCTTCACAGCCCTCTCAGCCAACAGAGCAGGGAAAGGGAGATGGGAGAACCACACATGGGGTCTTCACTGCATTAGTCCAGAAGTAACATAATCTCTGTTAATATTTATATTTTTTGGGCCTTCGCCACGCTGTCCCACAGAGCATATGCTTCCTGAGGTGCAGGACGGACATGCTGACATGATTCAAAAAAGGCCAGCTGAGAAGAGCTGGATGAGACTGTGCTACCTGGTCCCTCTAAACAAGTCAGGATGCAAGGGCTCGATTATCAGCAGCAGAGGGGACAGAAGTCCACTCTATTGCTTTCCAAGCTCCCCCTTTCCCTTTCTGCATCCATCAGCTCCTGAGTGTCTTGGAGTTACTTGTGCCTCAAAGGGGAGAGGTCTAGTCCAATCTGCCCTAACTCAATGGGCTCAGGGAAGTGGCTAGCTGACACCCACTACTAAGTGGAGGCTGCTTGTGGTGAATCTGGTCACTTGAACAGAAGCTAAATGTGTGCTCCCGCTTCTTTAATTGAGATGAGTGAAAGGACACTGCTCTCTTTTGGCAATTGCACCTCCACTGGGGCAGTCTACCCACTCCTCAAATCTACCCTAAGTGATGGAGGCTCCCAGGGCCCCTCAAGTTAAAGCAATGTTCTCCAAGTAATGCAATGTACTTACTCCCGCAGGTGAGGGATGAAACAGAGGCTGAGGTGAGACATCACTGGTTCTGGGAGACCCCAGTTCTGAAGCCCATATTCTGGGCAAACGTGCCCCTGTGTGTGTATAGGCAGAGAGTGGGAAGACAGCACAGGTGAGCTGAACTTATTCAGGGACGTCTTTAAATCTCTCTGGTGGAAGACAGATGACCACAGAAGAATCTCAATAGCCCTGAAGAAGGGTTTTGAGCATGGTAGTGGAAGCTATTGAAGCCTCAAGTTCCCACATATGAACAATGGGCATAATAACTTCACCTACTTGTGGGGCTCCTGTGTTACACAAAGTGATACATAAAAAGCACTCAACAATAATTATGTATTTAATACACACAGTTATTATTATAATTACCATTGTTAAGGACAACCTGTTATGGAATTTCCGGTTATTTGGATTTCCCCTGATGTGTTCACTGCCTGGGAGAAGAGGTAGCCCACCCACCACGAGCATGATTCACAGCCCCTATATTTCAGCAGCTACCAAATGTCTAATGATCTTCAGAACAATCCATCGGGGTTGGCAAGTTAGAGATTATTATCCTCATTCTAAGGGTTAGGAGATGGAGTTTCAGCAACATTGTCTTAGTTATCTAGTGGTGCTATAACAGAAATACCACAAGTGGATGTTTTTAACAAAGAAAAATTTATTCTCTCATAGTCTAGGAGGCTAGAAGTCCTGATTCAGGGCACCAGATCCTGGGGAAGGCTTTCTCTCTCTGTGAGTTCTGGGGGAAGGTCCTTGTCATCAATCTTCCCCTAGTATAGGAGCTTCTCAGTTCATGAACCCTGGGCCCAAAGGACACGCTCAGCTCCCTGCTCTTCTTTCTTAGTGTCATGAGGTCCCTATCCTCTCTGTTCAATTCTCTCTTTTATATCTCAAAAAAGATTGACTCAAGATACAACCTAATCCCGTAGGTTGAGTCCTGCCTCATTAACAGAACTCTCTATAATCTTGCTTCATTAACATCATAAAGGTTAGGATTTACAATGTCTAGGATAATCACATGAGATCACAAAATGGTGGACAACCATACAATACTGGGAATCATGGTGTAGCCAAGTTGATACATACTTTTGGGGGCCACAATTCAATCCATAACAACCATTAAGTTGCTTTTTTATTTTTATT
The DNA here is from genome assembly GCF_024166365.1 of Elephas maximus indicus. Taxonomy (NCBI): domain Eukaryota; kingdom Metazoa; phylum Chordata; class Mammalia; order Proboscidea; family Elephantidae; genus Elephas; species Elephas maximus. The sequence continues at coordinate 195,310,246 of NC_064821.1, forward strand.
TTTTAAACTTCAAAGAGGTAATAAAATTAGAACAGGGAAATACACGGTGAAAATTAAGTCTCTCTCCTATCTCTGACTCCTATTGTCGAGTTCCCTTCCCTAAAGACAAGCACTGTGATCAGTCTCTTGGGTATACATTCAAAGATAATCTATGCAGTTCCGTGTGCCTATGGCTGTAACCACACATTCAAACACATTTTCTACACATCACTCTGCTCCATGCCATTTCAAGTAACAACATATGGTGGAGTGCATTCTGAATCAGTACACATAGACGTGTCTCATTTTTTGTAATGGATGCGTACTATTTCATTGTGGGGCTCTAGTTCTGGTCCACTTCTGTCAGATATTTGTTTCTTGACACTATAAACAATGCTGCAATGAGTAGCCTTTTGAGCCTTTGCACACTGGTGTATATATATTCAGATAAACCACTAGGGTGGACCTAATGGGTCAAAGGCACATACATTTAAACCCTGGATGGTAGATATTTTCAAATTGTCTTCTAAAGGATGTTCCCACCTACACTCCTATCAACAGTGAACAACAGTTCACACAGTGAACAAAATTTTTAGCCTTTGCCAAACTGGTAAGTGAAAATGACATCTCATTATAGTTTTAATGTGCATTTTTTAAAGGTTGGAGATTCGAGTGCACCCAGAAGTGCTTTAGAAGAAAGACCTGCTGATCTACTTCTAAAACTGCCATTGAAAATTCTATGGAACACAGTTGTACTCTGATGCACAGGGTCACCATGAATTCGAATTGGCTCGATGGCAGCTGGTACTGGTACTGGGATCATATAAATGAGTTTGAGCTTCATTTCAAATTATTAAAAGTCATTTTTATTTCCTTTTCTGTGAACTGGCTAATTACGTCCTTTGTCCATGCTTGCCTTCTTCCTATTAATTTGTGTGAGTTATATATATCTTGAGGAAATTAGCCCTTTTTCTAATATATAATTACAAATATTTTTCCAGTTTATTTTTCGACTTAGTCTATGAAATATTTGCCATGCCAGACTTATTAATTTTCATGAAGTCAAACCTGTTGGTCCTTTTTTATGGCTTATTGGTTTTATGTCTTGCTTTACGATATCATCCCAAGAGAAATGTCAGTCACAAAAGGATGATATATTTTATGATCTCACTTCAATGAAATGAGCAGATGTATAGAAACCAAAGATTGTTAGTAGTTACCAAAGGTGAGAGGGAAAGGAAATGGGGGTTTGTTTAGAGGGCATTGCGTTTATGTTGATGGTGGTGGAATGATTTGGAAAAGGATAGCAGGAATGGTTGTACAACTTGGAGAGCATCATCAACGTCACTAAATGGTACCTGTAGAAATTGTTTAGGTGGTTGTTTTGTTACGTAAATTTTCACTGCAATTAAAAAAAATCATCCTTGCTTCAGAGTATTTTCTTTTTTAGCTCTCTCGTGTTTTCTTCTAGCATTTTTATGGTTTCATTTCTGATTTTTCAATTTTTGATGCACCTGGCATTTATCTTTTTTTTAAAATTTTTATTGAACTTCAAGTGAACGTTTACAAATCAAGTCAGTCTGTCACATATAAGCTTATATACACCTTACTCCATACTCCCACTTTTTCTCCCTCTAATGAGTCAGCCCTTCCAGTCTCTCCTTTTGTGACAATTTTGCCAGCTTCCAACCCTCTCTACCCTCCCATCCCCCCTCCAGACAGGAGATGCCAACACAGTCTGAAGTGTCCACCTGATACAAATAGCTCACTCTTCATCAGCATCTCTGTCCTACCCACTGTCCAGTCCCTTCCATGTCTGATGAGTTGTCTTCGGGAATGGTTCCTGTCCTGGGCCAACAGAAGGTTTGGGGACCATGACTGCTGGGATTCCTCTAGTCTCAGTCAGACCATTAAGTATGGTCTTTTTGTGAGAATTTGGGGTCTGCATCCCACTGATCTCCTGCTCCCTCAGGGGCTCTCCATTGTGCTCCCTGTCAGGGTAGTCATCGGTTGTGGCCGGGCACCAACTAGTTCTTCTGGTCTCAGGGTGATGTAAGTCTCTGGTTCATGTGGCCCTTTCTGTCTCTTGGGCTCTTAGTTATCGTGTGACCTTGGTGTTCTTCATTCTCCTTTGATCTAGGTGGGTTGAGACCAATTGACTGGCATTTATCTTGGTGTCAGACTAAGTGACCTAGTTGGACAGCACAACAGAGTGGTCAAAGGCTTGGACTTTAGCATCAGGGGGATCTGAGCTGATTCCAGGTTTTCCGTTTTCTGGCTGTGTGGACTTGAGTAGTTATTTAACCTCTCCGGCATCAGCTTTCTCTTCTGTGAGATGGAAATGTCAGTGTTTACCTCATAGGATTATTCTAAGATTTAATAAGATAAAAGCCTTCAGAAGAGTGTTCAATAATTGTTCAACTTAAATTGTACACCTGAAAAACCGGCCAATGTTGTATTATATATATTTTCACAACAATAAAAAAAGATATCATCTGCAAAATAAATAATCATTCAATTAGCAGCTCTCATCATTAGGATAATTATTACTTGACCAAGCGTACTTGGGATTTGAAACATGATTTCAGCTTCCATGCCAGTGCCCTTTCCTCTCCACCAAGCTGTCCCTCTCAGGGGTCTCCTCCTTGAGTACAGGGGTGCGTTTTAGGAAGCCAGGCACCTGTGGGTTCAATCCCATAGGTGGAAACAAACAAGGAGTTAAGGTCCAATCAGGGTCTTACAGTTTACTAAAACCTAGAGCTTAAAGGAAATTGGATGGATTGAGTTGACAGCAGCTGGCTTCCACAGCCACTGTAAGACTGCTTTGTGTCACAAGTACCTGAGCACTTATTTGTGCAGCTGAGGGAGAGAGGTAAAGACGGAGGGGAAGATGTTGTCTTAATATTACATCATTACGTGTTTTCTCAAGCTTGGGCTGAAACAAAATTATATTATTAGCTATTTGATTTGGGCATTTTCATTTTCTTTCTTGGGTTGCTTTCAGATTACAAAAGTATTACATGTTCATTGAAAACATAATGGAGTTGTTTCAAGTAAAAGTTCAAAATTGTGCCTCTTCCCAAAGATAAACACTGTAATGTTCATCCTCTCAGACCTTTTTGTGGGTAATCCACAGATACTACAGGAGTCCCTGTATGGTGCAAAAAGGTAACCTGCTCTGGTAGATTTGTCTAGTAGATAAATTATTGTTACTTGAACACTGATCAGTTTTGGATCTATCTGTAAATTCATATCAGCATTGCTGATGGCTATATGCGTGTGATTTTTTAATTTACTTTGAACCAGTTGTAACATCCTGCTGGTTTCAAAATTAATCAATGAACCAAAAACTTTGACACATGTTCATTTAAAATTCACAGGAATGTATGGGGGTTTTCTCTTTGAAGGTGCCCCAGACAGGCTCATCAGTTAGTCCACATCAGGCCTTAGGAATAGTACATGACAGGATGGAAGAGACAGTACCAAAACCAAACCAAACCCAGTGCCGTCGAGTCAATTGTGACTCATACCGACCCTACAGGACAGAGTGTAACTGACCCATAGAGTTTCCAAGGAGCACCTGGCAGATTCGAACTGCCAACCCTTTGGTTTAGCAGCCATAGCACTTAACCACTACACCACCAGGGTTTCCGGAAGAGACAGTATAGAGGCCTTGAAGTAGCCATAGGAAAATGGTGTCTGGTGGAGACAGGGAATCACTGAATGTCATATTGGAGGGGTCTGAGAAGTGATCTGTCCATGCCCCTCATTTTACAAAGGAGAAAACTGAAGCTCAGTAGGGAAGTGAACTTGCCATGGATCACCCAGGCACAAAGCCAGATCCAGGTTTTCCTTCTCCCAATCCAGTTCTTTGTCCCCTGCAGGAAAGGCCCCATCGGTTTTTCTGCCCTTTCCCTGCCCTCCCCACCAGTTCAGCCCCTCCCTGAACTGTTGTCTTATTTCACCACAATAAGAGCAGTTCCTGGAGTCCCTTCCCTCCAGCTTCCCTCTATAGGGAAAGGGGTTTAACAGGACACAGACTTATGGATAGTGAAGAGTTAAACACTCAGCCTAGCCAAACTCCTCATCCCCTGGAAGACAGGAAACCCCAGAAGACAGAGGAAGTCTCAGCTCTCAGGGGGCCTAGAGGATTTGCCCCAGAAGCTGGAAGGAAGTAGAAAGGAGATTTAAAAAGAGAAAGAGCGTAGTAAAAGATCTTATCTAGAAAGATTCAGGATCAGCTCTGTGGTCCTTAAGAAGAAAAAAAGTAAAGGGAGAGTGTGGTAACTCACAAAACGAGTTAAAATCATATAAAATTAAAAATTCTACAGTGAATATAAAATTATGTCCATTTTTCTTACAGTTCCCCCCATCACCACCCTTGAAATCCAACAGTAGTCCATCCGTAAATGCATGGCCCTTTCTCCTCCCCACTCCCCACCAGTCACAGGGCAGGCATTCAGTGATGGGCTGTTAATGTTATGGTACGATCTTGAGTATATCCCGCCTGAGTTAGAGACCATATCAAGGATAGATTTGATGCATTGAACAGTAATGACTGAAGACCAGATGGGCTGTGGGATGAGATCAAGGATATCATGCACGAAGAAAGCAAACCCTGCCCATTGCCTTTGAGCCTATTCTGACTCATAACGACTCTATAGGACAGGGTAGAACTGCCCCATAGGGTTTCCAAGGAGTGGCTGGTGAATTCAAACTGCCAACCTTTTGGTTAGCAGCCAAACGCTTAACCACTGTGCCCCAGGGCCCCAGAAGAAAGCAAAAGTTCAGTTAAAAAGAAAAGAAAGAAAAAAACAAAATGGATGTCAGAAGAAACGTTGAAACTTGCTTTTGAATGTGGACCAGCTAAAGCAAAAGGAAAAACATGATGAAGTAAAAGAGTCAAATAGAAGATTTCAAAGGGCAGCTTCAGAAGACAAAATAAAGTATTATAATGAATTGTGCAAAGACCTGGAGTTAGAAAACCAAAAGGGAAGAACACACTCAACATTTCTCAAGTTGAAATAGCTGAAGAAAAAATTCAAGTCTTGAGCTGTAATATTGAAGAATTCTCCGGGCAAAATATTGAATGATGCAGGAAGCATCAAAAGAAGACAGAAGAAATATACAGAATCACTGTACTAAAAAGAATTGGTTCATGTTCAACCATTTAAGAAGGTAGCATATGATCAAGAAGTGATGCTAATTGGTCTCTGGAACATCTAGTTGAATTGGCATAACACAGTTTATAAAGAATAATATTCTACATTCTACTTTGGTGAGTAGCATCTGCGGTCTTAAAAGCCTGTGAGTGGCCATCTAGGATACTCCATTGGTCTCACCCCTCTGGGAGCAAGGAAGAAAAAAGAAAACTAAAGATACAAGGGAAAGATTAGTCTAAAGGACTAATGAACCACATCCACCATGGCCTCCATTAGCCTGTCCAGTACTACTAGATGGTGCCCGGTTACCACCACTGACTGCTCTGACAGGGATCACAAGACAGCGTTCCAGACAGAGCTGGAGAAAAATGTAGAACAAAATTCTAACTCAAAAAGAAATACCAGACTTGCTTGCCTGACAGTGACCAGAGAAACTCTGAGAATATGGCCCCTGGACACCCTATCAGCTCAGTAATAAAGCCACTTTTAAGATTAACTCTTCAGCCAAAGATTGAACAGGCCCGTAAAACAAAACAAGACTAAAGTGGCACACCAGTCCTGGGGCAAGGACTAGAAGGCAGGAGAGGACAGGAAAGCTGGTAATAGGGAACCTGATGTTGAGAAGGGTGAGTGTTGATATGTTGTGGAGTTGTTAGCCAATGTCATAAAACGATATGTATACTGTTTAATGAGAAACTAGTTCACTCTGTAAACCTTCATCTAAAGTACAAGAAAAAAAAACTCAAAAAAAAAAAAAAAGGAAAGAAGTGATGGTATTGAAGGAAGAACTTCAAGCTAAACTGAAGGCACTGGCCAAAAAAAAAAAAAAAAAAAAGGCTCCAGGAATTGACGAGTACCAACTGAGATGTTTCAACAAACGGATGCAGAGCTGAACCTGCTCACTTGTCTATGTCAAGAAATTTGGAAGACAGCTAAGCTACTGGACAAGCAATTGGAAGAGATTGGTATTTGTCTCTATTCACAGAAAGGTGATCCAACAGATGAGGAAATTATTGAACAATATCCTTAATATCACAAGCAAGTAAAATTTTGATGATGATCTTTCAAAAGCAGTTGCAGCAGTACCTCAACAGGAACTGCAAGAAGCTTATGCCAGATTCAGAAGAGGACATGGAATGTGGGATATCATTGCTGATGTCAGATGGATCTTGGCTAAAAGCACAGAATACCAGAAAGGTGTTTACCTGTCTTTGCCTATGAAAAGGCATTCGACTGTGTGGGTCACAACAAATCATAGATAACACTGCGAAGACTGGGAATTCCAGAACACTTAATTGTGCTCCTGAAGAGCCTGTACTTAGACCAAGAGGCAGTCATTTGAACGGAACAAGAGGATACTGTGTGGTTTAAAATTAGGCAAGGTGTGCATCAGATTTGTATCCTCTCACCACACTTATTCAATCTGTATGCCGAGCAAATAATCTGAGAAACTGAACTATATGAAGAAGAACAGGGCATCGGGATTGGAGCAAGACTCATTAACCATCTGTGATATGCAGATAACACAACCTTGCTTGCTGAAAGTGAAGAGGACTTGAAGCACTTACTCATGAAGATCAAAGACTACAGCTTTTGATATGGATTGCCCCTCAACAAAAAGATAACAAAAATCCTCACAACTGGACCAATAAGCAGCATCATGATAAATGGAGTAAATATTGAAGTTGTCAAGGGTTTCATTTTACTTGGATCCACAATCAACTCCCATGGGAGCAGCACAATCAAACAACATATTGCACTGGGAAATTTTTCTGCTAAAGCCCTCTTTAAAGTGTTCAAAAGCAAAGCATCACTTTGAAGACTAACCGGCACGACCCAAGCCATGGTGTTTTTGATAGCCTCATTTACATAGACAATGAATAAGGAAGACCAAAAAAAGAATCAATGCCTTTGAACTATGGTGTTGTAGAATAATATTGAATATACCATGGACTGCCAGAAGAAAGAACAAACTTGTCTTGGAAGAAGTATAGCCAGAACGCTCCTTAGAAGCAAGGATGGCGAGACTACATCTCACATACTTTGGACCTATTATCAGGAGGGACCAGTGCCTGGAGGAGGACATTTTGCTTGGTAGAGGGTCAGCGAAAGACAGGAAAACCCTCAGTGAGGTGGATTGATTTAGTGGCTGCAGCAATGGGCTCAAACATAGCAATGACTGTGAGGATGGCACAGGACTGGACAGTGTTTCGTTCTGTTGTACCCAGGGTTGCTAAGAGTCAGAACTGAGCCAAGGGCACCTAACTACAATAAGGTTATGATGAGGGAGGCCACTGAAGAGAAGAACCACCTCTCTTTTGTTTCTATGGGAAATTATGAGGTGAATTCAGCCCAGCCCCAGGCTTCCCTTCTGCATTTCCTTTTTCCAAACACACACCCAGTTAAGGATTTTAAATTTTAAGAAAGATGAAACCAAATATTTCAGCAGCACCCAGCCCTCTCCCCCAGGCAAGGGTGAGGTTTAAAGGGAGAAAATCCAGAAAGTAAAGATGCATCTAACTGTGGAACTTCAGGTTCCCCAAAAGGGCCTAGAGCAGTTAAGGGGTGAGGTTCCTTCCAGTTTTACCCAGGCCGCCCAAACTTAACTGCAAAATGCCTCGCTCTCATTCAGTACAAGGAGGTCTGGTCTGATGGGGCAAACAATTCCACTCCTTTCCTAGTTCCTATGTGACCTTGAAAAGGCCACCTTCTTTCCTAATTATGAATCTTCCAACCCCAGGGCCTATGAGAAAACTCTGTAGTATTTAACATGTAAATGGAGTTGTAGAAGTGGGGAAGGCCTACAATTCACCATGATAGAAAATTACCTCTTTAAAAGGGGCCTAATTCCTTATTGGAGCCCTGGTGATGCAGTAGTTAAGAGCTCCGCTTGTTAGCCAAAATGTCAGCAGTTGAAATCCACCAGTCACTCCTTGGAAACCCTATGGGGGAGCTCTACTCTGTCCTATAGGGTCGGTATGAGTTGGAGTCAACGCAATGGCAATGGATTTGGTTTTGTTTTGTTTAATTCCTGGTTACTATGAGGCTCATTTTTATTTCACAAAGACCATCCGGTTTTCAAGTGCTCTGTAATCCATCAAATTTCATATAACTCCTTGTAAATTCACTTAGTAGCTGGAATATACAAGTATATATACACACACACATATATGTATATATATATGCGTGTGTATATATATATATAAAAAACAATAAAAGCTTTCAAAACTTCCACGAGAACTCATAACTTTCTAGGTCTTATTTTCTTCATTAGTTTTTATTTAATTTCTTTACACATGTAAACATACAATCTTCCATAATTTGTAAATGTAATATTACAAGGCTTTCTTTGGAACAGGCTTCTTTTTGGTTGTTATATTTATGTAAGAAGTTTATATATTTTTCTATAATAATTTTGGACCCAGATTTTTTCCTGAAGTCTTTCATCATTTATCATAATTTTCATATTGATTCTTTTGGGTTTTCCAAGTTGCTATTGTTGGTGATGGAGCCCTGGTGTCACAGAGGTTAAAAGCTCGGCTGTTAACCAAAAGGTAGGAAGTTTGAATCCACCAGCCGCTCCTTGAAAACCCTGTGGAGCAGCTCTACTCTGTCCTATAGGGTTGCTATGAGTCGGAATCGACTCGATGGCAATGTGTTTGGGTTTTGGTTTGGTTGTTGTTGGTGGTGGTGGTGTTAGTTTTCCAAGTAAAGAATTAAATCATCTATAAATAATGACAACATAACCCTCCTCTTTGAAATTTTTACATCTCATTTCTTTTTTGGATCTGTGCTAACTAAAACTAACCCCGTGCCGTTGAGTCGATTCCGACTCATAGCAACCCTATAGGACAGAGTAGAACTGCCCCATAGAGTTTCCAAGGAGCTCCTGGCAGATACGAACTGATGACCCTTTGGTTAGCAGCCGGAGCACTTAACCACTACACCACCAGAGTTTCCCTGTGCTAACTAGTATCTCTAAAAATGTTAAATCATAGTAGGAAGGTGGGATTATCTTTTCTGTAAACACTGGTGACAATTTGTGAAAATATCTGGGCCTGGTACTTTCTCTCTCTCTCTTTTTTTTTTGTGGTTTAAAACAGCACAAATTTATTATTTTATAGTTCTGGTTGTTAGAACCCTGAAACGCGTCTTGTTGTGTGCCATCAGGTCGATTCCAACTCATGACGACCAGATGTGTTATAGAGTTAGAACTGCTCCAGAGGGTTTTCCTGGCTGCAGTTTTTACAGAGGCAAATCGCCAGGCTATGACTTCTGCAGCGCTGTTGGGTGGGTTCAAATCGCAAAACTTTCAGTTACCAGCTGAGCAAAAACCATTTGTGCCATCCAAGGACCTAGAGGGGTCTTGTTGTTGTTAGGTGCTGTTGAGTCGGTTCTGACTCATAGTGACCCTATATACAACAGAACGAAACACTGCCTGGCTCTACACCATCCTCACTATCTTTGTTATGCTTGAGCCCATTGTTGCAGCCACTGTGTCAATCCACCTCATTGAGGGTCTTCCTCTTTTTCGCTGACCCTCTACTTTACCAAGCCTGATGTCCTCCTACAGGTACTGGTCCCTCCACGACAAGTCCAAAGTACATGAGACGAAGTCTTACCAACCTTGCTTCTAGGAACATTCTGGCTGTACTTCTTTCAAGACAGATTTGATCGTTCTTCTGGCAGTCCATGGTATATTCAATATTCTTCACCAACACCATGATCCAAAGGTATCAGTTCTTCTTTGGTCTTCCTTATTCACTGTCCAGTTGTTGCATGTATATAAGGTAAATGAAAATACCATGGGCTGGGTCAGGAGCACCCTAGTCCTCGAGGTGACATCTTTGCTTTTTAACACTTTAAAGAGGCCTTTTGCAGCAGAGTTGCCCAAAGCAATATGTCGTTTGATTTCTTGACTGCTGTTTCCATGGGTATTGATTGTGGATACAAGTAAAATGAAATCCTTGACAACTTCAATATTTTTTGTTTATCATGTTGTTGTTTATAGGCTCAGTTGTGAGGATTTTTGTTTTCTTTATATTAAGGTGTAATTTATACGGAAGACTATAGTCTTTGATCTTCATCAGTAAGTGCTTCAAGTCCTCTTCACTTTCAGCAAGCATGGTTGTGACATCCGCATATCGCAAGTTGTTAATAAGTCTTCCACTAATCCTGATGCCCTGTTGTTCTTCATATAATTCAGTTTCTCTGATTATCTGCTCAGCATAGAGATTGAATACTTATGGTGAAAGGATACAACCCTGATGGACATCTTTCCTGATTTTAAACCACGTGGTCTCCTTTGTTCTGTTTGAACACTGCCCCTTGGCCTACGTACAGGTTCTGCATGAGCACAAATAAGTGTTCTGGAATTCCTATTCGTCGTAATGTTATCCGTCATTTGTTATGATCCACACAGTCGAATGCCTTTGCATAGTCAGTAAAACACAGGTGAACATCTTTCTGGTATTCTCTGCTTTCAGCCAGGATCCCTCTGACATCAGTGATGATATCCCTGGTTCCTCATTCCTTGTTCCAAGGGGATAAAATCAAGGTGCTGGCAAGGCTGTATTCCTTTCGGAGGGCCTAGGGGAGAATTCCGGTGGTTAATAGCTCAACTGCTAACCAAAACATGGGGGGTTCAAGTCCACCCGCCAGCCTATGGGAGAAAGATGCGACAGTCTGCTTCTGTAAAGACCGCAGCCTTGGAGACGCTGTCCCATAGGATTGCTGTGAGTCAGATTTGACCCCATAGCAACGGTTTGGGAGAGAATCCTTTTTTTTTTTTTTTTAGCTTTTTTCTGGCTTCTGGGGGCTTTCTGTATTCCTTGGCTTGAGGTGCCCTTCTATCTTCAGAGCTAGCAATAGCCAGTCAAATCCTTTTCACATCTCATCACATCACCCTGACACCAACTCTGCTGCCCGGAATGTAGACAAGGTCTTGGAACGCTGGGAATATACAAGAGCTTTCGCATGGCTGGAGCGCAGATTCTCAGGAGATAAGGAGAGATGAGGCTGCTAGGTCCAGTCTATCAGCAAGGTTGTGTCCAAGTTCATGAGCTCCTTGGTGAAACAGTGTAATCTCAAGTCTAACAGAATAAATGAGAGGCAATGAAAAAAAGAAAACCAAGGTAAGCCTCACAATGCTGAGTTCAGATTTGCAACACATTGCTCTCTAAGAGATTTTCTTCTACTGGCTGAGCCTCTTATGTTTGGCACAAAACAACATTGTCAAATGCAAGCTTGATTCCAACAGGAAAAGTTAAGAGACTCAAGTCCCAGTTATTACTACAACTGTGCTGAAGTCCAGATATCTGCTCACCTAAGAACACTTGCGAACAATGCCCTTAGGTGTTCCTACAAGACTCACTATTTGGGCTTCAGCACATTAACAAAATTGACAGGAATCAGAATAAAACAGCCTAAAGAGAGACAAGGGGGGTGGGGGAGTAGAATATTCTCCTGATTAGATTTCTTTCTTTTTTTTTTTTTTATTGTGCTTTAAGTGAAAGTTTACAATTCAAGTCAGTTTCTCATACAAAAACTTATACACACATTGTTATGTGACCCCAGTTGTTGTTGTTGTTGTTAGGTGCCGTCGAGTTGGTTCCATCTCATAGCGACCCTATGCACAACAGAACGAAACACTACCCGGTCCTGTGCCATCCTCACAATCGTTCCTATGCTTGAGCTCATTGTTGCAGCCACTGTGGCTATCTACCTCGTTGAAGGTCTTCCTCTTTTTTGCTGACCCTGTACTTTGCCAAGCATGATGTCCTTCTCCAGGGACTGATCCTTCTTGACAACATGTCCAAAGTGTGTAAGACGCAGTCTCACCATCCTTGCTTCTAAGGAGCATTCTGGCTGCACTAACTCTAAGACAGATTTGTTCGTTCTTTTGGCAGTCCATGGTATATTCAATATTCTTCGCCAACACCACAATTCAAAGGTGCGAATTCTTCTTCGGCCTTCCTTATTCACTGTCTGGCTTTCACATGCACATGATGCAATTGAAAATACCATGGTTTGGGTCAGGCGCACCTTAGTCTTCAAGATGACATCTTTGCTCTCCAACACTTTGAAGAGGTCCTTTGCAGCAGATTTACCCAATGCAATGCATCTCTTGACTGCTGCTTCCATGGCTGTTGATTGCGGATCCAAGTAAAATGAAATCCTTGACAACTTCAATCTTTTCTCCGTTTATCATGATGTTGCTCATTGGTCCAGTTGTGAGGATTTTTGTTTTCTTTATGTTGAGGTGCAATCCATACTGAAGGCTATGGTCTTTGATCTTCATGAGTAAGTGCTTCAAGTCCTCTTCACTTTCAGCAAGCAAGGTTGTGTCCTCTGCATAACTCAGGTTGCTAATGAGTCTTCCTCCAATCCTGATGCCCGTTCTTCTTCACATAGTCCAGCTTCTCGGATTATTTGCTCAGCATACAGACTGAATAGGTATGGTGAAAGAATACAACCCTGACGCACACTTTTCCTGACTTTAAACCAATCAGTGTCCCCTTCTTCTGTCTGAATAACTGTCTCTTGATCTATGTAAAGGCTCCTCATGAGCACAATTAAGTGTTCTGGAATTCCCATTCTTCACAATGTTATCCATAATTTGTTATGATCCACACAGTCGAATACCTTTGCATAGTCAATAAAGCACAGGTAAACATCCTTCTGGTATTCTCTGCTTTCAGCCAGGATCCATCTGACATCAGCAGTGATATCCCTGGTTCCAAGTCCTCTTCTGAAACCAGCCTCAATTTCTGGCAATTCCCTGTCAATATACTGCTGCAGCCATTTTTGAATGATCTTCAGCAAAATTTTGCTTGCATGTGATATTAATGACATTGTTCTATAATTTCCACATTCAGTTGGATCACCTTTCTTGGGAATAGGCATAAATATGGATCTCTTCCAATCAGTTGGCCAGGAAGCCGTCTTCCATATTTCTTGAGCACCTCCAGTGCAGCATCTCTTTGTTGAAACATCTCAATTGATATTCCATCAATTCCTGGAGCCTTGTTTTTCGCCAATGCCTTCAGAGCAGCTTGGACTTCTTCCTTCAGTACCATCGGTTTCTAATCATATGCCACCTCTTGAAATGGTTGAATATCGACTAATTCTTTTTGGTATAATGACTCTGTGTATTCCTTCCATCTTCTTTTGATGCTTCCTGCATCGTTTAATATTTTCCCCATAGAATCCTTCACTATTGCAACTCGAGCCTTGAATTTTTTCTTCAGTTCTTTCAGCTTGAGAAATGTCGAGCGTGTTCGTCCCTTTTGGTTTTCCATCTCCAGCTCTTTGCACATGTCATTATACTTCTTTACTTTGTCTTCTCGAGAGGCCCTTTGAAATCTTCTGTTCAGTTCTTTTACTTCATCAATTCTTCCTTTTGCTTTAGCTGCTCGACTTCCAAGAGCAAGTTTCAGAGTCTCCTCTGACATCCATCTTGGTCTTTTCTTTCTTTCCTGTCTTTTCAGTGACCTCTTGCTTTCTTCATGGATGATGTCCTTGATGTCATCCCACAACTCGTCTGGTCTGCGGTCACTAGTGTTCAATGCATCAAATCTATTCTTCAGATGGTCTCTAAATTCAGGTGGGATATACTCAAGGTCATATTTTGGCTCTCATGGACTTGCTCTGATTTTCTTCAGTTTTGGCTTGAACTTGCATATTAGCAATTGATGATCTGTTCCACAGTCAGCCCCTGGCCTTGTTCTGACTGTTGATATTGAGCTTTTCCATCATCTCTTTCCACAGATGTAGTCAATTTGATTTTTGTGTGCTCCATCTGGCGAGGTCCATGTGTATAGTTGCCGTTTATGTTGGTGAAAGAAGGTATTTGCAATGAAGAAGTCGTTGGTCTTGCAAAATTCTATCATTGGATCTCCAGCATTATTTTTGTCACCAAGGCCATATTTTCCAACCACTGATCCTTCTTCTTTGTTTCCAACTTTCGCATTCTAATCACCAGTAATTATCAATGCATCTTGACCCCAGTTGCTCTTCCTAAAATGTGACAGCACACTCTTCTCCGCCTTGTATTTTCCGTGTCCCTTCAACCAGCTCTTATCCCCCTCTGCCTTCTTATCTTGCCTCCAGACAGGAGCTGCCCACATAATCTCATGTATCTACTTGAGCTAAGAAGCACACTCCACCAGTATCATTTATTGTCTTATAGTCCAGTTTAATCTTTGTCTGAAGAGTTGGCTTAGAGAATGGTTTTAGTTTTGGGCTAACAGAGAGTCTGGCAGCCACTACATCTGGGGTCCTTCCAGTCTCAGTCAGACTAGTAAGTCTGGTCTTCTTTCTAGAATTTGAGGTTTGCAACCCACTTTTCTCTTGTTCCATCAGGGATTCTCTGTTGTGCTCTGTGTCAGGGCAGTCATTCGCCATAGCTGGGTGCCATCTAGTTCTTCCAGTTTCAGGGTGATGGAATCTCTGGTTTATGTGGCCCTTTCTTTCTCTTGGACCCATATTTTCCTGGCGTCTTTGGTGTTCTTCATTCTCCTTTGCTCTGGGTGGGTTGAGACCAATTGATGCATCTTAGATGGCTGCTTCCTAGCATTTAAGACCCCAGACACCAATCACCAAAGCGGGGTGCAGAACCTTTTCTTAATACATTTTGTTATGCCAGTTGACCTAGATGTCCCCTGAAACCATAGTCTCCAACCCTCCACCCCTGCTACTCTGTCTCTCTCAACGTGTTTGGTTTTATTCAAGAAACTTGTTAGCTTTTGGATTAGTCCAGTTGTACTGACGTCCCCTGTATCGTGTGTTGGCCTCCCCTTCATCTAAAATAATTATTGTCTACCATCTAATTAGTGAATATCCCTCTCCATCCCTCCCTCCCAAACCATCAAAGAATGTTTTCCTCTGTGTTTAAACCTTTTCTTGAGTTCTTATAATAGTGGTCTCATATAATATTTGTCCTTTTGCGACTGACTAGTTTCGCTCAGCATAATGCCTTCCAGATTCCTCAATGTTATGAGATGTTTCACAGATTCATTGATGTTGTTTATTGTTGCATAGTATTGCATTGTGCGGATATACCATAATTTGTCTACCCATTCATCTTTTTGCTACTGTAAACAGTGCTGCAGTGAACATGGGTGTACATATGTCTATTCCAGTGAAGGCTCTAATTTCTTTAGGATATATTCCAGGGACTGAGATTGCTGGATCGTATGGTAGTTCTATTTCTAGCTTTTTAAGGAAGTGCCAAATCGATTTCCAAAGTGGGTGTACCATTTTACATTCGCATCAGCAGTGTATAAGTGTTCCAGTCTTCCCACAACCCCTCCAATGCTTATTATTTTGTGTTTTTGGATTAATGCCACCCTTGGCATTTGTTCTTCTTTTTCAGTAATGCTTTACTTATCTGGGGCCTCTCCCTTTCCATATGAAGTTGGTGATTTGTTTCTCCATCTCATGAAAAAATGCCATTGGAATTTGGATTGGGATCACACTGTATCTATAGATCGCTTTGAGTAGAATAGACATTTCATAATGTGGAGTCTTCCTATCCATGACCAATGTATGTTTTTCCACTTATGTAGGCCTCTTTTGGTTTCTTGCAGTAGTGTCTTGTAGCTTTCTTTGTATAGGTCTTTTATGTCTCTGGTTAGATTTATTCCTGAGTATTTTATCTTCTTGGGTCCTATTGTAAATGGTATTGAATTGGTGATTTCTTCTCCGATGTTCTCTTTGTTGGTGTAGAGGCATCCAACTGATTTTTGTATGTTTATCTTGTATCCTGATACGTTGCTGAAATCTTCTATCAGTTCTAGTAGTTTTCTTGTGGATTCTTTGGGGGTTTTCTGTGTATAAGATCATATCATCTGCAAGTAGAGACACTTTTACTTCTTCCTTACCAATTTGGATGCCTTGTATTTCTTTTTCTAGCCTAGTTGTTCTGGCTAGGATCTCCAACACAATGTTGAATAAGAGTGGTGATAAAGGGCATCTTTGTCTGTCTGGTTCCTGTTCTCAAGGGGGATGCTTTCAGACTCTCTCCATTTAGGATGATATTGGCTGTTGGCTTCGTACAAATGCTCTTCATTATGTTGAGGAATTTACCTTCTATTCTTATTTTGCTGAGAGTTTTTATTGTGAATGGGTGTTGGACTTTGTCAAATGCCTTTTCTGCATCAATTGATAGGATCATGTGATTCTTTTGCTTTATTTATGTGCTGAATTATATTTTTTCTAACGTTGAACCATCCCTGCATACCTGGCATGAATCCCACTTGGTCATGGCGAATTATTTGTTTGATATGCTGTTGAATTCTATTGGCTAGAATTTTGTTGAGGATTTTTGCATCTAGGTTCATGAGGGATATTGGTCTGTAATTTTCTTTTTTTTTGTGGTGTCTTTAACTGGTTTTGGTATCAGTGTTATGCTGGCTTCATAGAATGATTGTGGGAGTATTCCGCCCTTTTCTATGCTCTGAAATACCTTTAGTAGTAGTGGTGTTAACTCTTATCTGAAAGTTTGGTAGAATTCTCCAGTGAAAGTGTCAGGGCCAGGGCTTTTTTCTGTTTGTTTGTTTGGAAGATTTTTAATTACCTTTTCGATCACTTCTTTTGTTATAGGTTTATTTAGTTGTTCTACCTCTGTTTGTGTTAGTTTTGGTAGGTAGTGTGTTTCCAGAAATTTGTCCATTTCCTCTAGGTGTTCAAATTTCTTAGAGTACAATTTTTCTTAGAATTCTGCTATTATTTAAATTTCAGTTGCATCTGTTGTGATACCACCCATCTCATTTCCTATTCAGGTTATTTACTTTCTCTCCTGTTTTTCTTTTGTCAGCTTTGCCAGTGGTTTATTGATTTTACTGATCTTTTCAAAGAACCAGCTTTTGGTCTTATTAACTCTTTCAATCGTTTTTTCTATTCCAGATTTCATTTAATTCTGCTCTAATTTTTATTTGCTTTCTTCTGGTGCTTGAGCGTTTCTTTTGCTATTCTCTTTCTATTTGTTTGAGTTCTAGGGTTAATTCTTTGATTTTGGCCCTTTCTTCTTTTTGGATGTGTGCATTTATTGCTATAAATTGACCTCTGAGCAGTGCTTTTGCTGTGTTCCAAAGGTTCTGGTAGGATGTGTTTTCATTCTCATTTTATTCTATGAATTTCTTTATTCTGCCCTTAATTTCTTCTATACTCCAGTAATTTTTGAGCAAGGTGCTGTTCAGTTTTAATGGGTCTGATTTTTTTTTCCTTGCTTTTTCTGTTAATGATTTCTACTTTTATGGCTTTATGGTCAGAAAAGATACTTTGTAATATTTCGATGTTTTGAAATCTGTTAAGGCTTGCTTTATAGCCTCATATGTGGTCTATTCTAGAGAATGTTCCATCTGTGCTGGAAAAGAAAGTATACTTAGCTGCTGTTGGGTGGAGTGTTCTGTATATGTTTTCGAGGTCAAGTTGGTTGATCGTGGCATTTAGATTTTCTGTGTCTTTATTGAGCTTCTTTCTGGATGTTCTGTCCTTCACTGAGAGTGGTATGTCGAAGTCTCCTACTATTATTGTGGAGCTGTCTATTTCTCTTTTCAAAGCTGTTAGAGTTTTTTAAATGTATTTTGGAGCCCTGTCTTTGGATGCATAAATATTTATTATGGTTATGTCCTCCTGTTTTATTGACCTTTTAATCATTATATAGTGTCCTTCCTTATCCTTTGTGGTAGATTTTACTTTAAAGTCTATTTTGTCAGAAATTAATATTGCCACTCCTGTTCTTTTTTGATTGTTGTTTCCTTGATATATTTTGTCCATCCTTTGAGTTTTAGTTTGTTTGTGTCTTTAAGTCTAAAATGTGTCTTTTGTAGGCAGCATCTAGAGGGTTTTTTTTTTTTTAATCCACTGTGCCACTCTCTGTCTCTTTATTGGTGCATTTAGTCCATTTACGTTCGGCATTAATTATTCATAGGTATTAGTTTAGTGCTGTCATTTTCCTGTCTTTTTTGTTTGTTTGATTTGTTGACAGTTTTTTTTTCTTTGTTCCATTTATTTTCTGTGCTGAGTTGTTTTTCTTTATTTCCTTTTCCTCTTTTTCATTGTTGTTGATTTTGTATTTGCTGAGTATGTTTTCCTTGTATTTTATTTTGATGCGTAAGATTGTTAGTCTCCTTTGTGGTTGGAATCAAGACCAAACTTTTATTTCTTTATATCGCCTTGACTTCCTCTCCATATGAAAGATTTATGGCTACATTTTTTAGTGCCTCTTTTTTGTTTTAATGTCATGCTTTACATAATGATGTCTCTGTTTCCCTGTTTTGAGCCTTTTAGCTTTGATTTATTTTTGTGATTTCCCTATCTGGGTTGATATCTGGTTGCTCTGTCCTGTGTTCTACTTTTGGGTTATTGTCTGATGTTGTTGACTTTCTAATTGGAGGATTCCCTTTAGTATTTCTTGTAATTTTGGTCTAGTTTTTGCAAATTCCCTAAACTTCTGTTTGGTAATGTCCTAATTTTGCCATCATATGTGAGAGCTAGTTTTGCTGGATATATAATTCTTGGCTGACAATTTTTTTCCATCAAGGCTTTATATATGTCATCCCATTGCCTTCTTGCCTGCATGGCTTCTGTTGAGTACTCCGAGCTTAGTCTTATTGACTCTCCTTTGCAGGTGAGTTTTTGTTTATCCCTGGCCACTCTTAAAATTCTCTCTTTAGCTTTGGTTTTGGCAAGTTTGATGATAATATGTCTTGGTGACTTTCTTTTGGGATCTACCTTGTGTGGGGTTCGATGAACATCTTGGATGGATATCTTCTCATCTTTCGTGATATCAGGGAAGTTTTCTGCCAGTGAATCTTCAACAATTCTCTCTGTATTTTCTGTTATCCTCCCCCTGTTCTGGAACCCCAATCACTCATAGGTTATTTCTCTTGATAGAGTTCCACATAATTCTTAGGGTTTCTTTATTTTTTTTTTAATTATTTTATCTGATTTTTCCTCAAACATCTTGGTATCAAGTGCTTTATCTTCAATCTCACTAATTCTGTCTTCTGTCTCCTCAATTCTGCTCCTCTGACTTTCTATTGAATTGTGTAATTCTGAAATTTTATTGTTAATCTTCTGAATTTCTGTTTGTTCTCTATGGATTTTTGGAGCCTATTAAATTTGTCATTATGCTCTTCTCTAATCTTCTTAAGTTCCTCTAATGCTATATCTGTGCATTCTTTGGCTTGTTCTGCATTTTGCCTGATCTCCTTCCTGAAATTGTACTCTTCCTTGAAGAATTATGTATATTAATCTTTTGTACTCTACCTCTGGTAGTTTCAGGAAATTTTCTTCATCTGGAAGATTTCTTGATTCCTTGTTTTGGGAGCTTACTGAAGCCATCATGGTTTGCCTTTTTATGTGATTTGATATTGACTGTTGTCTCCCAGCCTTCAATAAGTTATTGTATTTATTTATTTTACGTTTGCTTACTGTGTCCTAGGTTCTTGTTTTGTTTTGTTTTGATATGCCCAAATAGGCTGCTCAAGAGAGCTAGTTTGATTATTGGCACCTTTGAAGCTCTAATGTCCTGTCACCAGGTAGTTGGAGCTGCTACTAGGTATATGAGCCCAGGAGTCCATTTACTTTTCTTGTACGGATTCTGCTTAGGTGTCCAAGTATTTGGCCATCAAGTGTGTGGTGCAGGCCTCACCTACAATCTTAGGTGAGCAGAGATGATTGGTGTAGGCACAGGTATCTGGCTGCAGCAGGGAGTTACACACTGAGCAAGGCAGGAGACTGACAACCACCCCTGACTGTCTGTGAGGAAAGTGTGTCCCTGTTCCCTAGAGAACCTAGGTGCGTGTGTTTTGCAGCTGGACTATGGGTACCCAGTGCTGTTGGCTGTACAGACTTGGAGGCATCACTTATCCTTGGACACCTATCGAGGGTGGCTAGGTGGTGTGGGTGAAGCCACTAGTCCTCAGGCTGCTGCTGTTGGTAGGTGAGGACCCTGCTTAATAGACAGAGCAGCATCAAATGTCACAAACTTTTCTCTAGACCATAGAGCCAAAACAGTTGAAGTTAGTCTTAAGGTACATACCCTGTTGTACTGTGCTGAGGGCCTACACTGTTGAAATGGGCACACACAGGTCTATGCAGGGGTGAAGGGCATTCAAAATCTGTGAACCACTTATGCCTGTGCCTAGGCAAAGGAGCTGTTTCTGCCCTGAGTTCCCAGCTTAGGGGAGTGGCAGATTGTTTTCCCCCCGGCTTGTTAATTTGTTCCTTCTCCAAGGCAACGGTCCTACTTCCAGCCCAGGGAAAGCAGCTATCACTGGAGCTGGCTCGTGAGCTGGTGCAGAGTGGGGATAGGTCAGTCAAATGGGAGAGATTTTTTTTTTCCAAAGGGATGTTTTTTGGTCCTTGCAATAGATTAGACACAAGTACTTATCTTTTGCCGATTGAGCGTCACTTTTCACTGATTCTGGAGGTGGGAGTAAACTCTCCACTGCTCGGCCTCTCCTGATGCGTAAAACGCATCCCGAACTCCACTGCTTTCCTCACTGCTCTTGCACCAGTGGATCCGGCCTGTGGGGTGTCAGTTCCTGCTAGGTCAGGTCTGGCAAACCCCTTGCTGCTTCTGAACCATCTCTCCTTACCCCTGCCACTCATTCTAATTCTTCAACTTTGCCTTTGATATTCAGGGCTCCTAGACTGTCATATATCATTGATTCACTTGTTTTTTCAGGTCTTTGCTGTAAGAGGGACCACTGGAAGCGTCCGACTACTCTGCCATCTTGGCCCAACCTCCTAAGTGACTCCTTTAGAATGAAGACTGTGCTCATTAAGGTTATGTGTCAGCTTGTCTGGGCCCTGATTCTTGGTGGTTTGGCAATTATGATGTAGTTTGACAGTAGTGTAATGATGTGATCACCTTGATGAGATTTCATATAATGGAATCATCTCTGTGATGGGATCTGCTGTGAGCAGCCAATCAATTGAAAGGGAATTTCCTTGGGGGTGTGGCCTGCATCCAATATAGGTGAACTTTCTGGCAAGTCTCATGGGTTTTTGCTCACTCTGGATCCTGCAGCTGGCTCCTATTCATCTGACCTCTGGTTCTTGGAACTTAAGTTAGCAGCTTACCTGCCATCTTGCCTGCTGATCTTAGAATTCATCTGTCTATGCAGCCTGTGAGCCAGGAGAAACCTCCAGTCTGACCCATGTACTTGGGACTTTCCAGCCTCTGCAACTGTGTGAGTCACTTCCTTGATATAAATCTCTCTGTACATACATTTATACATTTTACTGGATTTGCTTCTCTGGAGAACCCAGCCTAAGACCATGACAAATGCTAAAATATGGAACAGTAGATGTGCACTGGGAGCACCCAGGAGACAGCCTAGAAGGAACCAGTATCTGAAGATGAACCAGTGAAACTCCCTGAACTGATCACTGACCCCACAGACTCAGTGACCCATGTCGTGAAATCATAGTATTGTTTTCAATAGAAAGAGGAAAGGAAAGACAAAAGGAGAAGCTGTTTTTTTATTGAGAACAGTAAACGGAAAATTTCCCTACAGACTGAAACAAAAAGTGAGGGACAGAAGTTAGCAGAAAAGACTAATTTCTTTTAAATAGGAGAGGAACATTTGGGAAGGCTAATCCACCCCTTGATTAATAGGATCAGAGGTCTAAGTGTAGGAGTATGAAAGGGGCGGGGGGGAATATGAGGAGGGCGAGTGCAATCCAGACTTTAGAAAGACCCGGCTTCACAGCCTGAGTCTCCACCTCTCTGTAGTCTGGAGCTTGAAGTCCATTGGACTCCTGGTTGTGATACTTATTAGCTTTGCCATTGCAAGCAAGTTAAATGGCCTCTCTGGGCTTTGGTTTTCTCAAATGCAAAACAAGAGGGGTATATCTCCTTAGCAGGAGTTACCTATAAAGTGAGTTTGGAACGTTTGTCACAGTGCTTTAGTGCTCAGTAGGGTCTTCAATTGTCTTTGTGTTTCCCACCTCACTATCCTTCCCAACCCCGCACATAACATACGGTGTGTGAAGCTGAAACGAGGTGATGTATGTAACATTCCTAGTGTTGATGTGGGAGTTGCTCAACATGTGTTTATTCCTGTCTCTTTCTAAGCAAGTCTTTTTCATCCTCTCAGCTCAAAAGAACTTCCTCAGTCACCAGACAACATTGCTTACCTATGGCAGTTATTGTCACTACTGTAAGGTTGTAACTTGCCCATCTTTAATTTACTCTCTTATTGAGTTTCAATTTTTTCATTGCTCTGACTAGACTGAAATGAACGTCTTTGTGTGTAAGCTTCCTCTGCATGATGAAGTCTTTCCTTAGGATTGAATCCCAGAAATATAAAGCATATAAATGTTTTTGACACATCAAATGGACTACCAAGAAGATTTTTACTCATTTTTAAAACTGCCTTTAATACACGAGTGTGCCTGTTACACTGCCACACGGCCAATACCAAGTATTCACATTTTGAAAAAAATGTTAATTTGATAGGCAACATATGTTCTCTGGTTTTCCTAATTTGCATTTGTTTGATTATCTGTGAGGTGATCATCGTTCTTACCCTTTGTAATTTATAAACAATAGTGCTAGCATTTCTCTTATTGATTTGTAAGTGGGAACTACCTTTTCTGAGGTGTTGACAACATTCAGGATTTTGTAACAGGTGGGGAGGAGGAGTGTGGGAAAGCACATGTTCCTGTGTTAATACCATCCCCTACTGGTTCCCAGAGGAAGACGTTTATTGTTTTTAACTGTTGTATTAAGATCGAACTGTCAAAGGTGAAACAAGGAACAGTATCTTTTTCAAATTTATTTTACAGCATCTAAATCATCAAGATAGAAAAGTAACAGATTACCTGCATAAAAAAGAAATCTGTGTCCCTATGTCAGACACTGGTAAGAATGTGCGCTATTTAATCTCCCAATTTACACTGCAAGTTAGGTGTTATTATATCCATTTTATGGGAGAGAAAACTGAGCCTTAGAGAGGTGTATGTCCCAGGGTATATACAATTTGCCCAAGATTTGATGACCGGTATGTGGCAGAATCAAAATCAAGGCCCCGTGAGTCTAAGGGCAGAGCTCAGTCTCTCTTTTAGTCATAATGGGGTTTTGTGGACAGGGCCGGGGGCCAGGACACAGAACTGGGGCCCAGTTCATACCAAGCAGCATCCATTGTATACGTTCTGTATAAAGTAGTAGTCACAAAGTGGGTTAATGTGTGATGATTCATTGTGGTACAAGAAGAAAATAGAAGAATAGATATTGATATATTTATAGTAAGGAAGAAAGAAACCTTTCCTGATTTTTAATATTCAGATTTTCCCTGCCACTCTGACCTGGTCTGGGTTCTCTGGATGAGCAAAACCATATAAATAGTATATAAGCGTATAGTGTGTGTATATATATAGACAGAGTGAGAGAAACTTACTTCAAGGAAATGGCTCATACAATTGTAAGGAAATGGCTCAGACAATTGTGGGGGTTGGCAAGACACAAATACATGGGTCAGGCGACAGGCTGAAGACCTCTACTGGCTCATATGGTTGCAGGGGCTGATGAACCCAAGATCTGCAGGTCAGGAGGCAGGCCAAGACTTCTGCAGGTTTATGTACCAAGAACCAGAGGTCAGGCAATGAGAATAGCACAGGGCCAAGAGAGAGGGAACTTTGCCAGAACATCCATTTATATACCGGAAGCAGGCCCTACCCCCAAGAAACCTTACTTTCAACTGATTGGCTGCTCACATCAGATCCCAAAGTGGAAAGCGATTACATAAAAGTCTGCCAAACCACTGAGAATCACAACCTAGCTAAGTTGTCACATAACATTATCCATCACAAGACCCCTGAGCCTAAAAGCTTATTGAGCCTCGACGTATTAGCTAATGGTGTAGGAACCTGGCATGAACTGCAAGATATTAGAATATTGTTCATTTAATCTTTATCTCATCCTTCTAAAGATTTTGTTATTGGGTGCATGGTTTAAAATGTACAATTTACAATTTAAAACATGCAATTTACAAATTAATAAATATACATATGGTAGTGTTGCCTGCTTAAAATCTTTTACCTTATTTTGCACACCCCTGCCATAAAAAGTGGCCTACAGACCACTAGTATGGACTTTGCTTTCTCTGTCTCCTAATAATTTTGAAGATAAATACCCTGTTATCAATTTTATTAGTGGTTTCCTTTAAATTAAAAAAGAAAGAGCTTGGAGTTACTGTTATTCTAACAACGGAATGAATAGAATTTGTCAGCTGCTCCTTGGAAACCCTGTGGGGCAGTTCTACTCTGTCTTATTGGGTCACGAGGAGTTGAAATCGGCTGCACAACAACTGGTGGTGTGTGTGTCACTCAGGTATTAAAGTGCTGGGCTGCCAACCAAAAGGTCAGCTGTTTGAAGCCAACACTTGCTCCTTGGGAGAAAGAGGTGGCATTCTGCTTCCGTAAAGATTTACAGCCTGGGAAACCCTATGGGGCAGTCCTATTCTGTCCTATAGGGTCACTAGGAGTCAGAATTGACTTGATGGCAATGGGTTTGTTTCTTTTGTTATAAATAGAGGGACATCTGTTTACTTCCCCGTTAGATCAGAACTGAGCATTTTTCTTCTCTCTCTCTACCACTTCCCAGTTTTTGTTGATATAATTGGGGTTTTATATACGAATTATGATTACTGAAGCTAGTTTACTTCATGTGTTTAAACTTCCAGAAATTTAAAAATATTTGCATTACAAGTTGGTTCTCCCGCACATTGAGGGGAGTGGGGAATGTGCTGAAGTGGGGTCCAGGTCAAGCTTCTTTAGGAGAAAAAGGGGTCAGTGTAAGGATCCCCATGTACGGGAACTGGAATTGGATCTAGAAAACCTCAGGAAGTTGGATGATGGGGACGTTGAGGTTGTTTACATCCTTCCTGTACTTTAAAGAAATATTGCAAGAACCATCTGTGTCAGTAGAATTTGTGTTTGGCAGCTGGTGATTGAGTGACCTAAACAAATTATGGGCTTGTTTTTCCTCTGTGTGCCCTGCCCCTCATCCCAAGTGTCCCAAGAAAAGATTTCACTTATAAGGAAAGTTCAGGATTGGAGAGTGCATGAGCCGTTTCTTGCGCAGATACAGATAGGTCCTGTAACATAGAATCTGAGGAAGAATTGTTTTCCTCTGGAGAGATTCAGTTACAAAGCAGTTGGAAAAGGCCAAGGAAGACCTTACCAATCAGATTCATGAGGGCCAGTTGAGGACAGAGACAGAGAATTGCTTGTTTTAAATGTTCTGGGAAGTCATTGATTTCACCCCCATATATATGGCTCATAATGATGGGCTCTGTTCAGTTTGCTCTGCTGGCAGGGTGGGGGTGGTGAAGTGGTGTTAGTTGAGAAGAGGAAGAACATCAGATCAATCCCTGTTGAGGCTTGACTAATTCATTGTATTACAGACTCATAGAGCCTGAGTAGGGAGGGACCATTTGAATTTCTGCCTCACCCTGACTGCCACCCCCATTGCACCACTGACTAATGGCACCCCTATCACTGAACATTCTCAATGAAGTGATCATCTGGTCTAGCATTTCTTGGAATGTTAATGTTTATGTAACTCAGACATTAATTTCTCATTAGATCTGGTCTGAACCTCACTTTCATAGCCTAGGATGGTCAAATCCACCTACTGTGTTTGGTAATCTTTGAACCCTACATTCTCTTAGTCCCCTCCCTGTACCTTCTCCATTACTAAAGCCCTCCTGTTGTTTCAGATATGCCCTATTTGGGTTTCATTAAATTATCCAGTTGAGCTAATCATCTCACCAGCTTAGTAATTTCACTGAACATCTGGGGGTTGTCACAGGAGGAATTACATTGTGTAGCCTCTGCCATCGGGTTGACACTCCCTCACTGACTGTTTCCTGTCAAACCCTACTTTCCCCTTCAAGTTACTCTTCCCACCATGCTTAGGGCCCTCATAGGGGAGTCCAGTCTCTTCACTCCAATTGCTGGTCTCTTGAAAATTTCCCAGCCAGGCCAGTCGCTCTCCTTCAGCCTCTTCAGAATCTGGGGGAATAAGGTATTCTCCATCTCAATACATCTTCTCAAAAAAATATCTGAAGCTTCCTAGAGATTCTCTCCCAAAAGGGTGGGGAAGACAAATCACCATATTTACTTATAGCACCTGTGTGGTCCTCGAAAAGAACTCTCCTCTAGGTCAATTTTTATGGTACTGAAACTTTACAGTCCTTATGTCTTGGCCCTCTCCTTGGGGCATAAGCTCATTAAATCTGCCTTCATCCGCCCAACCCAGCCCGGCAAACCTCCACCCTAGGGGATTTTAGCCTGGAAATGTGCACGTGTGGTTTGATCAGATTTGGCAGCATATGGAGTAAAGGTGATCTGCTGCCATGACCTCCCTCTTCAGAGCTTGGTGACACAGTCCTGCTCACTGGAGGAGAGCATCATTCGGTGGACATCCTGCCTGCATCAGCCTCTCTCCCCTGGGTCTTTTCCTCTTACAAGAGGAACGAAACAGTTTATATACAAAATTCTTTTACCTCTAAGTCTAGAACTACACACCACTCTGATTCCACTCTCATTTTTTGACCTTAATTTTGGACTCCCAGGGTGGAGTTTGTCTCTGGTCACAGTCTGCCGCAAGATCCCCTTTCTTGCCTTAACTGAAACAATAAGAGGGGATTTTTTTGCCTCCCAAAACCCAGGGTAATGCTTTGGTTTATCTGAATCTACACTACATATACCAGCATTTGCTGGGTCATAATACCTGTTGTGCTGTTGTGTATATGACAACTCTCTGCTGGTCACCACCTGGTGACCCCAGATACCTAAAGATTAATTAAAGATTAATTAGTTGGCAGTTTATATGACAATACTTACACATTTGGTCTAAGGATTCCTCTGTGACTAGAACTGGTGAGCTGTTTTGCCCTCCACCCAGACACTTGCTTTTCAGAAACCTAACTTTAGGGGATCATCATAACTAAATTACTTCCCAATTCCTAAACTTGAACTGATATTTCCCACTCCAACCCAGTCATTTTGATCTACTTGAAAAATACCGCCACCATCTCTTCATTCTCCTCAAATAGCTTCACCAAAAACAGTAATATGGAGGGCCACCTGGTGAAATCCAGGACTCTTCAGTAAGGTTTCATTATACATTCTCCTACAATACCATGCTCTAGCCAGCCATCCCCTGGCCACTTCTGGTTCCTCACTGAATAAATTTTTCTAATCTCAATGCATGATGTTGCTCATTGGTCCAGTTGTGAGGATTTTTGTTTTCTTTATGTTGAGGCGCAATCCATACTGAAGGCTGTGGTCTTTGATCTTCATTAGTTAGTGCTTCAAGTCCTCTTCATGATAAACAGAGAAAGATTGAAGTTGTCGAGGATTTCATTTTACTTGGATCCACAATCAACAGCCATGGAAGTAGCAGTCAAGAAATCAAAAGACACATTGCATTGGGTAAATCTGCTGCAAAGGACCTCTTTAAAGTGTTGAAGAGCAAAGATGTCACCTTGAAGACTAAGGTGTGCCTGACACAAGCCATGGTATTTTCAATCGGATCATATGCATGTGAAAGCTGGACAATGAATAAGGAAGACCGAACAAGAATTGACGCCTTTGAATTGTGGCATTGGCAAAGAATATTGGATATACCATGGGCTGCTAAAAGAACGAACAAATCTGTCTTAGAGAAAGTACAACCAGAATGCTCCTTAGAAGCAAGGAGGTTGCAGAGACTGTGTCTTACATACTTTGGACATGTTGTCAGGAGGAATCAGTCGTGGAGAAGGACATCATGCTTGGCAGAGTACAGGGTCAACGGAAAAGAGGAAGATCCTCAACGAGGTGGATTGACACAGTGGCTGCAACAATGAGCTCAAGCATAACAATGATTATAAGGATGGCTCAGGACTGGGCAGTGTATCGTTCTGTTGTGCATAAGGTCGCTATGAGTTGGAACTGACTCGACCGCACCTAACAACAACAACAACATGGTTTCTAACACAGGACATTGCAAACTTTCTCCTAATCTTTGTCACTTCTCTTCCTCAAGGCCACACCATGGTGTATCTTCAGTCATTGGCACTGTATTTCTTGTTAATGTCTCTTTTTTCTGGTAACAGATTCCCTTCAACATCGGTTTTAGAGTCTGCTTGGTCGTTGGCCCTACAACAGTAAGAGTCCATCTTCAATAAACTCTGTCTCATCAAGAGAAGACCAACGTCTGTCACAGAACTCTTGCCCTTCCAGGAAAGTTACCAAATTCTTAAGAAATTGTGATTCTAATGGGTTAACACCATTTTCCAGCTGGAAGCTTCATGAGTAATTTGTTGGAATTTACTCATTCAAATATGCTCACATCACAATTTGTATGCTTGGTTCTCCACTAGAAACATCTCATTTCAAATGGCTCATGTCCTCAAAAGCTGTAATGCAAACCTCAGATAACTTTTCATACCTCACCCACAACTTAGAGGAGGTATCTATGGTCCATCAGACCTTGTGCCAAGTCTATCTGTACGTCTTAGCACTGCATACCTAGTAGTTTTGTTGTCGTGGTAGACACACAAATTTATCCTAGTTTGAGTGGCAATGTGAAATGAAGTGCTTAGTAATATGATGTCCTTCTCCAGGGACTGATCCCTTCTGATAACATGTCCAAAATATGTGAGATGTGATCTCGTCTCGCTATCCTTGCTTCTAAGGAGCATTCTGGTTGTACTTCTTCCAAGTCAGATTTGTTCGTTCATTTGGCAGTCCATGGTATATTCAATATTCTATGCCAACACCATAATTCAAAGGCATCAGTTCTTCTTTGGTCTTCCTTATTCATTGCCCACTTTCTCATGCATATAATGTGATTGAAAACAGTATGGGTGACATCTTTGCTTTTCAACACTTTAAAGAGATTTTTTGCAGTCGAGTTGCCCAGTGCAATGCATCTTTTGATATCTTGACTTCTTCTTCCATGGGCGTTGATTGCGTATCCAAGTAAAATGAAATCCCTGAAAGCGTCAATCTTTTCTCTATCATGATGTTGCTTACTGGTCCAGTTGTGAGGATTTTTGTTTTCTTTATGTTGAGGTATAATCCATACTAAGGCTGTAGTCTTTGATCTTCATCTGTAAGTGCTTCAAGTATTCTTCACTTTCAGCAATCAAGGTTGTGTCACATGCATATCACAATCACGGGTTGTTAATGAGTCTTCCTCCAATCCTAATGCCCCATTCTTCTTTATACAGTCCAGCTTCTCGGATAATTTGCTCGACATACAGATTGAATAAGTATGGTGAAAAGATACAACCCTGACACACGTTTCCTGACTTTAAACCATGCAGTATCCCCTTGTTCTGTTTGAATAACTGCCTCTTGACCTAAGTACAGATTCCTCATGAGCACACTTAAGTGCTGTGGAATTCACATTCTTCACAATGCTGCCCATAATTTATGATCCATAAAGTCAAGTGCCTTTGTATAGTCAATGAAACACAGGTAAACATCTTTCTGGTATTCTCTGCTTTCAGCCATGATGCTTCTGACATTAGCAATAATATCCCTTGTTCCATGTCCTCTTCTGAATCTGGCTTGAATTTCTGGCAGTTCCTTGTCAATGTACTGCTTTAGCTGCTTTTGAATGATCTTCAGCAAAATTTTGCTTGCATGTGATATTAATGATATTGTCCAATAATTTCTGCATCCGGTTGGATCACCTTTCTTAGGAACGGGCATAAATATGGACCTTTTCCAGTTGGTTGGCCAGGAAGCTGTCTTCCAAATTTCTGGGCACAGACTAGTGAGCACTTCCAGTGCTACATTTGTTTGCAGAAACACCTCAGTTGGTATTTTGACAATTCCTGGAGCCTTGGTTTTCACCAATGTCTTCAGTGCAGCTTGGACCTCTTCCTTCAGTACCATCAGTTCCCGATCATACGCTACCTCTTAAAATGCTTGAACATCAACCAATTCTTTTTGATATAGTGACTTTTTTTATTCCTTGCATCTTCTTTTGATGTTTCCTGCATCCTTTAATATTTTCCTGGTACAATCCTTAAATATTGCAACTCAGGGCTTGAATTTTTCCTTCAGTTCTTTCAGCTTGAGAAATGCCGAGTGTTCTTCTCTATCTCCAGGTCTTTGGACGTGTCATTATAATACTTTACTTTGTATCTCTATATGTCAACCAAAACCCAAACCAAACCCGTTATCATCGAGTCTATTCAGTTCACTAACTGTTCTTCTTGTGACCCTAACCACCTGGAACTAGGTCAGATCTTATAGGCAAAAGGGAACATTTTTCCAGACTGCCAAGTCTACCCAAGACTTCAGACACCAACCAAAGCTCAGGGGGTCCCCAGAACACCTGCACTTCTGACATGCTGGTTAAAAATTTGGGGGTTACCACTATGCTCTCAGGTTTGATAATCCTTTACAACAATTTAAAGCACTCAGGGAAGTATTATGATTATATACTTAAGATTTATTATAGAGGAAACAAATCGGGACCAGCATAAATAAGAGACAGTATGTAGGCATGATTGACTCACTGCCCACATCATTGAACTGTCTCTGGAGTTTGCCTCCTCTCCCTCCCCAAAGGTCAGGCTGATGACTGTGTGGGTCTTCTGAGCCCATCTCATTAGCATTAGCTACGATGTGTGGTCTGGAGTCCTCCATGAATAATAAAAACACTCCAATAACTCAGGAAATTCCAAGATTCCAAGGGGTTCTCTCCCAGGAAGCTAGGACAAAGACCAAATTCTTTGGGTAAAATAATTCTTTGCCCCAAACCTTCTAAACCTACTAAGGCCTCTTTACTCAGTGTAGTCCGAGGACCAGCAGCATCGGTATCACCTGAGAGCTTGTTAGAAATGCAGAATCTCAGGATCCACTCAGATCCCTTGAATCAGAATCTGCATTTTAATAAGATGCTAAGTGATCCATAAACACACTAAAGTCTGAGAAGACCTCCATGTTAACGAGCAGAGCCTTTCTAGCCCAAACTCCTTCTCTTAGTTTATTTCTTCCACTGGGAAGAGGGGAGCACTTCCTGGATTTCCTCGGAAGCCCACTGGATAGGATTCCAGTTTTAGGTTAAGAATGACTTATAATTACCCATAGTGTCTTCCTCATTCATTCATTCATCTCTTCATTCTTTCATTCAATCAATCAATCGTGATTGAGCAACTTCTAAATTCCAATACATTTTCCACCTACATCCTTAGTCCTCCTGGCTATGACTTTTTTTTTGTTACTTCTGGCATGATGGGCAGGATCTGGGACCTGGGTGTGACAGCCACCTACTCGGGCAGGTAGATATAGGCACATGGGCAGGAGAGATGATAACCTGGTGTCAGGTGCTAACCTTAGAGTTTCAAGCAGGTGGGGGAGTGTGAAGTACAGTCCAACTGTGGGGAGGCCCATAACAAGTCCAGTGTATGTGTCTCTGTGGGCGTGTGATGCCCCACTTGACAGAGCACCTCAGTAACCTCACCGGGATGATGGCAGTTGAGAAATCCACCTGCTGAAAGCGGGACATCCATGTTGGAGTTCAGGAGCCATCCTCCCCATGAGGAATGCTGGGATGTGTATGGAAGCAGGACTGAGAATAGTGGCCAAAGTCGCCTAAGAAAGCCAGGAGACCTGGTGGGGCCCTGGGTTGACAGCAATGTGTCATTAGACAAAAAGACTGCTAAGGCAGGGCTGTAAGTTGGAAAATAGGTGAGAGTCCAGAGGGGCCCTGAGTTCTGATCAGACTGAGAGTGTGAGCAACTTGACACCAAGGCTGCTGGAAGGAGCCCTGAGCAGTTTAAATCTTCCCACTTCAGTGCCTTTCCTCCCCAAGGATGGTGTTGGGGGTTAGAGGTTGAGACAGCAAGTGGGGAGATGTGTAGATCTATCTGTGAGCAGCTGAGGACCCCGGAGTTGATACCACTTTCACCAAGGAGTAGATGACAGAGGAGTCCTAGGGGGAAAGAGGACATGGGTGAGGACGAGAGGATGGTGGATGTGGGAGAGGGCCTGCAAGTCATCAGACTCACCTGGTCCTCAAGAAGTCTTGGTGCAGAGGGCACTGTGGAAAGAAGGGAAACATTTGGCTGTGAAAGGCTCACTCAGAGACAGCCCTTCCCCTTGCATGTGGCTGTTGGTCTTGTCACAGCTCTGTCCTTGGGGCCCTCCCTCACTTGTGTGAAATTAGTTCAGTCATTCCTTTTGATCCTCTCCCTGCACTGCAACTGCTGTGTCTCCCTAAAATACTCAGCCTCTCATCTCTGACCAACCTCTTAATGTCACTTTCTACTCTGTTTCCCACTCTGAGCTGTCTAGGGGCTTTCAAAAGAAAGAAATCTACCTTTTTTTTTTGTTGTTAGTTCTTTGATTATAGATTCATACTGTGTGTTATAGAGAGGCAGTGTGGCTTGGAGCAGCAGCAGTGTGGTGGTTTAGAGAGCAGACTGCAGATCCAGACCACCTCAGACTGAACCCTGGGTCCACCTTGCCACCTGTGTGGTCTTGGGCAAGTCGCTCAACGTCCCCTGCCTTGGTTTCCTCATCTAGATGAAGGGTTTCAAATTATCTACCTATAGAATTATTGAAAGGGGTATAGGGCTTTTATGTGTGCGTGTGTGTATGATTTCTAACAACCATCAGAGCCCTGGTAGCATAGTGATTAAGAGCTATGGCTGCTAACCAAAAGGTCGACAGCTTGAATTCACCAGCTGTTCCTTGGAAACTCTATGGGGCAGTTAGTTCTACTTTGTCCTATAGGGTGGCTATGAGTTCGAATCGACCTGACGGCAATGGGTTTTTTTCCAGTGGGTTATCATGTAGTACAGTTCTGAGTGCTACAAATAAATAAATTGTAAATACACATACACATGCTACAAATATATACATTTATAGCACTTAGAACTGTAGCTGGCACAGAGGAACTGCTCAACACAAGATGTTAGAAATGATTATTATTCTACTATCTTAAAACTGGGGTGAAATGTGGCATTCTCCATACAGGGCTCTCTCCTTTTGACTTGGAATAAGCATCAAGCCTACCTGGAATTGTACTGAGAAGTAGAGAAGTGCAGTGGTTCAGAGCTTGGACTCTGGAGACAGACTGCCTGTGATTTACTAGCTATGTGATTTCAGGCAAGTCATTTAAGCTCTCTATGCCTCAGTTTCTTCATCTATAAAATGGGGATAATAACAGTGTTTACCTCAGAAGGATGAGTGTGAATGAACTGGTATGTGCAAAACACACAGTTCCTGACACATAGAGCATGCTCATTGTTAGGTATTATTATTGTTGTTGACCATCCTTGATGAGGAAGTCAATCTCGTCACAAGTTTGTAGAATATTGTATCTTTTTGCTTGGTCTTTTGCTTAGTGTGTTAGAGGTAGGTCATAGAACCAAAAATGGGGCACAAGCATAGTTCACTTGACTTTATACAAGAGAAACTGGAAACCCAGAGAAGGAAACAGGATGGCTAAAATTACAGCACTTTTTATAGAGCAAAGTCAGAAAGAAGAGTCTGCCCCAAAGAAACTTGCTTCCTTTTCTTGCTTCAAGAGAGAGGAAGGCAAGCAGGGGACCCCTCATTGTAGACCACCTACCATGAGTGAAGACCAATAACACAGCCAGGCCAGCATGTGCTCATCCTCACTATTGCTTAACACTTGCTGTTATAACAACAGCAGTTTCAGATCCATTTTCTCATTTGGTCCTCATATTAATTCTATGAAATAGTGTGGGCAGAGTAATGGCCCCTTAAAGATGACTTGAAACACTTACTGATGACGGTCAAAGACTACAGCCTTCTATATGGACTACACTTGTGCATGAAGAAAATGAAAATCCTTACAACTGAACCTAAAAAATTGAAGTTGTCAATAGTTTCATTCTACTAGGATCAACAATCAATGTCCATGGGAGTAGCAGTCAAGAAATCAAATGACACATTGCTTTAGGCAAATCTACTACAAAAGACCTCTTTAAAGTTCTAAAAAAGTAAAGATGTCCCCTTGATAACTACGGTATGCTGGACCCAAGTCTTGGTCTTTTCAAATGCCTCATATGAAGGTGAAAGCTGGACAATGAAAAGAGAAGACAGAAGAAGAATTGATGCATTCAGATTGTGGTGTTGTTGAAGAATATTGCATATACTGAAACCCTGGTTGCACAGTGGTTAAGTGCTCAGCTGCTAACTGAAAGGTCAGTGGTTCGAACCCCCCAGCCATTCTAAGGGAGAAAGATATGGTAATCTGCTGCTTAAAGATTATGTCTTTGGAAACCCTATGGGGCAATTCTACTCTGTCCTATAGGGCCTCTCTGAGTCAGAATAGACTTGATGGCAATGAGTTTGTTTTCTTGATGGACTACCAGAAGAAGGAACAAATTAGTGTTAGAAAAAATACAACCAGAATGCTCCTTAGAAGTGAAGATGGTGAGACTTCCGCTCACTTACTTTGGACACGTCATTGGAAAAGACCAATTGCTAGAAAAAGACAGCACGTTTGGTAAAACAGAGGGTCAGAGAAAATGAAGGAAACCCTCAGTAAGATGCATTAACACAAAAGCTACAGCAGTGAACTCAAACATATCAATGATCATGAAGATGCCACAGGACCGGGCAACATCTTGTTCTGTTATACATAAGGTTGTCATGAATTGACTCAATGGCAACTAGCAACAACAACAACAAATACGTCCACATCCTAGATGGAAAAGAGGACTTTGTAAATGTGATTAAGGGAGATTATCCTGGATTATCTGGGTGAGCCCAACCAAATAATATGAATCCTTAATGTTGGAGAATCTTTCCTGGTTGTGGCCAGGGGGAGATGTGACTGGAAGAAAGATGGGGGGGGGGGGAGGGTGAAACACTGCTGGCTTTGAAGATAGTGGGAGGGAGCCACAAAACAAAGGAAGCTGGTGGCCTCAAGAAGCTGAAAAAGGCAAGGAAGCAGATTTTCCCCTAGAGCTTCTCGAAGGCATACAGCACAGCTGACACCTTAATTTTATCCCAGTGAAACCTGTGTTGGACTTCTCATCTACAGAGCTGTAAGATAATAAATTTATATTGTTTAAGTCACCAAGTTTGTGGTAATTTGTTACAGTGGCACTAGGAAACTAGTATAAGTAGGTAAGGCATGATAGTACTATCCCATTTTACAGATGAGGACACTGAAGCTCTGAGAGGTTACGTGACTGCCCACAGGGATGATTCTGTTATTCAGGTGATACTGAGGCCATTTGTGGAGAACGGAGAAAGCTGGACTGTGTTGCAGGCTTGGGTTAAAACCATGCAGCTCAGGTGGGTACAAGTTGAGAATCCTGAGTGACCAGTGTGAGTGGCAGCTATGTGTCTGGTTGGCCTAGTCCCGTTGAGGGGTTGGAGACTGAGACACCCACAGCAATAGGGTATCAAAGCCAAGACTTGGCCAGAACAGAGACCTCCTTGGCTCTTACCTGCACAGGTCTTTTTGCCTCTGCTGTTCCGGACTTCTGAGTAAATCACGTCTTCTCCTTTCAAATTTACTTGAAAAGAAGTTGAAGTTTCAGAAGACTCTAAGATTCTTGCCTCCTGTCTGGGCTACTTCCTGCTCCCCAAGGACAGCTTGTTCTCTGGAGTGACTAGAGCCCCCCAGGCCTCCACGTGGCCCCTTCCTCATCTCCTCCCCCTACCCTGTCTCCTGGACCAACCTTGGGGCCCCTGCTCAAACGGAGGCTCTCAGTTCTCACCATTGCTGTACACTGGCTGCAGTTCTATCCAGGTTGGTACATTGTGATAGGTGGGCTCTTGGAGGTCCGAGGTAGAAGGAGTCCTGTGAGATACAGAAATGCCAATAGTTTCCAGGAAGCCTGGCAAAGTAGGCATAATGATCACTCCCTCACAGTTAGTGAGTCATTATCACAGGATAGCTACCAAGCATGGAAACATACAAAACAAATAGCCTATGGCTATTACATTACAAATCATGATAGAATAATATTATCTGTGTTTCCAGACTTTATGGTGGCCTGGTATGTACCAGGCACTTCACTAATGTTTATAACAATATTATGGAGTTAGTTCTATTACTATCCCCACTTTATAGATGCTAAAATGAAGATTCTAAGAGGTGAAGAGACTTGTTCAAGACCATACAATCACAAAAGGGTAGAGCCAAGATTTGATCCTGGCTCAAAAGCCTACACTCTCAGAGAGAGTAGGGTCTCAGAGAAATTAGTAATCAGAAGGGCTCAGAGGAATCCTGGATGGTTTTTACACTGCTACCACAGTGCCAAAGGCAGTTTGTGAACTGTGATGTGGTTCTTAAAGTGTGACTTTGGGATCTAAGATGGCAGCCCCTTCTTTACAGACACCACCTCCTCCCCTCTGCGGGCCAAATTGCGTGGTTCCATTTTCTCTGCTGTTGCCACCACAGGTGTTGGTTAGGTTGGGCTATGCCCAGAGCTTTGCAGTCTGATTAAACTAAGGTCATCTTAGGACATGGACAGATTGAGTGGTCATCAGACAACCAAAGCAATTAGAATGTGAGTTAATAAATAAAAAGCAATTAACACTTGATATGGGAAGAAAGTCTATACAGTTAAAGCAGTGGGTGAGAAGGTCCTGGGAACTGCCTTGAGATATCCCAAAGGAGGAGGCAACATGAAGTGAGCACATCCCATCTCAGAGACATAAAGTAGAAACTGGCCTCTTGGCAGTAACTGGTCTCAACTCCATATTTCTACCCTGTGGGCGTTTTATTAACTGCACATGAAAAGTCAGTTGTAGGGGTACAGGCCACACCTTACCTGGTAGGGTCAGAGGTGGATTTTTCTCCTGTAAAGGAAAGCAGAGGGGCATTGAATCCAGGAGAAAGCCCTTTACGAGAAGCACAGCTTGTAAAGGCTCACCTAGAAACTGCCGGTCACTAAGGTTGGAATCCTTCTTTGTAACGTCTAATGGAGGTGGCAGATTGGGCAAAAACTATTGACCCTGGTCTCCAGAGGGTTATAATTATAAAGTGAAAAGGGAATCAACAATTCATAATCCTTTAACCTGGAATTTGTGAAGAACAATGGCCAATAACTGCAGGCAGGGAAATACACTTGATCGACTAT
The DNA here is from genome assembly GCF_024166365.1 of Elephas maximus indicus. Taxonomy (NCBI): domain Eukaryota; kingdom Metazoa; phylum Chordata; class Mammalia; order Proboscidea; family Elephantidae; genus Elephas; species Elephas maximus. Next base: position 195,347,489 of record NC_064821.1, read on the forward strand.
GAAAATGCTATACATTTAAAAACTCAGAAAATTACCAACTCCTATTTGGTTTCTGGAAACCCTGGTGGCATAGTGGTTAAGTGCTACAGCTGCTAACCAAGAGGTCAGCAGTTCAGATCCGCCAGGTGCTCCTTGGAAACTCTATGGGGCAGTTCTACTCTGTCCTATAGGGTCGCTATGAGTTGGAATCAACTCGACAGCAGTGGGTTTTTTTTTTTTTTTTTTTAAATTTATTTGGTTTCTATTTTTGCCCCAATTTTTTCAAATTCTTTCTCCTCTTCTTGACATTCTTTGGGAGCTGTATACAGCAGACGGGGAGATATACTGGAGTTTCTGATGTTGGATAAACTTCACCTCATCAAGACATCTTCTACCCACGGGGGTGGTTTGGAAAATTTTGCATTTAGTAAAGAGGAATTTGGGGGACCTAGTTTTTTTTAGAAGGGGAGGTGGGGGGCTGTGGGAGTGAGGCGGCTGGGAAGAGGTTGATGAGAGCCTGAGGGTGGTTACAAGGTCAGCACTAGACTAAGAGAATAGAGGCAGGATGGGCACGGACTCCAGCAAAGGGAGGCTGGGGAGTCACCCACCTGCTTTTCTCGGGAGCCAGTAATAGAACAGCAGTGCCACAGCAGCCAGGCCCATCATGCTGAGCAGCCCCCCGGTGACTCCTGTGGCCACAGAGCCACTTCTGCTTCCTGTTAGCCCTGAGGGGAAACCTGTGCATGAGCCAGGAAGAGAGGCTTGTGGTTTTGAATTGCCCTGACCCCTGGAGCTGATGCCTGGGCTTGGAAGAGAGGATGAATGTAGGGGACTAGGACTCCTGAGGGGTCTGTGGGCTAGGCAGTGGATCAGGAAGTCTCCTCTGGCTAAGCAGCTGCTGATGCCACACAGGAAATGACCCCTGTCTTTATGAGGGAGATTATTTCTGCGTCTGAGGCAAGGGTGAGCATTACTGTGGGCTGTGGCCAGTGAGAGAAGAGGCAGATAGCCAAGAGCTCCATATTTAGTGCTCCTTGTTGGCCCCCACCCCACTCTCCAAATACCACCACTTCAGAAAATAACAGTTTAGAAAATGCCCGACTGTAAAAATGGCATGGGGGCATCATCCGACTTCCTTGTCTAACTTCACAAGAGGATCAGATGAACCCCCACATTGTTTTTACAGTTGGTGACAGGAGTGAGATTCATTGCAATGACTCCAGACTTATGGAAGCATTGGACTTTGTAAGAGAAAGAACGAAGTGGGGTGGGGGAGTGGGGGTGGGGAGAATGAGAAGTGAAAATTCTGATTCTTAGATGGTTACTTTGGTTGTTGTTACCTGTAATGGCCGAAGGGAAAGTAAGAGATGTTATGCTGCAGCTGAGGGGAGAAAAGCCACACCTGGAGTGGCATAAGGCAAAAGCCAAGTTGATTAAACAAGATGATGGATAGGGCATCAGGGTCTACTGGTTCCACCCAGCCAGAGACCCAAAGCCATATGAATATGAATGGGAAGAGAGCCACAGGTAGAGAACATGAAACTGGAATGTTTTAAAAAATGGTTATGTGTGTTTGAATGTGCTATAGATATTGAATATTTCTCCTATCTAGCATGGAAAAACAGACCTACATGTATGAAGGAAATGAATATTGGGTATTATAGATTACAGAGAGCATGTAACTCTGCCCTCAGCCAATACTTGATTGGATATGCTAAAAGGGGAACTAGAATTTGCCTGAAAGAAACACCAGCTGATGGTTTGAATGCAGTAGCCCTGTGTATAGAGTATGGGTGGCTTAGGTGGAAAATTTAAGCCTCACTCAAAATCTTTCCAGTCAGGAAATTTGCATTTGAAAATACATGCAGACCCACCCAGAACTACTGAGAGAGCAGGAAATTTGCATTTGAAGGAAGGACATGCAGCAAAAAAATTAGTTTTCCTTTATAAATTTTGAGCAAAGGTTTGCTTGCATTTGGATGTATTGAAGCAGGAAAAGTCAGTAGCCATCAGAAGAACTCCCTTCTAGGACTGGAAGTTAAAGGGAGTCAGCGAGTACACAGTCTGGTATGCTCACTTGTGGTGACCACCTGGGTCTCCCCAGTGAGTGGAAGTGGGGGAAGTGCAGAAATGAAGAGATGGACTGAGCTTAGACATGTTCCATTGGCACCCATTGACCCAGCCCACTGGGGCAAGGGATGAAAGAGAGAAGGCCCTGGCTGGTCAGAAATTCAGGGGAGTGCATGGAGTCCTGAGTGTACTGGTGGTACCCACTGGCCTAGCCCACAGAGCCCAACCAAATGAAGAAAGAGATGTTTGACATTGCGTGGTGGTATAGATTGCTGCAATTTGATGGGTTGCTCTGGACTGGATTTTGCTTATGTATGTACTCAAAGTTCCAACAGGAACAGAAGATTCTTCAGATAAAGGAACATGCTTGTCTCCTCAGAGTACTGGTTTGATAAGAATGGGCAATTTAGAAATTTGCTATCTACAACAGGGGAAGATAAAGGCATGAAATGGCTGGCTTACATGCTTTCATGAGAGTGCTGGCAGTCAAAATGAAGGGGACAAGCGAGATACCCACTTAATAGTTTCCTCTTTTCCTGGTAGGTCTGGGGAAGATGCTGATACGATTATATGATTCAGCTGTGAAGTTTGATTGTTAACAGGGTTAATCGTGATTATAAAAACTATAATTTTAGAAGCTGTAACTGTGAAAGAGTGGACTAAGGTGGAGGAACTTCTGGACTGGAGTACAGTGACCAAACTTAAATTTCCTTAAAGGCTTTGCAATGCTTATACCTAGAGTGGCTCAGAGCAAGGGAATAATATTCTCTCAGTTAAATTTTATCAGATGCCAGAAAGGGGGAAGCCAAGATAACTTTTGAAGAACCTGACCAGATCAGATGGACACCTGGGGCAGACCTGAATGGCTGGTACCTGAGTAACCTCACCACAAGGACTCGTTGCCCTTCTGAAGGACTAATTGTTAATGACTGTTTTGGACTGATAGAATGATTGGGAGGGGGAACTTATCCTCTAAGTATGAAAGAGCCATGGCTAGAAATGACTGGGGGTGGCCTGCAGTGCAATGAATTGCTTTCATATGGCCTTTCACACCATGATCTTACAATTCCTACCAAATGATTGGGTGGGGCAATGAAAATATGGCACTTGTGGTTCACCAAGTACTTGGGCAGCTTGCTAATAATGAAAGTAATGTGCATGGCACCCTTGTGGGTGTGGAACCATGTAAATAAGGTATATGGAACCCTAATGATGGGATTAGTCAGTTTTGCCATCCTGCTAAGCTTAAAATGAGCCATTCCAGAGGCAGAAAGGAGAGAACTCACTACTACCAAGAAGAAGAGATGAGAGCAGAGTGCGCCCTTTGAACCCAGGTCCATGAGCTGAGAACTTCCTAGACTCAGGAGACAGACAGAGAGAGCTGTAAGACCAGAGAAATGGCAGCAGCAGAACCAAAAGACAAGTGCAAGATGGTGCAACAGGCTTCCCAGCCCACAAAGCAAGGCATCTAAAATGGGCGTGCCAGTCCATGGAGTGAGAGAGCTGACTGCCTGCGGGAAGGAGGCTTCCTGGCAGAGTGGGGTGCCTCTGGGCATTTGTCAGTGGGGCTAGGCTTGCTGATTCACAGAGCAAGAGAACTGAAAGCCTTCTAGCTGAGGCTTACTGGTGGAATAGGATGCCTCCAGACACTTATTGGAGGAGCTAAAGAGCTTTGTAACACTTGCAGAGCAGGGCAGGGGCCAAGAAGCCAAGGGAACAAAGGGCCGAGGGGCAGAGGGCCAGAGAGAGTCCCGTCTGCAGTCACGGCTGTAAAGAAGCGGTGCTGATCGAATAACTGTACATCCTAAATTGTTCCTAATTCTGAATTGTAACCTGTTACTTCCCTAATAAACCCCATAATTGTATCTATTGCAACAAATTATCAAACCCAGCAGGGAAACAGAGTGTTATGGGAGGGACAGCTGGTGTCAGAATTGGTAAAAATGTTGGAGGGTGGAGGTATGTTTGACCTCCACCTCATAGCTGATACTGACGGTGATTCTATGTTTTTAAGCCTAGTGAAGTGGCAAAACTGACCAATCCCCTTTGTTAGAGTTCCATACACCTTACTTGCATGGTCCCACCCAATCATGTGGTGGGAATTACAGGCCATGCTGAGAAAGGCCATATAAAAGTGATCTATCACATTATGCCAACTATGTGTATCTGTCTTTGAAAAGCACTGTCTTGGCCAATTACTTTGGGGATTGTCATAGTGTCCTTGGAGGAAATTATTTGTCCACATCTGTAGCCTGCATATAAGAAACTTACCTCTGATGGAGAGTGTCACTGCCTCACTGCGCTGGGCCCCCAGGCCATTGTCAGCCTCACAGGAGTAGTTTCCAGAATGTTCTATGGTCACAGAGAGGTTGAAGGACACTCCTCCTCTAAAGGAGACAGAGCTGTTCCCCAGGATAACATCCTCATGATAGAACCGGTACAGGATTGGGGGAGAGCCTCTCCAGGCTTCGCAGTAGAACTCCACCATGTCCCCCACCACAGCCTGGGCCCCTGGAGCCCTGAGGATGAGGACTGGGGCAGACACTGGAACTGTGGAGGGAAACAGTCAGTAGTGGTTTCTACTTCTAATATATGGATAAAGGAACAAAAAATATTATATGCAAATGACAAATGTAAGATCTCAATCTTGGAAAAATATGTTGAAATACATAAGACAGGTAAAGCTAATTGCCATCATCTACAAATAACTTTCAATGCACTAAAAAAAAAAAAAATCCAGTAGAAACATGGGAAAAGGGCATGAACAACCGAAAAATCTAAATAACCAATAAATACATAAAAAAGATACTCATCTTCATTGCTAATTAAATATATACAAATGAAAACAACTATAAGATACCATTTCTCCCATCTATCGGGTTGGCAAAGCTTAAAAAGATGGATAATAGTGATGAATTTGTAGATAAAACAGGCACTCTGAATTACTCTAGATGGGAATGCAAATTCAAGACATTTCCTTGAATGGCAATTTGGCAGGTGCAGATGGTTAATACAGTTGGCTGCTAAATGAAAGGTTGGAGGTTGGAGTCCACCCAGAAGTGTCTTGGAAGAAAGATCTGGTGATCTAATTCTGAAAAATCAGCCACCGAAAACCCTGTGGAGCACAGTTCTCCTTGGTCACCCATGGGTCACCATGAGTTGGAATCCACTTGACGGCAACCAGTGTTTACCAAATTTAAATTGCACATAAACCTTGACCCAGCAAAAGTACTAGGAATATCTCTTCTAAGAATACTGACATAAGATATGCAAAGATACATGTACAAGAAACTCTGTTGTAGCATTTTTATAATATCAAAAATGAGAAGAAACCTAGTTGACTGGTAAATGAAATATGAAAGATGCACAAGATGTGTTTGTTAAAACTAAAGTCAAGATGATTTTTTAAGTGAAAACAGCAAGTTGCATAACAACATGAGACTCTAATTTTGTAAAAAAAAAATTCTGTGCTTTTATGTTTATAAGATATTTCCAGAAGAATACACGTAAATCTATTAACAGTGGTTATGTCTGGGAAATGTGTGGATGTGAATTTGTGAAGTAGCTGGTAGAAAATGTCCTTTTGTAGTATTTTTTTTTTTTTTTAATCATGAAGATAAATTATAAAAAATTTAAAAGTTGTTTTAAAATGTGGGCAGAAGGGATAAAGGAAATGTCATAATGTAGACTAATGTTAAGAGTTGGATATGCCGTCTGGGGTCTTAAACGCTAGCAAGTGGCCATTTAAGTGGCCATCTAAGATGCATCAACTGGTCTCAACCTACCTGGACCAAAGGAGAATGAAGAACGCCGAGGACACAAGGTAATTACAAGCCCAAGAGACAGAAAGGGCCACATAAACCAGAGACTACATCAGCCTGAGACCAAAAGAGCTAGATGGTGCCCGGCTACAACCGATGACTGCCCTGACAGGGAACACAACAGAGAACTCCCGAGGGAGCAGGAGAGCAGTGGGATGCAGACCTCAAATTCTCGTAAAAAGACCAGACTTAATGGTCTGACTGAGACTAGAAGGACCCCGGTGGTCATGGTCCCCAGAGCTTCTGTTAGCCCAAGACAGGAAACCATTCCCAAAGTCAACTCTTCAGACAGGGATTGGACTGGACAATGGGAGAGAAAAAGATGCTGGTGAAGAATGAGCTTCTTGGGTCAAGTACACACTAGAGACTACGTTGGCATCTCCTATCTGGAGGGGAGATGAGAGGGCAGGGGGGTTAGAAGCTGGCAGAAAGGACACGAAAAGAGAAAGTGGAGGGAAAGAGGGGGCTGTCTCATTAGCGGGAGAGCAGTTAGGAGTATACAGCAAGGTGTATATAAATTTTAGTATGAGAGACTGACTTGATTTGTAAACTTTCACTTAAAGCACAATAAAAATTAAAAACAAAACAAAAAAGAGTTGGATATGCCGATGTTTCAAACCCGGCTTTACCATTGCAAGCTGTGTGACTGTAAGTTAGTTACACATCTCTCTGAGCCTCATTTCCCTCTCCTGTAAATTGGAGATAAAATATTGCCAATCTAATAGATGTATCTTAAATATTAAATGAGATATCTCATGTAAAGCACTAACTAGGCACAGGTCTGGTACCTGGTGAGGGCTCAGTTAAGTGTTAATGATGTTGGTGGCGATGATGATAATGATAAATGTCCCTTTCCTGGCAGTTCCTGATCTCCATGACCTATGTCCTAGTTCCAGAACTCAGACACAATTCATTCAGGCTGGACAAGAAGCCCTTTAGATACACTAATAACAGTGGCAGAAATAACATGCATTTGTCTCTGGAAGTCATAGAGAGAAGGGAGTGGGGATGAACAGAGAATTATGAATAGAGCATAGAATTTATGGTGTGCTAGTTGGCTGTGTTGAAGGATATATGGAGCAGCACTAGATCAGCAGAACATGCCTGTGTGGTAGATCTAAGAGGCAGTGGTGTATCTACAGAAATTAGTGCCTATGGCAATTAGTTTTAAATTGCTGAATGATCTCTCACACCTGGCGATGGGAACTGTGATGGACAATAGAAACTGTTCATTGGTGCCCCTGCCCCTCAAGCGGCACCCAGGGCATGCACCCTACCTGCTTTACCTTAGATACACCTCTCCTAAGAGGCAAGAGCCCTCAGGAATCTCAGAGGAAAGCTGGCTGAGGCAGGTGCTGCTGGAGGGGAAAGGAGAATGGGCTGGTTGAATGAGAAATATCAAAGCTGAAATCATCATCTCCTGGATGCCAACAAGATGGCTGTGCTGGACAGCTGATGAGATGCTGAATCCCAGGTTTGCATTCACAAATCAACATGCTCATGTGACTTCGTTTCTATTCCTTATGATACCCCGGGACCCAGGATACAACCAAGAGAGACGAGGATATCTGTCCTTATCTTGCTTTAGGCATCTCAGGGTGTGTTTTTGGACCATTTCGTGGTCTTCCATTTCACTGGGACATATCCTGGGAACAGTGATTTCCAGCTTCTCTTTTTTGCACTCCTCCTTCTAAAAACCCTTGAATCCTGGTACTCCATGTTCCCTCTCCACCAAAATCATAGACTTTAGGGCTAGGGATTTCCACGATTTTCATCTAGTCTGATTTTCACACTTTCTCTTTATAGGTGAGCAAATTGAGGTCAATACAGGGCAAGATGCTTTGCCAAGGCCATATAGCTAGTTATCTTCAGAACCAAGTCTAGAATGGTTATCTCAATAGCCCTCAGCATGCTTCTGCTAGACTGCCAAAAAAGAAAGAAAAACCCAAACTAGTTGCCACTGCCCAGTCAGTTCCTACTCACAGCAACCCCGTGTGTGCAGAGTAGAACTGATCCATCGGGTTTTTAAGGCCGTGATCTTTTGGAAGCAGATTATTGGCCCTTTCTTCTCAGGCATCCCTGGATGGGTTCAAACCACCAGGCTTTTGTTAATAGTAGAATGCTTAGCCATTTGCACCACCCAGGAACTCCGCGCTATACCACCTGTAAACTGGTTGCCGTTGAGTCAATTCTGACTCACAGTGACCAGATAGGATGGAGTAAAACTGCCCCCATAGGGTTTCCAAGGAGTGGATGGTGGATTTGAATTGCTGACCTTTTTGATTAGCAGCCAAGCTCTTAACCACTGTGTCAACAGGGCTCTTTGTTATACTACACACACACATACCCGTTGCCGTTTGGTCAATTCCAACTCATAGCGACTTTATAGGAGAAAGTAGAACTGCCCCATAGGGTTTTCAAGGAGTGGCTGGTGAATTCGAACTGTTCACCTTTTGGTTAGCAACCAAGTTCTTAACCACTGGGCCACCAGAGCTCCTTGCTATACCACAGGCCTCCCTAAAAAGGGATTTGGAGGTTTGGCTTATAGAGGTGTCATCCGCAAACAGATTCAGAGCATACCAGAAATTTTGCTTCAGAGAGTAAATTAATGGCAAGAAGTAAGTGACAACCTGGACAAAGGAGGGATTAGATTCATTTCCAGCCCATGTTATCCTGCTACCCCCTTCCCTGCCCTGGCCCATTTCCCCATTGCTTTAAGGATCAATTTGTAATAACAGTGATCCTTGGACTGGCTGTCTCTCCTGAAAAGCTGTGCATATAATTCATGTTAATATAGGAGTTTAACGTGGAAATATGGGGCACATTTGTAACCCTGGTAATGAAAGAAGCTCAAGAGTAGATGCTTGTTGGGAGTTAGTAAGAATCCAGGCAAGGAATGGCTTGAACTGTTTTTGGACAGAGGAACCCTCACTCTGAATTCTTTGGTTTCTCTTTTGTATCATAATTGCAGATCAGAATATAGTTTGTATTTTAAAAAGTCTTTGCATTTTTAATGAGGGAAGACTGCTTGAGCTATACTCCTGGAAAGACCCCATTTCCTGAAAGTATAACCACAGGAAGGATCCCAGACCTCCAAATGGAGGTTACATTGGCAGGAACTATGCTGGATGTCACACCAGCAAAGAGCCACAGGAAAGATCCCAGACCTCCAAATGGAGGTTACATTGGCAGGAACTATGCTGGATGTCACACCAGCAAAGAGCCCTAAGGAATCCTGTAGCTCCACTTTTAGCTAGTAGAGAGAGAAGATGGGGCTACCTTACCTTTGACATTGAGTGTCACCACCTGACTGAGCTGAGCCCCCAGGCTATTGCTGGCTTCACAGGAATAATTCCCAGAATGTTCTTCGGTCAGAGACAGATTGAAGAATGCACCTCTTCCAGAAAGGACTGAGTTATTCCCCAGGGTGACATCCTCATGGTAAAACTGATATAAGATCGGGAGAGAGCCGTTCTGAGCCTCACAGTGAAGCTTCACCAAGTCGCCTACCACAGACTGGGTCCTAGGAGTCCAGAGAGTAAGGACAGGGCGAGACACTGGAACTGAAGGAGGAAAAACAGTTTACTGTCAGTTTCTACTATTTAAATATATTCCTTCTGTTAGAGGCATTTCTACTAGGAAAATGCTTTTCTCTGTTTTCAATGACCTGCTGACATCACTCAGAACTCCGATAAAATTTCTTCAAATCTGGAGAAACAATGACATTTGTGTAGTGCTGTGTATAGTTAGGAGTACTTAGATATACAATCTCAAATGTGTTTGGGGAATCTAAAAACAAAGATTAAATTAGAACTGACGCATTTGAGAAGTCAAAGGACAATTGGAGAATAGGAGCAATGTATTCAAAGGAAAGTGAGGAATAGGAGAGAACTTTTGCTTACATAGCCAGGGATGTAACTGAGCCTGGGCACATTGGGAGTGGAGTCCACAAAAGAATGAGTATTGAACAATTTATCTACTTCTTTTTTCATCAAAAATCAATTGAGCAATTTGTAAGACCCAGAAATTACGTTATATGCTGGGGATTCAATGGTGAGAAAGACAAGTCCCTGCTCTCAAGAAGCTAGAGGAACAATTAAATAATTATACAAATATAGAATTAATACATTTATAATCTATACGAAGTGAAGAACAAGGTGCTATAAAATGTGTAACACTGGGACCTGATCTAGGATGGGTTAGTCAGGGAAAGCTTCTTTATGTTAACCAGGAGAGAAGGGACGTAAAGAGTGTACCAGGTGAGCAAACAGCATGTGCATAGGTCCTGAGTTGGGAGGAAGTTGGGCACGTTTGAATTATTGAAACAAGATGGCAGGAGCTCCAAAAGCAGGGTCCAGAGAGTACCACGAAATGAGAGGCTGGAGAACTAGGCAGAGCTTCACGAGCGTGATAAGGGTTTTGATCCTTCTCTAAAGAGCAATGGGGTTCAATAAATGTATCTATACAGGGGTGTAAGATGACCAAATTTATCTTTTCAAAAGACCATTCTGACCTCAGTTTTAAAAGTAGCCTGTAGTGGGTCACAGTGGAGTAGATAGATAGGCAGGTAGGTAGCAATACAGTGGTCAAAATGATGGTGGATTTGACTAGTTAGTGGTGGTATAAATGGAAAGAAAAGATCCAAAAAATATTTAGGAAGTAAAATCAACAAGACTTAGTGATTAACTGGCCATGAGGGGTGAGGGAGAGAGACACAAAGGAAGAGAATGCCTTGGCCTTTTTATTACTTGACAGGTAGGGGAAACCACAACTAAAACTCTTTTCAGACGAGACACATGGAACTTTATAACTTCCTTTCTTTCTGATCATTGTTGAGCAGGATATAGTTAGTGTTTTGAAAAACCTACACTCCTACATTAGGGGAATGTGGGTTACAATGGCTGGAGAGTGTTGCTACAAGGAAAGGCAGAGCAAGCAAAGAGCAGGTCCAACTTCCTGAAAATGTACAACCCAGAACTCCCAGATGGAGGCTCTGGAAGCACAGGCCTGCCATGATGTCACACAGCGGATAGCCCTTTGGAGCCCTGTAGCTCCAGGTTCTGCTACGGTGGGAAGGTGGGAAAGATAGTGCTGCTGGTTGGGAAGGCCAACTTACCTCTGACATTGAGTGACATTGTATAACTGCTCTTGGCCCCCAGGCCATTGTCAGCTGTGCAGTGGTAGCTCCCAGAATGCTCTGCGGTCAGAGAAAGTTTAAAGGACACTCCTCCTCCAGAGCTGGCTGAGCTGTTCCCCAGGGTGACATTATTGTGATAGAATCGGTACAGGATTGGGGGAGAGCCTCTCTCAGCCTCACAGTGAAGCTCCACCATGTCGCCTACCACAGCCTGGGCCCTGGGGGCCCTGAGGGTAAGGACTGGGTGGGACACTGGAACTGAAAGAGGAAACGGGTTAGCAGATATCAGCATTTTTTTTTAATTAAAAAAACTTAGAAGCACCTCATTAAAAAAAAAAAAGTCAAAATCAAACTCTATAGAGTTGCACAACATAAAAATGAAAAGTTCTCCCATCTCCTTTATTTCCATTTTCCAGAGATCACATCTGTTGAGTATTCGGTGGTACTTTCTAGATCTTTTTAATGTATATACACACACATCTCTACTCATAGCTAAATAGATAAAAAAAAAAAAAAAAAAACCCACATACATGGCGTCACAATACACACACTGCTACAAGCTGCTTTTTCCTCTTTGCAACATATCATAGACATTTTTCTACAGCCTTACTTAGAGATCTATACCATTTGTTTTTTAAATTAACTTTATTGTAATTTACATACAATAAAATACAGTGCTTTTCAATGTACAAATTGATGATTTTTGGTGAAATTTATCCAATTATTTTTAACAACAGCAAAGCATTCCGTTGCATGGATTTACCATAAAACATTTAGCCAATTCCTTATTAATGGACGTTTAGGTTGATTTTTAAAATAATATCAAATAATACTGCATTAAATAACCCTATAGATATATCATTGTGTATGTGTACATGCATTTTTAGGATAAATTCATAGAAGTGGAATTTCTGGAATAAGGAATATAAGCATTTTAAATCATGATATACAATGCCAAATTGTTCCTCAGAAAGGACGAACCAATTTACACTTGCACTAACAGTATATAAGAGTTCCTATTTCCCTAGTCCCTGGTCAATTACAGTCCTATAAATGCAGCGTTTTAATTGAATTACCCTCTTTCCCTGGTTTTGGCCTCTATACTTGCTCCATCTGAACTATTCACTCACTCTATTTTATGTGACCTTACAGCCTACTAGTCCATTTTTCATGGGCTGTTAGTTACCTATAATCTATTAATGTTGAGTTACTGTCTGTAGAGTACTCAAATAATTTACAGATGAAAATGCTGAAATTTGTCATTATTTAAAAAAAAAATTATCAAATCAATTCTTTATTCTCCAGAAAGATGTGACAGTCTGCTTCTGTAAAGATTTACAGTCTTGCATAGACACATCCAAACTCTCTGAGGGACCCAATTACTGGGCTGAGAGCTGGGGACCATGGTCTCTGGGCATCTAGCTCAATTGGTATAACATAGTTTATAAAGAAAATGGTCTAAATTCTACTTTGGTGAGTAGTGCCTGGGGTCTTAAAAGCTTGTAAGCAGCCATCTAAGATACATCTACTGGTCCCACCCCATCTGGAGCAAGAGAGAATGAAGAAAATCATAGACACAAGGGAAAGATTGGTTCAGAGAACTAATGGACCACAACTACCACAGCCTCCACCAGACTGAGTCCAGCACAACTAGATGGTGTTTGACTACCACTATTGACTGTGCAGACAGGGATTACAATAGAGGGTCCCAGACAGAGCTGGAGAAAAATGTAGAACAAAATTCAAACTTACACAAAAAAGATTAGACTTACTGGCCTGACAGGGACTGGAGCAAGACCAGATAGTATGGCCCCGGGACACTTTTTAACTCAAGTCATTCCTGAGGCTGACCCACAGTGGTTAAGTGTTCTACTGCTAACCAAAAGGGTGGCAGTTTGAATATATCGGCCACTCCTTGGAAACCCTGTGGGCAGTTCCACTCTGTCCTACAGGGTTGCTATGAGTCGTAATCGACTCGACGGCAGTGGGTTGGTTGGTTGGTATGATAGTTACTTTCTATTCTATAACCATAATTCTTATGGTTGATTAGCTTCTGTTTCTGTATCAAAATTAGTGGTTTTTTAACCTGATTTGTACAATATTCTTACCTGAGGAAATGCTAAAACATACTGATTCTGGACCCTCCCTGAGAGACTTATCCGTGGCCTAGGAGGTATCTTAGAGGCTAGGCTGCCCAACTAGTCAGAATCACTACTTTGGAAGTGAGTCACATAGCATTGGCAGTTGAGGCAGATGATGAGACAGTGAGAAGTTAGTATCCAGAATCCCAAGGCAGTGGATGCCGGGGTTAGCAGAAGTTATGAGTAAATAAAAGTCATGAGATTGAGGAAAGGAGAGTGGAAAGCTGTTAGGAAGGACACGGGAACAGGAGCAGGAAGACAGAGAAAGAAAATAATCGGCAGACATAGTAGTAGGAGTTGGTAGACACAGGACATAGTTCATTGGTGTCAAGATAACCTGCTTTAGAAACGCTACACTCTCAGAGATCTCTCAGTTCTTCGTCTGTGAATCTGGCTATGCTGTTTTTCTTGTTCTTATTCCTTGGATAGTCTTACAGCAGGCCCACATCCACTGGGGACACCTGTGTGGGTCTCTGCTTTCTTGTAATGTAAAACAGCTGATGGACCAGACTCAAGATTTTTCTCTCCTTCCTTTTCGGTTTTCTATAAAGAAAATTGAGCATTCACTCCCTACTAAATGAAGGTCAGAGTAAACCAAAGCAATTTCTCTCTTAAAATGACACTTTTGGGATGGTTACATGGGTAACCATGAGCTGCACACTTAGGACTGTATACTTTCCTAAATGTGTATCATACTTCAACAAAAAGTTAAGAAAACATAATACAGTAAAATGACAATTATTTTAACAAGTTAGAAGACAGGGAATCAAGGAAACCCCATGCAAACTGAGGAGCTGGTTCCGAGGGAGCCGTCTCTTCCATTCCTTCTACCTCTGGTCCTTTCCAAGCTTACTATGAGGGCACTTACTGCTTGAGAACTCTTTGAAGAGTTTTTGCCCATATGACTGTGCTTGTAGCTAAGTTAATATGTAAGTACTAGTGCATAAAAGGAGCCCTGATGGCACAGTAGTTAAGAGCTCAGCTGTTAACCAAAAGGCCAGCAATTCAAATCCACCAGTTGCTCCTTGGAAACCTTAAGGGGGCAGTTCTACTCCGTCTAGCAGGGTCGCTATGAGTCGGAATTGACTGAATGGGAACAGGTAGCAGGTAAAATGAGAAACTTCCATGTATCTAGTTAAGAAAAACTGGCTTGGGGATTAAATATCTCCTCGCATACAAGGCATGAAAAGACAGCTTGAGAAAATAAATTCATTCAGTAAAAGCTGGGAGTTTATGGAGCTTTCTTAGGGATTTGGCTGAGCCAGGGCTAAAAAGGACTGAAGTCCGTAAGTAGTTGGTTTGCTGAGAAGTGGAAACAAGAAAGTGATTACGTTAACGAGGGCAGGAAACTAGAAAGCACATGCAGACTTCTGAAGAGGTCATTGGGAGAGAGATTTGGATGAGGGATGCCTGAGTGGTAGGAACCCAGGACTTACTAGTGACAAGGATGCTCACAGCCTCACTGGGCTGGGCACCAAAGCCATTTTCAGCTGTGCAGTAGTACTTCCCAGAATTCTTTGTGGTCAGAGGGAGCACGAAGGACGCTCCTTCTCCATCGGATTTAGAGTTCCTCTTCAGGACGACACCCTCATGGTAAAACTTGTACAGGATATTGGGAGTTCCTTTGTGGGCTTTACAGTAAAGTGATATTATGTCTCCCTCGAGAGCCTGTGCCCCAGGAGAACTGAGGGTGAGGACAGGCCGAGACACAGGTACTGAGAAAACAAAAAAAATTAGACAACAGTTGCATCATCTTTTTACTGTAGGTTTCCCTCAGTGGCCAGCGAATGTTCACATTCTCCAGCCACCACTAGGCCCTCAGGGTGGCCCTGGACCCTATATCTCTCTCTCTCTCCTGTGCTCCATGCTGATATTCTGTCTTTCCTCTCAGACCTCTGGCCCCTCCTCCTCTCCTGCGACCCCTTGTTAGATGACCTCAACCCCCCCGCCCCTATTTCTTGAGAAGAAGCCCCTTATGTTGTTGCCATCAGACTCACACCCTTCCCTGCCTCAGCTCTTTCCTCCTACTCACTGACCTGTGACTGTGGAACAGCTGCCCCTCCTCCTGCCAGAGGTTAACTTCAGTGGGTATGACTTAGTTCTTATCATCCTGCCTTACCTGATTTGGTCCACTAGTTTTTGCTTAAAACATGCTCTTCCCTTGGTTTCTGTGGTACACACTCTCTGAGTTTCTTGTCTTCTCTCAGTCATGTCTTTCTTGGTGCCCTTCTCCCTCAGCTGGGACTGGGCTTGGGGTTCTATCGGACTAGACTCTCTCTTCCTGGGCTTTTGCCTCTGTTCCTAGCTGTTCTCCAGGCTGGCTCTTCTACAGTTCGTTCTTCACTCTACAGCTCCATTGATCTTCCCCAGCATTAAAACTTTTTCAGGCATCCCAGTTAACTTTTGGAATAAAGCCCAAACCCTGACCAGTGCTTCCAAAGATTGTATAACCTGGCCTTGCCTCCCTCCCCAACCTCATTCTTGCTGTCCCAAACATTTCACTCTATGCTGCAGTCAACTGGAACTGGCTTCCTTCCAGGTCCTGCACATGACCTCTTATCTTCATTTTAAGATTTTAGCGTAAACCTCTCTCTGGACACAGCCTCTTTCTCCCCTCCCACTTGTTGTTAGCTGCCCTGGAGTCACCCTAACTCTCCCCACCCGGATTCACGCTGACCCCACGCACAATGGAGTGAAAAGGGTGGAGGCCCGGAGGAGGCAGACATTTGGCTCAGTGAATGGGGAAGCTGTAAAGGACATTGGGTTGATCCAAGGAAGAAACAGAGGAAACTGGAAGGTGAGCCAACATTTCTGAAGGGGTCGTTGTGAGAGGGATCTGGCCAGAGATGGGTGATGGAAAGAGAAATCCACTGTGTTACTGTGCTGGACCCCCAGGCCATTGTCAGCTGAGCAGTGGTATTTCCCAGAACCTTCTGTGGTCAGAAAGAGTGTGACGGACGCTGTTGCCCTCCAATGGACTTCCATCTTCTTCAGGATGACATCCTTGTGATAAAACTTGTACAGGATTGGGAGAAAGCCTCTAGAGGCTTCACAGTAAAATGTTATCATGCCTTCCACAACAGCCTGGGCCTCAGAAGGCCTGAGGGTGAGGATAGGCTGAGACACAGGAACTGAGAAGAGAATAAAATTGCTTCTGTTTCCTACCGTAGGTTTCAATCAGTGGCCAGTGCCAATTCACAGTCTCTAGTCCTCACTGGACCCTCATGGTGTTCTAGCCACCTCCCAGGCTTTTCTCACCAGCTGTCTCTCCTAGGCTACATGCCGGCCATTTTGTCTTTTCCTTTACCATCAGGTCTCTGGCCCTTTCTCCTCTTCTGTCTCCTTTTTAAGATGACCTCAGCCCCCTGTTTCTCAGAGAAAATGAGACCCCCGGCGCAAATGCCCCTCATCTTGCTGCTACCAGTCCCACATCCTTACCTGCATCAGGTCCTTCCTCCTTACCTCTTATCTGTGACCATGAAAGAACTTTCCCTCCTCTTGCCTAAGTCAGTTTGTATCTTTTTGCCAGTCCTACTTCTCCATTTCCCCCTTTACTGGGGTTGGTCTCAGGGCTCTGCCCTTGACCCTTCTCTCTTTCAGATTCTTCCAGGGCCTTCTCCTCTGCTCCTATACTCTCTCTGCATCCAACCTCTCTAGTTACAATTGAGACAACTGAGTCAAAGCTGGGCTAGGAGACTTGCCTGTTGCTACTCTGTAGGCTCTTTCCAGGGCCAGCCTGTACCTGGGCTTATCTCCTGACTCTTGGTCCAATGCTGAATCATTGTCTCCTTAAAAGTGATCCTGGTATTTTTCTTGAGTGTAGGGGATGGCACTGAGCAGAGATTCAAGACTCCACAGAGCTGTTTACCCTCAACTACCACAACTACAACAGTTTGGGGGCAAGATGGCATTGAATTCTGGTAAAGGAGGCGATATTGTCTCAGTTTCTACCACCCTCACAGTTACATCTTTGGAGTAACTATGATATTGCTACTTGTCTCTGTATCCTACATGGATTTGCACGTTGCTTTTTTTTTTATTGCTAAGAATTAATTGTTAATTGAGACACAGATACCTCTGTATCACTAGGAAAGGTAAATGATTTTGGAAGCTACTGAGAACAGTAGATTGGTTAGGAACTTAAGCATCTGAGAATCTAGGGGGAAAGAGAGGAAAACATTTAATTCTACAGAAGCTGGGAACCAGAACAGAAAGAGAGATGTGAAGAAACATTTACGGGTGTGATGACATCTGGGTTGGTCAAGGAATGAGGTACATAAGGGGCAGATGCTTGTTTGGAGAACTGGGGGGCCTAGAAAGACATTAGGATGGCTTAGAGATGAAGCAGGAAGAGGGTAATTTGTTGGGTGCCAGTGAGAGAAGAGCCATAACCAGGAATAGCTGGACTTCTGTTTATTGACAGGCGAATCAAGAGCTGAGTATTATCTTAGCCAAGTAATGCTGAAATCCGTAATTTTTCTTTGGCCAGAGATTGCTGATCTGCCCTGAATTTGGATCCCTGCCTCCCCCCGCCCCCGCCAATCAAAAAAGTGTGAACACCAGGCTATGAGTTCCCTCCTAATGATCAAGAAGATTTCCTAGGGGGACAGATCATATTTAATCAGAGGAGGCATTCAGGCAATGGTTGGCAGTCACGCTTGAGTATCTACACAGTTTTAGAGACTTAGGCAAAAGCAATAGTGGATACAGCACCATCCCTAGTGACACCAAGCTGTAATCTAGCTTATTCCCAAAGCTTTGTCCTGTGGTTTTCTTGTTTTTAGATGCTCTGCTCCAGGGATCTAGCACTCTAGGACTCTGTCCCTCTGACTGAGCAGTCCACTCAACCCAGTCAGAGGGGCTTGGTTCTTTGCCATAGCCCACAGCTTATGGCTACAGGCCTAGCAGAAAATATATAGTGTCAGGGAAGAGAGCTTTCAGAAGGAAAAGAAAGAGCTGTATCTCATGGCATGGAAAGAAAAAAGTAAATCCTGTCTCTCTTTTCTTGGACTTTCTGGTCACAACCTCTTTTCAGGTGACCAGAAGAGTTGAGATCTCATCTCTAGTAGAGCTCCCATTCTCACAGGCAGGAACCAGTGGCCCACGTTCATGTGCAGCTCTGCCTGCCCTTCCCTGCCCAAGCCCCAGCCCCATCGCAGCCTCAGCAAACCTCAGACACTCACTGCGTACATGTATCTGGACTCCCCGACTCTGTTTCGACACATTGGAAGTCACTGTCTTTGCATTGCACGAGTAAGAGCCTGTTTTCCACACCTCAGAGATCTGGAATTCCGGGGAATGACTCCAGCCTGACCCCAGGACTTGTCCATCTCTGAAGAAGCGGAACTGGAGCTGGGTGTCTGACCTCTGTGGAGGGAGTTGTACCTCACAGGTCAGGGTCACCAGGGTCCCTTCAGTGAGCTGGGAGTATCGGGATGTCAGCACAGGAGGTGGAAACAATTCTAGAGGGAAGGATCACAACAGCCCCCAGAGCAGTAAGACTGGGAACTGCTCTGGAGAAAAACACAATTCATCCTCAACACGAGCAAACAGAATATACAGGAGCAGGCAAACAGAGGGATGACATTACGGCTTAACATCCTTCAGTCCAAAGCCCTGTTGCACTCTCTGTCCCTTGTACGAATGCGCCCTGTGGTTCCATAGTATTCCAGTCTACCATTCTCTTCCTATTCCACTTCTCTAATCCCAGGAACCCTCCTGTGACTAACCCATTTCCCAAACCAATGAAGACTTTACCTTCAACTTGGATTTTCACTGTGTTTGAAGAAACGCGTGTCCCAGATCCCTTAACTCCTTTACAAATATATTCACCATTGTCCTTCAGACTTGCTTGATGAATGTGGAATTTTGTGCTGGTGTTAAGGGCTGTCAGCATTTTTCTATTCTTGTAGATTTTCAGATTACCCAGCACTACATCCACGTTTGTCTGGCATCTCAAAACCACGGAGTCTCCTTGAAACACAGAGACCGGAGCCTGTAGGATTAGTGGTGCTGTAGAAAACACAAGACCAGTTATTTGGCTCATCCTCTTGTTTCTCCCACTTTTTCATTATTATTCCAAGGAGATCCTATAGGAATGGGGACTGGAAAAAAAGGATTCTTAAGGAAATTAGCATTTCTTTTTTTTCTGATTTTAAAATGAGCTCATGTTTCTTAAGAAGATTTGGAAAGCAAAAATGTAAACAAAAATCACCTATCATCTTACCACCCACATTTTGTCATCCAGTTTTCCAGTGTTCTTTTCTATGTGCATGTATTCCAAGTACAAAAGAGTCTGTCTGTACTTTCTTCTTTTTATGGAGTTGGGATAACATTTATATATTTGATAACTTGCTTTTCACTTACTGTGCTATGAACACTTTCCTATGTCATTAACATCATTACTGAACCTGGTTTAACCTGGCTTTCAATAGCTGCTAACTTTCCATTCAACGGAAGGACAGAATTTATTTCATGAGTCTTCTTAACCATTTAGGTTCTCCATTTTTTGATGTGTATCTCTATAACTGGAAACCCTGGTGACGTAGTGGTTAAGTGCTATGGCTGCTAACCAAAGGATCGGCAGTTCGAATCCGCCAGGTGCTCCTTGGAAACTCTATGGGGCAGTTCTACTCTGTCCTATAGGGTCGCTATGAATCGGAGTTGACTCGACGGCACTGGGTCTGGGTTATCTCTATAATTGTTCTAGTAGGTGAAATGTTAAAGGAGAATTATCAGGTCAAAGAGCACGAGCATTAATAAAGTTTATTTTATTTTTTTAAATGTGTTGCCAAGGTATACTCTTGCTAGGCATACTCTTGATTTGGGATTAATCTGTTTTGACTGGAACTTTCATGAGTCCTCTGTGTTATCCTCCAGACCCAGAATTCTGATCTGACCTCTTTTTCTCTCCAGGAATGGAATTCTCTCTGGCTTGCTTCTTTAAATCAATTGCTCACATATCTACTGAAAAATATGAGGACAGGCTGAAAATATGATCCTGAAAGGAGAATATGGTTAAACTTTTATGAACTGATGAAAGATTTGGATGGAATAACATCAGCTAACATGTATTAAGTACTTGACATACGTGGTGGCAATGTACCTTGCATGCATTACTTCATTGAACCAATTCCACACAAAACTCCTATAATGTAGGTTATTATTACCTCGTTTATGTATGGAGAAAATGAATTTCAGAGGACTCAAATAACTTCCCAAGAACATTATTAGCAACTGGTGAGGATGGTATTTTAACCTAGGGAGTATGACTCCAGGGTCCATGCTCTTTGCTACTACACTTCTTTCTTGTTCACCAAATTAAAGAGCATTATAGCTAGGAAGATACTACTTCAAATTCTCAAAATAGGTGGTTTTATGACAAAAAAGGAAATGCTTCTTCCTTTCTCCCTCTCTCTCTCTTCATATATCGATGTATCTTCCTAGTGTGTTTATATATATATATATATATATACACACCCACGCATATCCCTGGGTGGCACAAATGGTTTGTGCTTAACTACTAACCAAAAGTTAGCAATTCAAGCCCAAGTAATGGCACCAGGAAGAAAGGCCTGGAGATTTACTTGCATAAGGATTACAGTTAAGAAAACCCTATGGACCAGTTCTACCCTCCAACACATGTGGTTGCTGTGAATTAGAATCCACTCAAAGGTAAGGGACTTAAAAATATATATATAGAGAGAGATAAATATATATATAATATAAATATGAAAAAACCTCATGCTACTTATCATCCCAAGAAGATTTTATAGGCTTAAAATTATAGAAGATTCAAGAATCGTTTAAATAAATTACCTCTCAAATTTCCTTTTGCCTGAGCAACTTGTAAAAAATATATACAAATTCCTGAGCCTCCCTCCTGCAGATTTCGATTCAGTAAACATAGGGTAGATCCTGGGTACCTGTATGTATACAAGCTGCCCAGGCAATTCCTGACTCAAATCGAAATTTAAGAACATAGGTTTAGAGAGAGTTGTCTGTTCAGTAGAAATGATAGTGTTTGTAGGGTTCACCGATAACCTTTAGCTATTACGTGTGATGAATATGTCCTTCCAGATATGGCTATTTGGTATGACTGCCCATTGGACTGAATGAACTATGAGTGATTCAAATAATTTAGAATTTCTTAATTTTATATTTAAAATTAAGAAGCAAATTACATTCCCTATCTGGTGGTATACAGAGAGCTTTTTGAGTCTCTCCTTGTCTGTCTAACCATGGTGTCGAGCAAAACTATTCCTCACAGGTTGTCCAAATTGAATGGTACCAGTTAGAGAGAAAGATTGAATGAAATGATTTCTGAAGTTTTAGTTTTTTTCACTTATTTCTCACCTTTTGGAAATTCCAAATTCACAGGCTTACTGGTGGCTGAGTTCTGGATCTGGCACTGGTACTCTCCAGGTAAATTAACACTGATGGTGTTTCCCGTGGCTTCATGCTTTCTGTTCTTATAGTACCATGTTATTTTCCCTGGTGTGTTTAAGTCAGATACATTGCAAGTCAGAAGCACTGTTTCTCCTTCGAAGACTGGGCTCCACGGAGGCTGGAGGGAAATCACAGGCCTGGGAAGTGTTGCTGAGGACAAAGAGAGAAGAGTGTGAGGCAGAGGTGCTGCAGTCCCAGCGCTGTGATTCCTCCAGGGTAGCCCAGAGGAGCCTGGTTTGGAGACTCCCTAAGAAGGGCCCTGGGGAGGGTCACTGCTTGTTCAAGGCTGCATGTCAGCCAGCAGCATTCACCTCCCCTGAGGGAGAATGATTGCTCAGGGAGTGGCAATGAACAAAAAGGTCTCAAGACAGCAACACCGGCAGGATCCACTAACTGTCAAATGTGAATGGGGGAAAAATTGTTGGTTAGCCTGTTGTGGAATTGGATCCAAGAGAAAGTCACTCCCACCCTGCTACTTCATCATGCTCAGAAATTCAAAAGACCTATCCAAGGAGTTAATAAAATGACAACTTTGCACTTTTCCTAAAAGGATAAATCCTATTATCGTAAGATTTTGGCACTGAGAGTATCTTGAGAGATTAACTTATCCAACGCTTTTCATACATGGAGGTCTGTTTCACCAAGCTAAAATCCAATAAACCCAGTGCCATCGAGTCAATTCCGACTCATAGTGACCCTATAGGACAGAGTAGAACTGCCCCATAGAGTTTCCAGGGAGCACCTGGCAGATTCGAACTGCCGACCCTTTGGTTAGAAGCCATAGCACTTAACCATTATGCCACCAGGGTTTCCATTCGCCATGCTAGATAAGAGAAACATTCAATATCCATACCCAGTACCCAGTGCTGTGGAGTCGATTTGGACTCATAATAGCACCTAAAATATTCCAGTCTCATCTTCTCCACCCCTTGACTGTCTTCCCACTCAGATGCATATGGTTTCGGACTTCTGGTCTGTGGACTCCGACTGCCTATCTATCTTGTTTAATCAACCTGGCTTTTGCTCCAAGCCATTCCAGGTGTGGCTTTTCTCCCCTCAGCTGCAGCAAAACATCTCTTACTTTCAGCCATTACAGGTAACAACAACCAAAGTAACCACCTAAGAATCAAAAATTTCACTTGCCATGCCTTTGTTCTTTCTCTTACAAAGCCCCACGCTTCCATTGCAACAAATGCCACTTCTGAAGGCCAACTGTAATCGTAGGCTGGCGGCAGCATCTGACTTCCTCTAACTTCAGGAGGGGTGAGAGAATCATTATCAGCACCAGCAGCCCAAGGCTGATTACTCTGAGGCAGAGGTCAGACATGCCTCCATCCTGCAGCCCTTTTACCAATTCTGACACTAACCGTCCTTCCCATGGCACTCTCTACTTCTCTGCTAAAAAAAATAATTTGTTCCAATGGCCACACAGAACTCACAGACAATACTTACAATTATGGGGTTTATCAGGGAAGTTACAGGTTACAATTCAGGCTCAGGAACATTCAGGATACAGTTCTTCAATGAGGACAGCCTCTTCTCAGCTGTGCCAATAGACAGGCTTCTCTCTTGCCCTCAGCCCCTCGCCTGGCCTCTACCCTGCTTGGGCAAGTGTTACAAAGCTCTTAACTCTGCTGATAAGTGCCCAGAGGCAACCCACTCTGCCAGTGAGCCTTGGTCAGAAGGTGCTCAGCTTTAGCTCCGTGGGTCAGCAAACCTAGCTCAACCAAGTACCCAGAGGCACCCTACTCTGCCAGCAAGCCTACTGCCCAAAGGCACTCAGCATTCTGCTCTGGGAGCCAGAAAGCCCACCATGCCATCTGCTGTCAGTCTCCTGCCAGTCTCCTGATTCTGCTGCTTCTGAGGCTCCCATTTCCCTGCCGCTGCTTCTTGCTGTCTCTTACCATCTCCGGTGTTAATAGCTCTCTCTCAGTCTCTTGGTCCTGCTGCCTCTGCTGCCTTTCTGTCTTCCACGTTATAGCTTCTTTCTCTCTTGTTCCATGTCTCGTTTTAAGCCGAGTGGGATGGCAAAACTGACCAATCCCCTCATTAGGGTTTCATATACCTTATTTGCATGGCCCCACCCCCAAAAGAGTGCCATGGGCCGTATTTACATTATTGACAAGCTATTCAATCCCCTGATGGGCCACAAGCTCCTCATTTGCATAGTTTTCACCCAGTCATTTGGTGGGAGTTACAAAGACTATGGCAGAAAGGGCCATATTTAGTAGTTCACTGCACCGCAACCATCAACCTTTCCGCTAGTAGCCAAGCGCTTAGCAACTTGCACCACCCAGGTTTCCTCATCTGTAAACAAGGATAACAGCAATATTCATCCCAGAAGGTTGTAGAGATGATTAAATGAGTTAACAAATATAATGTGCTTAGTCTTTGGCACATAGTAATGCTAGCTAGTATTATTACTCTCAGGAATTTGACAGAAATTTTTCATGTTTGACAATCACTCATCTGCTGGAATGTGCGTGGCATTGGAGATAGGCTATTTAAGCCCTGGCTCTACTGTGAACCATGCAAATCGCTTACCTGTTTGTTTTTTTATCTGTGAAATGAGGCCTTACGCAAGACAATCTCTAAGTGTGTTATAGCTCCAAAATTATTTGATTCTATGAGTTGCTGGACTAGTGAGTAGGGAGAGGCAATTGGCTGGCCTGGAAAATTTTCCTCTGTGCTGCAGTCATGTGATCTCAGAGATGGTCCATTGCATCTACATGCCAGCTAGACGTGGTGCCTGCACAAAGGGTGAAGAATCCTGGAGAAGCACAAATGGCCAGAGCCCAGGGAGGGATCCTTCCGCTCCCCATACATTTCTTGGAGGATTTTACTCCTGACACTGCCGAGGATGCAATATCCCTGCTGGCTCCTCCAGGGTGTGATGACTTGAGAGTGGTGTTCCTGGCTTGTTGACTGGAGAGCATTCTATCCCTAGTCCTGCTTGCTTGCCATGGAGTTGAAGATTTCCTGCCTGGTTAAGTGAGGTCCATTTGCAACAGGGGCAAGTGCAGAGTCTAGCGAAAGCCAAGGGCTGCTTATGCAGCCACCCTGTCATCTATGGAGGGCCAGAGGCTGACGATGAAGCCATACTGATCCTTGGGCAATGCCAACAGACCCTTTCTGGCCTCAGCAAGAAAAGTAGGCAATATTAAGGACCTCTATCTATTAGGGAGACACTCTTAGCCAGAGACACTGAAGAGCAAAAGAAAGGGGAACTCACCAAATCTTCCACTGATGAGAGCTGCAAAAAATAAATACACAAATAAATAAGTGAACAAAATAAAGAGCCAGAAATGAGCACAAAGTAAGGATTTTTGACTTTTCAGTGGCCATGCCTATTTTTTCCATTCATATTATTTCTTTCGTTAAGCCATATTTAAAAATTGAACAGGCATTCATTGAATGCCTAGTATATCCGAGGTATTGTGCTTGGACTTCTAAGATGAACGAAAAATGGAATCTGCTTTAAGAAGTTGCCAGGTGGGGGAAACGTGAAGCAGTGATATAATTATAATACAGGGTGTAAGTGCAACAATAGAAATATGCATGAGGTATTTTGGGGCAGAAGGGCTACCCACCCAGTGTGTGTGTGGTGAAAAGGGTGGGGTGGACCACAGAAGGTACCTGAAGAAGGCCATGCCTGAGAAAGCTGTGAATGGGAAGATAGGAGTCAGCCAGGCAAAGGTTAGTGTTTGTATATGGCAAGAGGTGGTGCAGACCAGACCAGACCAGTTGCTGTCAAGTCAATTATGACTCATAACGACCCCAGGTGTGTAGGATAAATGTGATGCTACAAAAGGGAGAGGTGGGTAAACCCCATCTTTATCATTAGCTGCATGGAAAGAATCAGTGTGAATTCAATTTCCATCTGAAAATGGATCCAGGCTTCACCTTCCCATATCTCCATACCTTGTTGCCAGCCACTTTCATGTCTCTTCCTCTCTGACCCTAACCACCCAGAGTTAGGTCAAACATCATCCCTGGCCACCCAGGGCCAGGTCATCAGGCACCAGCTGTAGGCTCAGGAGTCTGCATAACTCCTTGCGTTTCATACCAGGAGGTCTCTTTCTCTCTCTCTCTCATCCTCTGGGACTAGGTCACAAGCTAGAAGGACTCTATCCTTCTTCCTCGACTGCGGTGCAGTCTTTCTTTGTTACCAAGCTACCCAGAACTAGGCCTTCACAAATCAACTCTGTCCTGCCAGCCCCTGCTGCCTTATTGCCTCCTGTGGATTCATTAATTCTCTCTAACAGCTCACAAAATTCACCAGATTATTCTTGGTGGTGCAGTGGTTAAGTGCTCTACTGCTAATGGACAGGTCAGTTATTCTAACCCACCAGCCACTCTTGGAGAAAGATGTGGCAGTCTGCTTCCATAAAGATTATAGCCCCTTGAAAACTTTATGGGGCTGTTCTATTCATCTTATGGGGTGGCTATGAGTCAGATTCAACTCGACGGCAATGGGTTTTATTACCTATACTTATAGTTACCCGTTTATTATAACCAGAAAGGATGTAAGTGAAGAGACGCATCAGGCAAGGTCTGGGAAAGGTCCTAGCAGCATGAAGCTTCCATTGACCCCAGGGACTTGCTGTACCTTCTTCCAAGCATGGGTGTTCTCACCAGTCTGGGAAGGTCCAAGGACAGCTTCAAGATCCAGAGTCCCTTAGTTGTTGGAACCTCAGTGAATGTGCATGACCAGGGCCTTAATGCATAGCTATGGCCAATCCAATCAATTAATTTGCATGATTGTGTGTATCATGCCCCCCCTTTCCTGAGGCCTCCAGCACTGTCTGGCACTGGTCTCCTGGTTCTGCTGCTGCTGGTTGTCTGTCACTGCCGCTTCTCTGCCACTGAAGGTCCTTGCTGCTGCTGGCCTTCTGTGGCTGCTGCTTCTTTATCCATTCACAGCTTCAAAACCACTTCTACATTTTAGGTATCTGTTAGAGCAGGACCCCTCTCTAGGTACCAAATTCTGTCTTAGTCATCTAGTGCTGCTATAACAGAAATACCACAAGTGGATGGCTTTAACAAAGAGAAGTTTATTCTCTCACAGTCCAGTAGGCTAGAAGTCTGAATTCAGGGCACCGGCTCCAGGGGAAGGCTTTCTCTCTTTGTCGGCTGGGGAGGAAGGTCCTTGTCATCAATCTTCCCTTGCTCTGGGAGCAGCTCAGGGCAGAAACCTCAGGTCCAGAGGATGCACTCTCCTTCCGGCACTGCTTTATTGGTGGTATGAGGTTTCCACTTTCTGTTAGTTTCCCTTCCCTTTTTAACCTCTTGAGAGATAAAAGGCACGGTGCAGGCCACACTCCACGGAAACTTCCTTTACATTGGATCAGGGATGTGACCTGAGTAAGGCTGGTGTTACAATCCCACCCCAACCCTCTTTCATATAAAATTACAATCACAAAATGGAGGACACCCACACACTACTGGGAATCATGGCCTAACCAAGTCAACACATACTTGGGGAGACACAATTCAACCCATGACACCTCTCTAACCTTATCTTTACCTATCCAGCTCCTATTCGCCCTCTATGTTTAACGAAGGCTTTACCAACTACTTGGCACATAGTGTATTATCTTCCTGAACCATCAATTGGTGGTTTCATGAAATAAAAATATAAAATAAAAACCCATTGCCAGTGACTGGATTTTGGCTCACGGTGACCCTGTTTGTTATAGGGTAGAACTGAGTTCCACAGAGTTTTCTTGGCTGTAATCTTTATGGAAGCAGATCACCAGCCTTTTCTTCAGTAGAGTTGCTGGATGGGTTAGAACCGCCAACCTGTCAGTTAGCAGCCGAGCTCAAACCATTTGAGCCACAGATGGCTATTTAACCGGCCTTTTGTTACATAGCTATTTCTTGGACATTGACCTTGCTGAGGTCCTTCTATATTATGACCTTCCTGAGCACAGAAATGCTGCCTCTCACTCTTCCCATCATTCTTAGCACCTAGTACAGGGCAGTGCATAGATAAAATCCATTGCTGTTGAGTCGATTTCAACTTACAGCGACTGTATAGGACAGAATAGAACTGCCCCATAGGGTTTCCAAGGAGAAGCTGGTGGATTCCAATAGCCGACCTTTTTGGTTAGCAGCTGACTGCTTAACCTCTGTGCCACCAGGGCTCCGTGCACAGATAGTACTCAATAAATACTTGTTGAATAAATGAAAGAACATATTTAACTAAAATATTTTAACCTTTGGTAAAAATCAGTTTGTATGTATGAATTGATAGGCACTTATGCACGCTCCCAGGCACAGTTAGGATGTCACATTCCTTGTTTTTCCTTGCCTTCCCCTCCACTGCCATGCTCTTAAGGTGCCAGTCACTACTGTGGCTTGCACTTTTGTGCAGAGGAAGTGGCATGCTTCATGTTAGAAACCTTGCCCTGCCATGCCCAGGACCCGGGTCTGGGCCTCTTGCACAAGGAGTAATTGCTCTCCTTTGCAGAGATGAGTCTTCTCTGTATAACACAAAACAAACAAACATAACACATTTTCTGGACTTCATGAAGTATTTGTTGGGGAAAAAAATGGATGAAAACTTAATCATTGTCATAACTATGGTTTCCTTCTCTGCACAGTTTAAGGCCTTTTTCTCCGGCTCTGACCACATCCTTAAGCCTCAAAAAACGAAGCCCTGGGCTATACAGAGTAACATGAGAATACAGTCTTTCCAAGCAAGAGACAATCTCTGAGCAGCAGCTGAGCCCCAAGAAAGGCTCAGGCTTATGGGCGGGGGGCCACCGTACACATCCCCCGGCCTCCCAGAACCTGTATTGAACCGTCAACTCACCCAGAACCAGCAGTGACGCCCACAGCAGCATGAAGACCTAGGCCAGGATTGAGACCAGAGAGAGGTTTGCTCAGGATAAAAAGTTTGGTTTTGATCACACCAGCCCGAAGGAGCAGCTTCGAGAAACTGTCTTTTGAAAAGAGCAGGATGTATCGCTAAATGAGAAAAAGGGAAGTGGGAGTACCCTTCTTTAACTACGAATCAAATTTTCCTGCCCTATGAGCAAATTGAGAAAATATATGCCAGGGTGTTAAAAAACACATGCCCCGTGTTGCTGCTACTGGGAAATTACCGTAACCAAAGGATGTGAAGGTAGTCATACAAGGGTGTTCACTGAAGCATCATTCATACTTGCCGGAACACTGGAAGCAACACAAAAGAAAGTAGATATGGGACTGTTTAAAAATATTCCAATACATCCATATGACGACACTCAGTACAGCCATTAAGAAGAATGAGGTAAACCTGCACATGAGTTGCCAGCGAGTCAGCTCTGACTCATAGTGACACCATGCATGTCAGAGCAGAACTGTGCTCTGTAAGGTTTTTAATGGCTGTGATTTTTTGGAAAGCAGATTGATAGGCCTTTCTTCTGGGATGTCTCTGGGTGGATTTGAGCCTCTAATCTTTTGGTTAGTAACTGAGAAGTTAACCATTTGTACCACTCAGACCACCTTGATTAATATGAAGAGAAAAAAAGTGGGTTGTAGATTGGTATTTGTAGTGTTATTTTATTGGGGTATATATTGAAGCCCTGGTGGTTCAGGGGTTAAGAACTCGGCTGCAAACCAAAAGCTGGGTAGCTTGAATCCACCAGCTGCTCCTCGGACCCTTTGGGCAGTTCTACTCTGTCCTGTAGGGTCACTTTGAGCTGGAATCCACTCAATGGCAGTGGGTTTCTGGGGTATATATAAAAAATAGAATATACATGTGTATATAAACTGATTTTATATATATATATATATTTTTTTTCCTGGAAACTACACAAGAAATAGTGGTCATATCTGAGGGACTGCAGGTGGAAAGGAGACATTTCTTTCCATTTTATGCCTTTCTACATTGTCTGTTTTTTTTTAAATTACCATGTGCATATATGACTTTGGTAATTTTTTAAAAGCCAAGTTTCCATTCTGATGTACTGATAAGTAAAAGTCCCTAAGATGCTAGTTACTAGGAAGAGTGCCAGTTTCTTTCTTTCAAATAATTTTTCCCACCCGTTCTCTCTGGGTCCAGATCTTGGTCTTGTGAAGGAAACATTTGATTTCATAACAAATGCATATGGTCTTAGGTGTATTATGTCTCAGCTACCCCCATGCCCTGCACCCTAAGACAAGGAAAAAAAGTTTGACACAGGCTTCTCTCAGAATGGGAGGCAAAGAGGAGTAAATAGAGATTAATCCAACTCAGCCCAGCAGAAGGACCCCAAAGGGAAAAGAAAGCCTCTAGTACATGCCTTTTGGAGCCAATACAAGCAATGCTGCCGTGAACATTCTCATCCATGTCTTGGTGCATATGTGCAGTGTTTCTGCGGCGTATATTCCCGGGAGTGCAATTCCTGGGTTATAAAATATGCACGTATTCAGTATGGAATGTCCTGCTAAATTACTTTCCAAAATGGTTGCACCAATTCACACTCCCACTAACCAGTGTGTGACCATTCTCATTGGCTCTGAAGTTCTTGCTGCTGCTGCTGCTATTGTCATCTCATAAATTTTAGCCATTCTGTTAGGATTACCTCAGTGGGCTTCTAATTTTCATTTTCCTGTAGGATTATGTGACTAAACTCCTTTTTATATTCTAATGGATGATTTAGACATCCATTTTAATATGAAATGTCTGCTTAAATCTTTACTCGTTTTTCTACTGGGTTTTCAGTCTTTCTGTTTTGTGGTTCTTTTAAAATCTGGATATGAGTGGGTTTTTTTGGATATATGTATTGCAGATGTCTTCCCCCAGTCTGTGACTAGCCTTTTCGCTCATTAATAGTACCCTTGATGAACAATCATATTCTAATTTTAATGTAGACCAATTACCAAACTTTTCCTTTATGAATAGAGCTTTTTATGCCCCTTCTAAGAAATCTTACTCCAAGGTCATGAAGTTGTTCTCCTAGGTTATCTTCTAGAAATGTTATTTATTTATTTTACCTTTTATTTTATAATATCCTTGGAATTGATTTTTGTGTAGAATGTAAGTAAGGGTTGATATTCACTTTTAAAGTACACATAGATAGCCAATTTACCCAGCCATATTTATTGAAAGCTGGAGCCCTGTGGCACAGTGGTTAAGAACTACAGCTGCTAACTGAAAGGTCAGCAGTTCGAATCTACCAGCTGCTCCTTGGAAACACTATGGGACAGTTCTACTCTGTCCTGTAGGGTCGCTATGAGTCAGAATAGACTCCATGGCAACAGGTTATTTACTGGAAATCAATTTTTTTCACAGCATAGTGCAATTTTGCATTTGTCATAAAACAAGAAACCATGTGGGTCTGTTCCTGGAAACTCTGTTCTGTTCCATTAGTCTATTTTCCTACCCTCATGCCAATAGCACACTGCCTTAATTGTTGTTGCATTGTAATAAATCTTATTATCTAGTACTTTAAGTCATTCAGTGTTGTTCTGTGTCAAAACTGTTTTGGTTATTCTTGGCTCTGTAGTTTTCCTTACATTTAAAAATCAGCTTGTCGATTCCCCCCAAAAGAACCTGCTGGATTTTTTATAATTAGGATTGTATTGAATCCATAAATTAATTTATATACGTTAATATGGATTGAGTCTTCCAGTTTGTAAACAGGGATGTCTGCCCACTTATTTAGGACAGCTTGAATGTCTTTCGATTTTCTGTAGCTTCCTCTATAGAAGCTAAATCTTTTGTTAGGCTTATTTTTAGGTATTTAATGTGGTTTTTGATGCTATTGTAAGTGGCATCATGGAAATTTTTTTTTCTAAGTGTTTATTATTAGTAAATTAAATTATAACATAGTATAAAATAATATAATATACTATATTATAATATAGTACATTATAATGTAGTAAATTCAATTTGTAAATTAAATAATAAATTAGTAAAATAATAATAATATTAGTAGTAGTAAATAGAAACACAATGAAATTTTTTTGTACCTTGACCTTTTACCTAACATCATTGTTCAAACTACTTAATAGTTCCGATAGTTTATCTTTAGGTTCTTTGGATTTTATGCATAAACACAATTATATTGTCTGTGAATAATGATAGTTGTATTTCTTTCTTTTTAATCTTTAAGTGTTTTCTTTCTTTTCCCTGATTTATTGCACCAGGTAGTGTCTCTGCCATGATGTTGAATAGAAGTGGTGATAGCAGGTGTCTTTGTCTTAATCCCAGTCTCAGGAGGAAAGCCCCTTAATATTTCATCACTATTTTTTTTTTTTTAAGTATGGTATTTTCTGTAAGTTTTTTTTAGTAGATACTGTTCATCAGACAAAGTTTTTTTTTTGTATTTCTGATTTGCTAAGAGTTTTTCTTTTTCCTAAAAAACAGATGTTGAGTTTTATTAAATATCTTTTTTGCATCTATTCACCTGATCATGGGTCTTGTCTTTTATTCCATTAATAAGACAAATTACACTGATTATTTTACAAATGTAAAACCAACTTGCAGTCCAACTTGGTCATGATGCTATTATCGTTTTTATACATTACTGGATTTGGCTTGCTAATTTAGTTTTGGATTTTTGTATCTATGTGCATGAGAAAGATGGGCTAATAATTTTTCTTTCTTGTTGGATTTTAGTATCCAAGTTATATTGGTCTCAGAAAACAAGTTTTCTCTTTTTTTATTCTCCTCAAGAGCTTGGGTAAGATTAATGCTATTTCTCCCTTAAATATTTGGAAGACTTTTGCTGGTGAAATCTTTTGGGCCTGAAGTTTTCTCTGTGGGGAGTGAGGACTGATTAATTCTAGCTTTGACTTTTTAAATGAATATTAAATTATTCAGATACTTCATTTCTTTTTGGGTCAGTGTTGGTATGTTGTATATTTCTAGGAATTCATACAGCTGCATTTCCAAACCTATTGACACAACACATTATTTAAATTGTCTTCATATTCTTTTTTTAAAAAATATCCGTGGGTTCTGCAGTAATGTTCCCATTTTCATTCCTAGTATTGATAATTCATGCCTTCTCTTTTTCTTTTTAAATTCTTTATCAGTCTTTCTAGGGATTCGTTAGTTAGCCTTTTCAAAGATCCTTTTGGCTCTGTTGATTTTCTCTAATACATGTTCATTTTCTATTTCGTTAATTTCTGCTCTAAACCCTGGTGGCGTAATGATTAAGAGCTACGGCTGCTAACCGAAATGTTGGCAGTTCACATCCACCAGGTGCTCCTTGGAAACTCTATGGGGCAATTCTACTCTGTCCTAGCGGGTCACTATGAGTCGGAATTGATTCGATGACGATGGGTTTGGTTTTCTTTGAATTTAATTTGTTTTTTAGAAACTTTTTTAAGTGGATACTTAGATCTTTGATTTTTACATATTTTTCTTTTCTAATGTAATTATACTATACATTTTTGTCTAAGTGTGGTATTACTTAAATGTATGAATTTTGATATGTCAAATTTTGGTGATTATTTTATTCAAAATATTATGTAATTGTTAATCAATAATTCCATTTAATAATTAATCAAAATATTATTAAGATTTCTTTATTTGGCCCATGGGTTATTTTGAACTGTATTGTTTCACTTACTAACATTTAGAGATTTCCTTTCCCTTTGTTATCACTTTCTAGTCCAATTCCAGTGTCGTCCGATAACGTTTTATGATTTTAATCTTTTGAAATTTGTTGAAATTTGCTTTATGGACTAGCACACAGTCAAGTTTCGTAAATATCCCGTGTTTTCCTTTAAAAAACGTGTATTCTGAAAGTGCTAATACAGTGTTCCATTTACGTCAATTATGTTAGGTTTTTTATTTGTGTTATTCAAATATTCTGCCTTTACTTTTTTTGTGTGATTTTTCTGTCAGTTACTAGGAGAAGTATGTTAAAGTTTCCCACTATGATTGTGAATTTGTCCATTTCTTCTTTATCTCTGTCAATTTTTGTTTTATATTTGAGAGTTCTTTTATGCGGGGCATACAAATTGAGAATTGTTATCTCCTCCTGGTGATATGACACACTTACCATCAGTAAACGTCTCTGTTTATTATGTCTCTTACCTTAAAGCCACATTGGAGGGGCCCCATCGGCATTTAGATCTGACTTAGATGTTTGGATCTTATACTCAAAATCTGAGTCTGATACTGTTATTGGATGAGCCTTTGGGGGGTCTCTGGAAGTGGTGGTTTTATTTTTCACGTCAGAGTGATGTAAATATTTGTGGTCAGAGGGTGGCCTGTCTTCTAAGATGGTCACCAGCAATTCCTCTAGTACCTATATGCACATGGTGTTCCCCTCATCAAGAAGTAAAGGCTGTTTCCTTTGTCCTTGAATCCAGCTGGCCTTGTGATTTGCTTTGATCAATAGAATGTAGCAGAAGTGAAGCTGTACCAGTTTTGGACCTAGCCCTTAAGAGGCTTGACGATGATTGCTTTTGTTTTCTTGGAGCTCCGAACTACCAAGTAAGAAGTCGGACTGCCCTGCTGGAGAGAGTACCAGCCAGCCCCCAGCTGTTCCAGGCACTCAAGATAAAGAGTCAGATGTGTGTTAGGCCATGTTCCCACCCTGGTCTCACTCCCCGGGGAATGCAGCCACATGAGTGACCCCAGCTGACCCAGGCGCCCAGTTGAACATGGCCAGTCCACAGAATCATTGTTATTTTAAGCCCCCAAATGTTGGGGTTTTCTTATGCAGCAGTAGATGACTGATTTGGGCTTATTCTTTAGAAATATTCTTTTTACCATTAAGTAATAATCAATTTATCCCTAGCAATCCTATTGTGTTAAAGTTTATTTTTCTAATTAGATCTTGTTAATCATGTTACAAAAATCTACTTCCTTACTAATTATAGTCTATCTCATGTCTCAATTTCTGTTTTTGTATGTGTGTATGTTTTAGTTTTACTTCATTTTTTCCAATTTTTAGGACTTTTCTTTCTCTTGACTATGGCTAGTACTTCGATGGCTAGTACTATGTGGCAGAGACTGTTATGGCTCCCTAATACCCGTATAGGTGTCACTGGGTAGTGCAAATGGTTAAATGCTAGGCTACCAACGTAAAGGCTACGTAGGAATCTCCAGTTCGAATCCACCCAGAGGCTCCTGGCAGAGGTTTCTTGGGAGAAAGGCCTGGTGATCTACTTCTGAAAGATCACAGACGTTGAAAATCCTGTGGAAACACATGGGCATGCCGTGAGTCGGAATCGACTTACAACAACTGGTTTGAATTGTTTTTTTTTAAGGGAGGGCCATGTGACTAGATCTGTCCAAGAGGCCGTGACTGGAAGCGGTGTGTGTCATTTCCAGGTTGAAGCATATATGAGCAGGTGTGAGTTGTCCTAAATGGACAACTTCACTTGCTGCAGGCAGGGACGACATCGTCCATGTGTTCCAGATAGGACAGCTTCAAAATGGTGGTGCCTCTGTCAGCCTGGGTCTCTGTGTGACTGAAGCAGAGTCTCCTACTCACACACGTTGGACACGTAGCTTGAAGTAAAACTAAACTTTTACGAGTTGAGTCACTCAGTGTTTGGGGTTATTTGTTACCACAGCACAAACTAGCCTCTCATGACTGAAACAATTCTACCAGAACAATTATAAATAATTGAGGTTTTTTTTTTTCCCCAGTCTTATTGGACATTATTTTAGTAGTCTTCATTAAATGTAAATTTAATTTTGGCTTAAAACATAATTATGATCATATTAAGGAAGGATCTTTCTGTTTGTGTGTGTGTGCTCCAGACCATTTAAATAATTTTGAAAGAAAGATGTAGCTGTAAAGCTTGTACTGTGTATCTTGTAGTCACTGTTTTTTTTACGGGGTTGACTCTTGGCAACTGTCTAAATTTTTACTATGATAATTGATCTGCTGAGATTCTCTTTCTTATTCCAGCTCAATTCTGGCTTTTATTTCCTGGCATTTATTTATCTCTCTATCTCAAAAGAACTAACTCTTTAAATTACCAGCTATTTTTATGTTTTCTAATTTATAGATTTCTACTTTTCTTGGGGGTATTTTGTTGCGTTTCTCTAACTTCTTGAATTGAATGTGTATTTTTTTTCTCCCCATTTAGTGGTAAATTTTTCTCTGTTCCTAGCCATATTCTCCAAATTCTGATTTATAATCTTTTCATTATAGTTATGTTCTAGATAGTTTACAATTCCAGTTTTAATTTCTTTTTTTTGACACAAGACTTTTTAAAGAATTTTCAAATATATAAGGTGGCAGGATTTTCTTTTTCTATATTTGTTAGTAGTAATGACATTTTATTATTCATTGAATTTTAGTCCAAGAATGTGGTGTGTGCATTTTCCGCTTTTGGAATTTATTGAGATTTTCTTTGCGGTTTGATACAATTTTT
Organism: Elephas maximus indicus; assembly: GCF_024166365.1. Taxonomy (NCBI): domain Eukaryota; kingdom Metazoa; phylum Chordata; class Mammalia; order Proboscidea; family Elephantidae; genus Elephas; species Elephas maximus. The sequence goes on from NC_064821.1 coordinate 195,383,404, forward strand.
TTTGTAAATATTTCTTTGAAAAGAAGGTGTGTTCTTTACCTTCAGGATAGACAGTTTACATATATTTCTTATAGCTGGCTTATTGACTATATTAAGTATATTTTCTATATGTTTATATAATTATTTTGGGTTGATTTGTGAATTTTAAAGCTATGCAATTTGATGCATGGAAATTCATTGTCATTCTTTGTTCTGGATTATACTCTATTGTATATAACATAATGACTGTTTTGGTCTGATTTAATCTTTTTTTTTTTTTTTTTAACTTAGACTTGTTGGATATCAATGCCATGATTCCTGTTTTTGTGTTTGACTTCCTGGTATACCTTCGTCATTGTTTTACCTTTAACTCTTCGGCCACTTTAGTTTAGAAGTGTCTCTTGCATATAATATGTGATGGGATTTTGCTTTCAGCTCCAGTATCTATTTATTTTATGGGATTATTTATCACATTTATATGTTCACATGACAAGTACAGTAGGTCTTAACTTTCATATTGAATTTCATGTTATAAAACTTTATCTTTTAAGCCCTTTATTTTCTTTCAATCTCTGATCTGTATTTCCCTTTGGGGGTGTATTGCATTGCTCATATTTTGAAAGGGTTAGAGTGTATTTTTACTTTTTCTAGTGGTTAACTTTGTAACTCTAGTACTCTTACTGCTCTTTTTGCTTATCAGTTTCTGACAATATTCATTTCTTTCCTGCTCAAAAGGGAAAAATCAGCCTAGTCTTACTTCCTCTGGTTTGTTTTTATGTATTCCACTGACTTTTATTAGTAAAAATACAACTTCTATATTTTCAAGCCTTACAATATTTATGCTGTGTACTGTAACCATAATTACCACAATTTCTTAATTTTAGTGCTATACTTAAATACTCATCACCAGTTCTAATATGTATATACAATTATAATATAAGGAGCCCTGTGGTGCTGGTTACATGCTTGTCTGCTAACCAAAAGGTCAGTGGGTTGAACCCACCAGCCGCTCTGTGGGAGAAAGATGTGGCAGTCTGCTTTCATAAAGATCACAGCCTTGGAAATCCTGTGGGGCAGTTTTACTCTGTCCTGTAGGATAGCTATGAGTCAGAATTTTTGGTTTCAGGTTTATATATTATATGTATATATATATATATATATGTAGGAAGAGCTCATAGATGCTAAAGTCGTTGAGTTCTTGCATGTTAGAAAGATTTTATCTTTGCCTTTATTCTTTAAAGATGTCTAGATTTAAAATTATTGGGTTAAACTTTCTTTCCCTGAGGGCCTTTAAACAGTGGTCCTTTGTCTTCCACTTTTGAATGTGGCTATGGCTAAGTTTGAAGCCAACTTTTTTCCCCCTCCAGGTGACTTGATTTTTCCTGGTTGCCCACTGAATTCTTTGTCTTTGAAGTGCAATAACTTCATCTAAATATATCTCAATACTGCAAATTCTGAATCAATTTTTTTCTTTATGTTTTTTCTATTATATTCTTAAATATTTGTCATTTGCTTTTATTCTGTTGGTTTTTTTTTTTTTTTCTTTTCTCAGAATACCACTTACGAGTATGGATAAAATCTGGGTAGCTTTTATCAAAATGTCATCCATATCAGCATTTTCCCTGAAATAGTTTAACCTTTTTTCTCTCCCATTTTATTTTCCTTAGTTTTCTCAAATCTATCCTTCATCACTGATTACTTTCAGTGGTTTTTATTCTTTTTATTTTGTTATTCTGATTTTAACATGGCTTCTTTTTTTGAACTCTGTTAATTTACCTTCAATCTTTTTCTGTTTCTTTTCATCTATTGTTTGAACTCATTTCAAAGAGATCATATTTTTCTTTAATTTCTTTGATATCATGGAGAAGAGATTATTATTATTTTTTTTCTTTTTGGGGAATAGTGGTCTGGCTTTCTTCTGAAATATGCTCTTTTGCTGTCTTTTTTTTTTTCTTTTGCATTTGTGCTTGAATCCCATGCTAGTATCATTCTGATTATAGCTCATCTTTGAATGAGGGCCATGTTTTCCAAGCTATTAGATGAATAACAGGGTGAGAGAATGATCAGTGGATGTGAGCTGGGGCAGCAGAGAGCATAGACTTATTGTCTCACCATCTCTGCTATGTTCTGTTTTGGGGATGAAGGAAAGGTCTGCCTGGCTTGAAGTGAAGCCTGTATTTCACAGGTGATTTGAGTCCCTGAGTGGTGCAAATCGTTAACATACTCAGTTGCAAACTGAAAGATTGGAGGTTCGAGTCCACCCAGAGGCACCTTGGAAGAAAGGCCTGGCAATCTACATCTGAAAAATCAGCCATTGAAAAACCCTATGGAGGAGGGGGTGGAGCCTATATGGCAATATAAACAGAAGCACCATGCCATCCCTCCACAGCAAAGACTCAAAAAACTAAGTAAAACAAAAACAGCCATCTATCCTGGAACCCTAAGTGTCAAATGAAAGAATAAAGAAATTAACCAAGCAACGAATGGAATACATTTTCAAATAAACAAAAATTAAGAGGATACATAAAAACCAAACAAAACTTATGAGAATTATTAAAGGGAATCCTTCAGTTAGAGAACTAGCAACATCAGATGACAGCCTGAATCTAGAATGCAAGACTGCATCAGCCAGGTATCAATATAGGTAATGAACTCTCAAGTATAAATCAAAACTAAAAGATTTACAAAAGAGAACCAGAGAGGTTAATCTGTAAAAGACAAGATCAGAACAATAAAAGAGGGAATAAACAGTGTAGGTATAGAACTTTCAAATGGAGAGGAAGTCAAGGCAATACCAAGTAATAAAAGACTGATTCAAACTTAAGATGATTAGGGTAAAATTCAAGGTAGCCACAGAGAAAGTTAACACACCAAGTCATCAGAATAAAGCAGAAAAACATAAAGTCTCAGTAAACATGAAATCTACAAAAACAAAAGAAAAGAAAAAAATATCCACATACAAAAGGAATTCAGCACAGAAGAGTAAGAGGAATAAAGAAAATGTCAGCACCGCAAAGAAAAGCACTACAAAATGACAGCAATAAATTCATACCTATCAATAATTACACTGGATGTAAATGGCCTAAATGCAGCCATTAAGAGACAGAGAGTGACAGCATCAATATGCTGTCTACAAGAGACACATCTTAGAAACAAAGACATAAATTTATTAAAAATCAAAGAATGGAAAAAAATATATCAAGCAAACAGCTACCAAAAAAGAGCAGGAGTGGCACGACTAATCTCAGATAAAATAGACCTTAAAAAAAGTCCTCCATAAAAGACAAAGAAGAGCATTATATAATGATTAAAAGGACAATCCATCATGAAGACATAACCAAAATAAATATCTATGCACCCAATGACAGCGTTCTAAAATATATAATACAAACATTAACAGCACTGGAAAGAGAAATCGACAGTTCCAGAACAATAGTAGGAGACTTAAAACCACTTCAACACACCACTCTTGGTAAAGGACAGAACATCTAGAAAGAAACTCAACAAAGATACGGAAGAGCTAAAGAGCACAATCAGCCAACTTGACCTCATAGGCATATATAGAACACTCCACCCAACAGCTGCAAAGTACACATTCTTTTTTAACACACATGGAACATTCTCCAGAATAGACCACATCTTAGGCCACAAGGCAACCCTCGATAAAATCTAAAACATTGAGATTATACAATGTATTTTCTCTGATCATAATGTGACCAAAGCAGAAATGAACAATAGGAAGAGCAAGGAAAAAAAATCGAATACATGGAAACTGAACAACACCCTGCTTAAAAACCACTGGGTAATAGAAGAAATCAAAGATAGAATAAAAAAAATTCCTACAATCAAAAGAGAATGAAAACACATCATACCAAAACATTTCGAACACAGCAAAGGCAGTGCTCCGAGGTCGATTTACGGCAATAGATCCAGACATCAAAAAAGAAGAAAGGGACAAAATCAAAGCCTGAACAAACAGAAAGAGAAGAGCAAAGGAAGACCACAGCCACCAGAAGAAAGGAAATAATAAAGATCAGAGCAGAAATGAATGAAATAGAGAATAGAAAAACAATAGAAAGAATCAAGACCAAAAGTTGGTTCTTTGAAAAAATCAACAAAATCAATAAACCATTGGCCAAATCAACAACAACAACAAAAAAGGAGAGGACACAAATAACCCAAATAAGAAGTGAAATGGGGGCCATTACAACAGACCCAAATGAAATAAAAAGAATCATAAGACAGTACTATGAAAAACTGTACTCCAACAAGTTTGAAAACCTAGAGGATATGCACAAATTTCTTAGAAACATACTACCTACCCAAACTAACACAAAATGATGTTAAAAATCTGAACAGACCCATAACAAGAGAAGAGACTGAAAAGTAATTTAAAAACAAACAAACAAAAACTCCCAACAACAACAAAAAAATTCCTGGCCCAGATGGCTTCACTAGAGAATTCTACTGAACAGTCACAGAAGAGTTTACGCCAGTACTACTCAAACTATTTCAGAACATAGAAAAGGAAGGGATACTTCCAAATTCATTCTATGAAGCCAGCATAACCCTAATACCGAAACCAGGCAAAGACATCACAATAAAAGAAAATTACGGACCAATATGTCTCATGAATACAGATGCAAAAATTCTCAACAAAACTGTAGCCAATAGAATTCAGCATCATATCAAAAAAATTTTACACCATGCCAATTGGGATTCATACCAGATATGCAAGGATAGCTCAACATTAGAAAATCAATCAACATAATCTACCACATAAATAAAAGAAAAAAAATCACATGATCATCCCAATCAATGAAGAAAAGGCATTTGACGAAGTCCAACACCCATTCCTGATAAAAGCTCTCAATAAAACAGGTATAGAAGGGAAGTCCCTCAATATAATAAAGAGCATCTATACTAAATCAACAGCCAACATCACTCTTAATGGAGAGAGGCTGAAAACATTCCCCTTGAGAACAGGAACAAGAGAAGGATGTCCTTTATCACTATTGCACTGGGAGTCCTAGCTAGAGCAATAAGGCAAGAAAAAGAAATAAAGGGCATCCAAATTGGTAAGTAAAACTGTCCCTATTTGTGGATGATATGCTACTACACAGAAAACCAAAAAGACTCCATGAGAAAACTACTGGAACTAATAGAAAGATTCAGCAAAAGAGCAGGATATAAGATAAACATACAAAAATCAGTTGGATTCCTATACACCAATAAAGAGAATGATGAAAAGGAAATCAGGAAAACAATACCATTTATAATACCCCCTAAAAAAATAAAATACTTAGGAATAAATCTAAGCAGGAATGTAAAAGACCTATACAAAGAAAACTACAAAACACTATTGCAAGAAACCATAAGAGATCTACGTAAATGGGAAAACATACCATGCTCATGGTTAGGTAGACTCGACATTGTGAAAATGTCAACTCTTGCCAAACCCGTTGCTCTTGAGTGGATTCTGACTCATAGCAACCCTATAGGATGGAGTAGAACTGTCGCATAGAATTTCCAAGAGAAATGCAAATCAAAACCACAATGAGATACCATCTCACCCCGGCATTACCGGGAGAAATAAAAAAAACCCCAGAAAATAATAAATGTTGGAGAGTTTCGGGAAGATTGGAACTCTTATGCACTGCTGGTGGGAACGAAAAATGGAACAACCATTTTGGAAAATGATAAGGCACTTCCTTAAAAAGCTAGAAATAAAAATACCGTATGATCCAGCAATTCCACTGCTAGAAATATATCCTAGAGAAATAAGAGTCATCACATGAATAGACATATGCACACTCATGTTCATTGCAGCATTATTCACAAGTACAAAAAGATGGAAACAACCTAGATGCTCATCAACAGATGAATGGATAAATAAACCATGGTACAGACACCCAATGGAATACTAAGCGAAGATAAAGAACAACAATCAAGATGTTTTGCAGGTGCAAAACATCTCACAACATGGATGAATGTGGACGGCATTATGCTGAATGAAATAAGTCAATCACAAAAGAACAAATATTGTATGAGACCACTAGTACAAAAACTCATAAAAAGATTTACACACAAAAAAAGAAACTTTCTTTGATGGTTAGGAGGCAGAGGAGGGGTGGGAGGGAAAAACACTAAATAGATAATAGGTAAGTGATACCTTTGGTGAAGGGAAAGACAGTACACAATACTGGAGAAGCCAGCACAACTTGACAAAGGCAAAGCCATGAAAGCTCCATCCCCACCATCCAAATTCCCTGAGGGACTGAATTACTGGGCTGAGGACTGTGGGGACCATGGTCTCGAGGAACATCTAGCTCAGTTGGCATAACATAGTTTATAAAGAAAATATTCTACATTCTACTTTGGTAAGTACAGTCTGGGGTCTTAAAAGCTTGTGAGTGGCCATCTAAGATATTCCACTGGTGTCACCCATCTGGAGCAAGGGAGAATGAAGAAAACCAAAGACACAAGGGAAAGATTAGTACAAAGGGCTAATGGACAACAACTACCGCAGCTCCACCAGACTGAGTCTAGCACAACTAGATGGTGCCCAGCTACCACCACTGACTGCTCTGACAGGGATCACGATAGAGGGTCCCGGACAGAGCTGGAGAAAAATGTAGAACAAAATCCTAACGCAAAATAAATAAATAAATGAAACCAGACTTATTCTTCTGACAGAGACTGGAGAAACCCCGAAAGTATGACCTCCCTGGGCACCATTTTAACTCAGTAATGAAGTCACTCCTGAGGTTCACATTCAGCCAAAGATTAGACAGGCCCATAAAACAAAATGAGACTAAATGGGCACACCAGCCCAGGGGGAAGGATGAGAAGGCAGGAGGGCACAGGAAAGCTGGTAATGGAGAATTCAAGTTTGAGAAGGGGAAAGTGTTGACATGTCGTGGAGTTGGCAACCAATGACATAAATGGGTATTGTTTAATGAGAACCTAGTTTGCTCTCTTTGTGTAAAGTGTAATAAAAAATAAATAAATAAAAAAGAAAAACCCTATGGAGCATGGTTCTACTCTGACACACATAGGGTCACCATGACTTAGAATCAACTCAACTGGTTTTCTTGTTGGTTGACAAAGATCACACCTATAGAGCCCCTCCTGCCCGCCATCTTTCTCTGTCTGCCTAGTGTCTCACTACACTTTGAGGAGCTCCGTGGAACTCTAGGATTCTCCTGAAGCCTCTCCCCAAACGTTGCTCTCCTGAATAAGAGTTCACTGGTTTGGACCTTCAGGACTTTGCCACTTACTTTTGGAGAATTTGAAGCTTTTCCCAGAGTTGTTTATAGGGGTCTGTGTTCACTGTCACCTTCTTCTCTTGATCTGGTTTGAATTCAACTGTGCTTAGAAGCTGTTCTTTATAGTTTATGAGTTGGGGATGTGGCTTTTCAAAAGTTTCATTGAAGATGGAGTTTCGTTTCTTCATTCTTTTTATCATTGTGGTTGGTTTCAGAAAGTAAAATGTGGCAGATATGCTTTTATTTTGATTTTAAAGAGAACCTCATCCTAATAATAGTTGTTGTTGTTGTTAGTTGCCATCAAGTCAGCTCTGACTCTTGACAGTCCCATGTACGACAGAACGAAAAGTTGCCCAGCTCTGTGCCATCTTCACAATCGTTGGTATGTTTGAGTCCATTGCTGTGGCTGTTATGTCAATCCATCTCAGTGAGGTTTTCCCTCATTTTTAACACGCAAGCCACCACAGTATGACAAACTGACGGATGGGCCATGGTAATAATAGCTACCATTTACTGAATCCTTACTGTGATCCAACATTACACCACGCGCTTTACTATCTTATTTAATCTTTACATCAACACCAAAACAGTTGAACAGTGGAAACTCACAGGCAAGTGTTATTATCCTCATTTTCTAGAACTTAAATTACCTTGGCCAAAGACACACAGGTGGAGCCAGTGCTGGGATTCAGATCTTTCTGAGCATAAGCCTAACAAGTTTGACAAAGGGTTGTCACCAGTCACAGAGTTTTGACCAGAAACCTAGATGCAACACTGTCTTCAAACCAGCAGTAGTCGTCTCAGTTTCTGTGGTTAACTCTCAAGAGCCATTGGGGGCCTATTCTGGTCCCAGGTGGCAGGAAATGGAAACTGGGTGTTCAAAAGTTTATAAATAAACAATGAACTATTTACAACACTCACGTAGCAAATGGAGGGCAAAGCAAGAGATCTATTTAAAGTAGGGAGTGGGGAATTAACCGCAGGAATCTCTTGGTCACTGGGTGGGCCAGGAGTGATTCTCTGTGCTCTGCCAATCCATCTGTGAAAAGGGTGGAGCATCTCAGGAGCATTTGAGTAACTGGGAGAATTTTGCATACTGAAGGGACGCAACTGGGGGGAAGTTTCACATTATATGGTGGGGAAAGATGGTTGACATGGGTGGAGTAGAAGTCTTGTCAGCTAAAGCAGTGAATAAATTGTCTTTTAAATGAATAAGTGAAAAGGATTTAATTCTGTAAATGTTACTACTGGCTCATCTTCCCGGGGGAACCAGTGACACAGTGAAATCTCAGAGGCGGTGTCCTGTTGAGTCTCAGGGGTGTAGGTGAAGAGGAAGGGGCCCAGGCTCAGGCACCAGAGAGACTCAGGGCTCTGCCACATACCAGCTGTGTGACCTGGAACAAATTATTAAACTTTCCTCAACCCAAGATTCATCAACTATCAAGTGGGGACGACAATGCCCACCTCATTAGTTTGTTGAGAAAAATCAAAGGAAATAGTGTATACGTGGCATATTCTAAAACTAATGATACCAAAGCCTGTAGCTCTTTCAAAGTTTTACTCACTTTCTACGCTCTAATCTTTCTACCAAGTTACTTCACTTGGGATAACAAATGGTTAATAAAAATCATTGGGTGAACGCGGAGGTATACTTTACAATGATAAAATTCACTTCTTTTACCATCATCACGACCTAATTTTAGAATATTTCTATCACCCCAAAAAGAAACCTGATGCCCATTTCTAGTCATTCTCTATTTCTACTCCCAGACCCAGGAAACCACTCATTTATTTACTTTCTGTCTCTATAGATTTAACTATCCTGGACATTTCAAACACTATGTGATCTTTTGTGTCTGCCTCCTTTCCCGTAGCCTAATGTTTCTGAGGTTCATCCATGTTGCAGCATTCATCCGTATTTTGTGAACGGGTTTCGTACTTTGAATCTTCTTGATCAGGATAACAAGCTTTATTAAGAATCTACTGGGGTATTTCACAGTTTCATTTAAGGTAACACCTACATCAACCTGAGTTTGATAAACAAGGGCAACGGCCAGAGATAATGAAGAAAAGAAAATGCCTGATCGCCACCATCAGAGCTGCTCAGACTGTCTGGAGTTCTGAGACAAGTAACTTATTGATGCTTGCTAGTGTTTTCCTGTCTATATTCAGGTGGGATATTAGGGCAGTGCAAATAGCCCTTGGCTCTGTCCTTGAGTGCTGCTGGCCATACTCTTTTTGCGTGCCATGGCTCTTGAGTCCTAGATCAGGGCTCCAGGAATAAAAGTTCCCTGCCTTCAGATTCTTTACTAGTTTCTCCAGCCTATGCCCATTTCTCCCAGCTAATTCAACTCCTAGATACCCCCTATTAGTATGGTCATATTGATTTTCTTTCTTATTAATTCAGCTTATTTTTAGGGAAAAAAAAAAATTAAAACAGGCACCCAGCGTTAGGTTTGTTAAGCAAATCTCCCATCATCTCAGGATATGTGCTGGATTTGCCAAAGACCCTTCTTTTCTGTGGTTCTCTTCCAGCATGATCATCTTAATGCAGTATCCACTCATTTATTCAGACTCTGACCCTTAGCTAGGGGAGAAGCTTGTGGTGTGGGAAGAACATGGATGTTGGAATTAGACAGACGTGAAAATGAATCTTAGATTTGCTAATATCTCGGTGACTTTGAAAAAAACGACAAGATTTACAGCTCATTTGATTTATAAAGCAGACATAATTTTATTTGCCTTATAGTTGTCAAGATTAAATAAGATGTTCGTAAAGTATATATCACAAAGCACGTAGTAGATACTGAATAAATGGCAGTAAGGTGAGTGGTTCGAACCCATCAGCCACTTCACGGGAGAAAAACACCTGACAATCTGCTCCTGTGAAGACCACAGTCTAGGAAACCCTACAGGACAGCTCTACTCTGTTACATAAGGCCACTAGGAGTCGGACTCTACTCAAGGGTATACAACAAAAACAATGGTGTGTTGTTGGAGTCCCTGGGTGGCACAAATGTTTCAGTGCTGTGTTACTTACCAAAGTTGAAGGTTGTGGCTCAGAAGAAAGGCCTGGCGACCTACCTCTGAACGTCACAGCCATGAAGACCCTACGGAGCAGTTCTCCTCTGTACACATGGGGTTACCGTGAGTCAGGATCAACTCCAGAGCAACTGGTTTGGTTTTTTTGTTTATTATGTTTCTTAGCCTGCCTCCCTGAACTCTGACCTCAGCTCTTCTTTCTGTTTCCGGGGTAACCTCTTTCACCAAGTTCACTCTCAGTCCAGGACCTTCAGGTCCAGTTGCTTTTCTATGCCCCGTACTAGTTTAGTTAGAAATTATAACGGTTGGCTCAAATAATTACAGGGAATTTAGAAAAATAGAGTTAGAACTTGTTTCAGGCCTATTTGATTCTAGAAGGTTAGTTCTCCACTGGAGAAGGTCATTTGATGGGCCTTCAGGGGCATGTGACCTATGTAGTGACAGAGAACCCCACACTCAGGATTAATGCTGTGCTGTCAATGTCTTCAAATTTCTGATAATTTATCTTTGAACTTGTGTTTTGTAAGTGAAGTGAGATGGGACGATGAAGTCTGTGCATGAGCAGGGGAGAACATGCAATATACATATTCACTTTCCTTGTCACTCATTTGCATAGAGCATTCGAAGTGCTCCAGGAGCACAGAGTTCTGGTGGACCCACGATGCATAGGAGTTTAGGGAGACTCAGAGAGAGTACAAGGTAAGTGTGTCATATCATGACTGCATAGGTGGGAACTGTCAGCCTGCAGAAGCAATGCTTTTCATTTGAAGCAGAACTTGCTTTGAACAAAGAAAGAGGGCAATGGTGTTTGTCTTAGTTATCTAGTGCTACTGTAATAGAAATACCACAAGTGGATGGCTTTAACAAACAGAAGTTTATTCTTTCACAGTTTAGGAGGCTAGAAGTCTGAATTCAGGGCACAGGCTCAAAGGGAAGGCTTTCTCTCTGTGTTGGCTCTGGGGGCAGGTCTTTGTCATCTATCTACCCTTGGTCTAGGAACCTCTCAGCACAGGGACTCCAGGTCCAAAGATGCTCTCTGCTCTCAGCACTTCTTTCTCAGTGGTATGAGGTCCCTTTCTCTCTGCTCACTTCTCTTTTTATTTCTTGTAAGATAAAAAGGTGATGCAGGCAACACCCCAGGGAGGATCCGCTTACATAGCATCATCTGTGACATGGATAAGAGTATAGCATCTCATCCTTATCCTCTGACATAACGTAATCTTGCCTCATTAACCACAGGCAGAGATTAGGATTTACAACACAGGAACATTACATCAGATCACAAAATGGAGGACAACTACACAATACTGGGAATCATGGCCAGCCAAGTTGACATGTATTTTGGGGGTACACAATTCAATCCATGACAGTGTTCTAAGAAACATGAATGACTAAGGAACCTATTGTATCCTTCCTTTGTGTTACTTGCCTGAATTAATCAACCAGTTATGCTGAAAATGATAACATAGAAAGTACCAGTAACCAGTTGCCATCCAGTCAACTCCGACTCGTGGTGACTCCAATTCATGGTAACCTATGTGTCAGAGTAGAACTGTGCTCCATAAGGTTTTAGTAGGGCAAACTGTAGCTCATTTTTCCTTTCAGGCCTTTCTTAATGAGTAAGCCAAAAGTAGAATGTGTTAGTACAAAGTGCACATATCAGGAAATGAAATAGGTGAGTAGCATCTGGGATCTTAAAAGCCTGTGAATGGCCATCTAGGATACTCCACTGGTCTCACCCCTTTGGGAGCAAGGAAAAATGAAGAAAACTAAAGATACAAGGGAAAGATTAGTCCAAAGGACTAATGGACCACATTTATCACAGCCTCCACCAGACTGAGTTCAGTACAACTAGATGGTGCCCAGCTACCACCACTGACTGCTCTGACAGGGATCACAACAGAGGGTTCCAGACAGAGCTGGAGAAAAATGTAGAACAAAATTCTAACCCAAAAAGAAATACCAGACTTGCTGGCCTGACAGAGACTGGAGAAACACTGAGAGTACCGCCCCCGGACACCATTTCAGCTCAGTATCGAAGTCACTCCTGAGGTTCACCCTTCAGCTAAAGATTGGACAGGCCCATAAAACAAAATGAGACTAAAAAGGCACACCAGCCCAGGGGCAAGGACTACAAGGCAGGAGGGAACAGGAAAGCTGGGAATAGGGAACCCAAGGTCGAGAAGGGAGAGTGTTGACATATCTTGGGTTGTTAAACAATGCCATAAAACAATACGTGTACTAATTGTTTAATGAGATACTGGTTTGTTTTGTAAACCCTCATCTAAAGTACAATAAAAAAAGTTTTTTTCATGAAATAAAAGCAGTCAAGCTAGTTTTTTATAGTGTTTCCTTTTTTCTGGTAGGAACAAAATAGCACGTAGGAGCTATGAAATACAAATTGTGCAATTTCGGTTATTCCACATAAGCTAAATGCTTATACATTGAACGATATAAAGATGAATGGTAAAATTTGTGCCCATAATTTAAATTTTTATTTTGTCTTTACTTAGAACAACATTATATGTAGAAAAAGAAAAAAAAAAAAAAAAAACCCTTTGCTGTTGAGTTGATCCTGACCCATAGCGACCCTACACGACAGAGTAGAGCTGCCCCATAGGGTTTCCAAGGAGCAGCTGGTGGATATGAATTGCAGACCTTCTGGTTAGCTGCCGAGCTCTTAACCACTGCACCACCAGGGCTCCAGAACAATATTACATAGCAGATAAAAACCACGAAAAGTCAAGAAAGAGAGACTGTGGAAGAGGAGAAAAAGCTTTACATTAAAACCTTTAATGACACTTTTTGAACAGGAGCCTTGCATTTTCATTTTACACTGGTTCCTGGAAACTATGTATGTAGTGGGATCTTCATCTAACTCTTTCTGCTCCTTTCTGCAGTCCCCCAGCAGCTTCCTGGGGAGGACCTTGGCTTCTTGAATAGATACGCTCTCAGGGAAAGGGCCCTGTGCAGGTGAGCTGACTTCCTTTCATAATGAAAACTCTCATTTTTTAACCAGAAAATAATAGAGGCCAACTAGTTCCAGGCCTTCCTTTTGCCCTTCCAGCTTACGTAAATGTTTGAGGTATTATTTTTCCACGCTACTGGGAAGTCCAATGACACAGCTTACTTTTGCATAAACATGAACGATATATTTATCTTGGGGTTCCTCTTTCTGAGGCTCTTGAACTGACATTGGGTAGGGGCTGTTTTACATCTTATCTCAACCTCACACTTTGCTTTAGAGATTTTATTCAGTGTAATAAGCAAGAACCTGGGGTGGGACTGATATGAACTGCAGGCTGACGGTGCCCAGAAGCATCATCGAATGTGCAAGCTGGAAGCATTGTAGAGGTTACCCAGATAAACTTTTAACCCAACTCGTGAATAAAGGCAAGGAATTGTCCAAAGTTCTCAAAATTCTTGGGGGGAAAAATGTTAGATATCAAGTGATTGTCCAGGGGGAAAAGAAAACAATGTAAATCTCAACCTTCTGAGAAATTGTTTTGGGAGCAAATTTGGAAAGTTAAACTCGGGCACATAAAATGCTGCACTGAGAGGAACTGGGTGGGACTGGTGTGGCTGAGGAGTAGTGCTTGGATTGTGCTTCAGTTTATGGCACCATTGTTCCCCTGGTTGCCCAAGCCACATTTCTTAAAGTTGTCCTAGATGCTCTCCTTCACCTCCAATCAATCAACTACTTTTACCGAATTGTCTACAAAACAAATTTGCACCCCTTCCTTCTGCCACATCTGCGGTTCTGGCCCTCTTTGTCTAACCCAGATGATAGTAACAGTGTCTAAACACTCTCCGGCCTTCTGTCTCCCCCACCTTAAAGTTATCTTTTACACAGGCACCAGAAAGATCCCCCTGAAAGACAAATCTGACCATGTTGCTTAATTAAAACTTCAGTGGCTCCCTGTACTTACAAGATAAATCTTACTATGGCATCAAGGCCTATTAAGATTTCACTATTTCCTGACTGTATGACACAATTTTCCAGTTCGAGAATTTTCTTCTGCAAACTTACTAAATTGTTTCTGATTTCTGGAACACATTTTGCTGTTTTATGCCTCTGCATTTTTATTTCCTCCAAAAGTCCTTCTCTTCCCTCCCCAGCCCATCGTTTCTCTGCCCAGTTTTCTTCTCTAATTTCCTTTTCCTCTTCCTCATTTTGTTCCCTCCTTCTCTCTCTTCCTTCTTCTTCCTCCTCCTCCTCCTGTTGTTAGTTACCACTGACTCGGCTCTGACTTTTGGTGACCTTATATATAACAGAACAAAATGTTGCCCTGTCCTGTGCCATCTTCATGATAGTTGGTATGTTTGAGTCCATTGTTATGACTATTGTGTCACTCCATCTCATTGAGGACTTCCCTCATTTTTACTGACTTTATCAAACATGAGGCCTGTTTTAAGGTGATTGGTCTTTCCCGACGACATGTCTAAAGTAAGCATTCTCCTAATAACTAACATATATTGAATGCTTACTATGTTCTAGGCACTTTGCTTAAGACTTGGCACATTTAATCCTTTCAGCGACATCATGAATTAGATTCTATTATTCCCTTTTTTTTCAGAGATAAAAATGAGAGTCGCAGAATTCGAGTAGCTTAACCCAGATCACAGGGCTAGTAACTATAACCAGGTCTTCTTGGCTCCATCAGTCAGACACTGTCTTGATCACTACGTGTTGTCTTCACCTGCATAATTTCTGTAGAATTTTCCCTTGGCTAAGAGTGGTAGCGACTGGCTAGGATGCTTACCAGGTCTGTGCCCTCCGCTTTCTGGGCCACAGCTGGACTGTTATTTCCCACCCCTGCAGTTAGGCAGGGAGCTCTCTCTTGCTGAGTTCTGGCCAATGGAGTGTGGGAGGAATGAATGCATGCCACTGTAAGGGCTACCTCTGAAGCTTCTTGGGTGACCCCCCCGCCAGCCCCGTTCTATCTTCTTTTTCAGAGAACTTGGAAGTCTTGAGGATGGCGGCACCATGACATGTAAGCAGCCTGGGTTCCTGAATGACTATGTGGATCAGAGCCTTGCCTTTTATACTGGTAACAAGTGATGTTTGTTTTGGAAAGTCCGTGAGATTTCTGGTGTCATCTGTTACATCTGTGTTACTTTTTCTAACTAACACATGGGCTAAGAGCAAGTCTACCATTACTTTTCACATTACATGGAAATTATCTTATTATGTACCTTTCTCTTTCAGTACATTACTTTGGAAGTTTCTTAAGGAGAGACACTACATCTGATCAGTCTTTTTATTTGGTATACTAAGTACTCTATAAATGTGTATTGGCCTAAAAAAATATACTAAGGAGATAAATATTAATACTAATAATTAACTAATACTAATAATTCAGGCCAGTTTCAGAAGAGGACGTGGAACCAGGGATATCATTGCTGATGTCAGATGGATCCTGGCTGAAAGCAGAGAATACCAGAAGGATGTTTACCTGTGTTTGATTGACTATGCAAAGGCATTCGACTGTGTGGATCATAACAAACTATGGATAACACTGCAAAGAATGGGAATTCCAGAACACTTAATTGTGCTCATGAGGAACCTTTACATAGATCAAGAGGCAGTTGTTCGGATAGAACAAAGGGATACTGATTGGTTTAAAGTCAAGAAAGTTGTGCCTCAGGGTTGTATTCTTTCACCATACCTATTCAGCCTGTATGCTGAGCAAATAATACGAGAAGCTGGACTATATGAAGAAGAATGGGGCATCAGGATTGGAGGAAGACTCATTAACAACCTGAGTTATGCAGATGACACAACCTTGCTTGCTGAAAGTGAAGAGGACTTGAAGCACTTCCTAATGAAGATCAAAGACCACAGCCTTCAGTATGGATTGCACCTCAACATAAAGAAAACAAAAATCCTCACAACTGGACCAATGAGCAACATCATGATAAACGGAGAAAAGATTGAAGTTGTCAAGGATTTCATTTTACTTGGATCCACAATCAACAGACATGGAAGCAGCAGTCAAGAAATCAAAGACACATCGCATTGGGTAAATCTGCTGCAAAGGACCTCTTCAATGTGTTGAAGAGCAAAGATGTCACCCTGAAGACCAAGGTATGCCTGACCCAAGCCACGGTATTTTTAATCGCATCATATGCATATAAAAGCTGGACAATGGAAAAGGAAGACTGAAGAAGAGTTGACGCCTTTGAATTGTGGTGTTGGTGAAGAATATTGGATATACCATGGACTGCCAAAAGAACGAAGAAATCTGACTTGGAAGAAGTGCAGCCAGAATGCTCCTTAGAAGCAAGGATGGCGAGACTGCATCTTACATACTTTGGACGTGTTGTCAGGAGGGATCAGTCCCTGCAGAAGGATGTCATGCTTGGCAGAGTACAGGGTCAGGGGAAAAGAGGAAGATCCTCAATGAGGTAGACTGACACAGTGGCTGCAACAATGAGCTCAAGCATAACAAGGATGGTAAGGATGGTGCAGGACCAGGCAGTGTTTCATTCTGTTGTGTATAGGGTTGCTACGAGTTGTAACCAACTCGACGGCACCTAACAACCACAACAACAATAATTAACATTTATTGAGTGCTAATATGTGAAAGACACATTATGAGGAACTTACATTCATTCCTCCGTATAATTTTCATAATTCACAAATGTCACTTAAGTTCTTACCATGTATTGGGCTCTGTAAGAGGCACTGGAGATATATTGGTGAACAAAACAGATAAAAGTGCCTGTCCTTATGGAGCATAAATTATAGCTGGGGGAGTCAGATAATAAATAAGAAAAATTTTAGAATGGTAGATGGTAAAAAGTTCTTTGAAGAAATATGAAGTAGCATAATAAGGAGAGAGGTTGATGGAAGTTGGGGGCTGTTGCTATTTTAAACAGGTGAATAAGATGTCATAGATAACATTTGAGTAGGCACTGAAGGTTGTGAGGGAACAAGCAGTGATTATCAAGGCAGAGGAAATAGCATATGTAACAGCCCTGGGGTAGGAAGCTGCTTAGAACAGCTGAACAAGGTATATATTGTCTTCATTTTGTATATAGGGAAATTCAGCCTAGAAAACTTATAACTAATAAATGGCACATTCTGGACTTGAACTGGAATCTTTCAGGTTTAGAAGCTGTCTTAGTTATCTAGTGCTGCCATAACAGAAATACCACAAGTGGATGGCTTTAACAAAGAGAAGTTTATTCTCTCACAGTCTAGTAGGTTACGAGTCCAAATTCAGGGTGTTGGCTCCAGGGGCTTTCTCTTTCTGTTGGCTCTGGAGGAAGGTCCCTGTCTTCAATGTTTCCCTGGTCGAGGAGCTTCTCAGGTGCAGGGACCCCGTGTCCAAAGGATGTACTCTGTTCCTGGTGCTGCTTTCTTGGTGGTATGAGGTCCCCAAATCTCTGCTTGCTTCCCTTTCCTTTTATCTCTTGAGAGATAAAAGGTGGTACAGGCCACACCCCAGGGAAGCTCCCTTTACCTTGGATCAGGGAGGTGACCTGAGTACGGGTGGTGTTAAAATCCCATCCTAATCCTTCTAAACATAAAATTACAATCACAAAATGGAGGAAAACCACATGGCCCAACCAAACTGATACACACATTTTTTGGGGGATATAATTCAATCCATGACATTCCACCCTCTGACCCCCCAAAAATCACATCCTTGAAACATGCAAAACATATTCACCCCATCATATCATAGCAAAAGTCTTAACTTCAAGTACAAAATCCCAAAATTCCTCTTCATCTGTGAAATCTAGAATACAAGTTGTCTGCTTCCAATGGTACAATGGCAGAACAGGCAAAAGATAGACATTTCCATTACAAACGGGAGAAACCAAAGGGAAAGTAGGCATAACAGGCACCAAGCAAATCAGCAGAACACATTAGATTAGCCCTCAAAACTTTGAAAATTATTCCCTGTCCTCTGAGACAATTTATACAATGTCCTTATTTTTTGCCCTCCAGACTGTATTGGCCACACTCTGCTATTTTAAACAGGTGAGAAGAGGAGGTGTCATGGGTAAGATAGCATTTGAGTAGGCACTGAAGGTTGTGATCAGATTTAGAAGGCCATACTCCTTTTTGATACGCTTCCCAACTCCTGACTTTTATTAGTTACACTACAGCTATGCAAAGACAAACGTTCTAAAAGAACTATTGTACCAGATACTGAAGGTTAGCTCTCTTGATGCCACCTCAACCCCTTTCTAGCATGGCTTCTTGTTCAATAGGGTAAAGCCGGGGACTCTGCATATAGCCTCACTTCTGCTAAACAGACCACCTGCAAGACTCAGAGGGTGGGCTTGTGTGTAATCAAGTTGTGACTGCATGGCTCTTCTGGAAGCTGGGTGGTGGAGGTCAGTATTTTGATTCTTCCAAACTGCAGAAAGGGACGCTCTACTGTCTAGCCAGTCCCTAATTTTGTAGTGTAGTGTTGAGTGGCAGTAACAGCAGATTCTTGATTTGGGGACTTTTCCAGCAGCAGCAAAGGCCCTATGGATCTTGAGCCAGCAGTGGCGGCAATGGCTGTTCTCTTGCCAGTTCAGTTTGGCAGTTGGCTTCAGGAAGTTGTTCCCAGGAGCTCAGTCTAGAGCCTCACTCCCTAGGCCTTCCAGTGATTTTGTAAGCCCCTCATTACCCTGGATTAAATCTCTTTCTTCATAAACCAGCTAGAGTGGATTCTGTTTTCTGCCACCAAATCCTGACAGATATAATAATTGGCACAAAAAATGATGTGGCCATTATACCCTCTCTGTCTCTCATTTTTTTGAAGAAGAATATTTAGTGTTTATTTATGTATGTATATGTGTATTCTTAATCATCCTGTCACATGACACAATACAGCATGGCCTCAATCATATAAAGAGCCTAGTTTCTCCCTGACCTTCTTTGAGGATTCAAGCCTGGTTTTGAATTTGTTTTCAGTTATACCGGTAGAGCCTGCCCATCTATTTTGTGCTGCAGTCCAAAAGTCCTTGTCAGCCATAGTATACTGATTATCACTCTGGCTTTCTTCCTATTATAGTAGCCGTGCCTTCCTTGGTTCCTGCTACCCTGAGACTCTATTATACTTGTAATCAGGGAGCCTATTTCAGAAGCAGTGTCTTGTCCTTCATCCCTGGCCTGCTTCTCTGATGCTTTTCAAAGATGCTGGTACTTTTATCACTAGTGTATTTTTCAATGCTGTAGGAAAGACGTGTCCTCTGGGCTGTCTTGGGAGACATAGGGTGTGCGTGAGTGGATCATGCATGATAAGTTCACTTCAACATTCTCATTTCTGTGAATATTTGGATTCCTTCTTCTACATTATCCCAAGGAATTATTGTTGTCTCAGCTTCACTTAGCCCAGGCCACTGTTGAGTACTGGTTTTGATCCAATAAGAGCAACGAATCATGACCACTCCTAGTACACTGAATCCAGAATCTCTGCCA
This sequence comes from Elephas maximus indicus, assembly GCF_024166365.1. Classification (NCBI taxonomy): domain Eukaryota; kingdom Metazoa; phylum Chordata; class Mammalia; order Proboscidea; family Elephantidae; genus Elephas; species Elephas maximus. The sequence goes on from NC_064821.1 coordinate 195,403,120, forward strand.
AGTGCACCTACATCAACTACTTCAGCCTCAAACAAAATTTTATTCCTTCCACCGTGATCTACCATCCTCAGAAAAATTCCTGGTTTTTTGCAGTTATAAATCCCCACACAAAAGATCCAGGTTTTTGCTGTAATAGAAGTGAACAATCATGGGTCCTCAGACAAGGGTGGAAGCAAATTCTTTTAATTCTTTGGACACGTAAGTCTTCTTTTGGTTTTACTTTGTAATTGGCTCTCTGCAACATGTTCGTGTTACCGCAGTTTCGCGAGTTAGAGCCGCCTGCCGCAAATAGCCAATTCTTGAGACAGGGGTGAGGTGGGTAGCAAGAGCTTCATTAGATATACCAGTATATGGAGACAGAGGGAAATGATCTCCTTCTAAAGTCATCTGTCTCACCAGACTACCGATGGGTTTGGGTTTTTAAGGTAAAAGGGACCATAAGTTTTAGGGACTTGTGTGGAATGTGCACTCTCTTTCTTCTGTTTGGTTTTGGTGGTCCTATCTCAAACATGTTGATCCTTTCCTGCCATTATCCCATCAGCTCAGGGGGTAGCTGGCGCCATCCTTCCCCTTATTTGACAGGCTTAGATCTATATCACTTGTTTTCCACAGTCTTAGAGGAAACGTTGGTTAACACTTAACCATTTGGGGAGCTAACATCAGGATCTTACTTGGAGGCAGGGATGGGCTAGGGGAGGGAAAGGCGAGACAGAAGAAAGAAGGAGAAAAAATTGGCTCAGGTACTGTTCAAGATAGGGCTGAGTAGCCTGTTTCTTTAGGATGGTTCTTCTGAAGTAAGATAAGTTGTTCTCCCATTCTATTAAAAAGAAGCCCAACACTTGATGGGCCTCTAGATATCTGAAGTACATACATCACATTTGGTTGCCCTATTCTTACTCAATAGATAAGTAACTCATAAAACTGCTGGTTTTGAGTGGGGCCCAGATGAAGTAAGGGGCCTTCAGCTTGTCTTGGCCACAGTGCAACCAGTTCTGTCCTTGGCTTTGATCACCCAGCATATCCAAAGGATACAAAAGTGCTGTGGGTGATTAGGATGTTGTGTGAAGGCAACAGCAATCTCTGGCAAGAGAATCACTGTGGAGGATTCTGGGCTTTAGAGCAAAGCTATGCTCTCTTTGGCAAGTAATTACCTTTTTTTGTTGTTGAGAAAATCTTGGCTAGAACTGGGTCACAGTAGTCACTAAACTCCTGGCCCCAGGAAACTGAGCCATTTATCATGACCTGGAAGTTGTCTGATCCACTAATCATAAAATAATACATGTCCAGGGTTATTCCACTGTTAGTGGAAGTGATTTACAGGAGAAGATCAGGTTCAGGGATGATCTGAAGGCATTAGTAAGTTGGATAAACAATGGCCTGCTCATACTGTACTGTTCTCCCACTTCTCCCTCAACCAACTACTATGGCCTGGTGATGACTTCCCTAAGACCAGTTGACAGAAGAGGAAGGAAAAAATTTACCTTGGTTTAAATATGCTGGCATCAGCTGGAGTGACTGTTGCAATACTATAGCCTCATTCAGGGGAGTCCTTGAAGGACTGTGTAGGAGGGGGATCCTCCCAGTGGCAGAATTTTAAGTGGCACATCTAATGGTCCACTTTGATGGAAGATGAGATGTCCTGAGGTGGAGATCGACTCTGATTCAGGAGCAGGGGGTAATGGTTGGGGCCATATTGCCAGAGTCTTGGAAAGAATAAAACTAGAAGACTAAACAAGAGTTATATGGGTAGACCTCTCTGACTGGGTCTAAAGTATGAGAATATTTGTACCTATATGTATCAAAGGCCTCACTGCAGAGGAGACTCTCAATAATCAGAGGACACGGCATACCTGCTCTGTGTGAATGTCAGCCAGTCTCTTTCTCCAGCTACTCTAGGGATTGCTCACTATGCTCATATGCAAAGGGGCATTAGTGGAAGGTGAAGAGGTTATGTATGGACTCAGTTACATAAGCCTCTGTGCTCATCAAGGCTGATTTGGATACCGCCACTATAAATGCCCAACCTGACAGCTGGAGAGGCCAAACCTGAGCCCAGTGCCAGATCCTTGAGGGCAGGGGCAGCTTGCTACATGGTAGTAGATTGTTTACATTGAATCCTTTTCATCCTGGAGAGGCTCGTTATTTTTTTCTCATTGAAATAGATACTTCATTCATTCAGAAACAATTATCAAGCAGCTACTATATGCCAGGCGCAGTGGAGCCCTCCTGGCACAGTGGTTAAGAGCTATGGCCACTAACCAAACAGTTGGCAGTTCAAAGTCACCAGCTGCTCCTTGGAAACCCTATCGGATGATTCTACTCTGTTCTATAGGGTTGCTATGAGTCAGAATCAACTCGACAGCTGCAGGGGTCTTTTTTTCTTTCTTTTTTTTTGGTTTATATGCCAGGCACAGGTCTAGATGCTTGGGATACATCAGTAAACAAAACAGACAAAGGTTGTTACCCTTGAGAAACTTATTTTCTAGAGAGAGGAGACAGACAATAAGCATACTAAGTAAATTTTATAGCATGTTTGAAAGTGGTAAGAGCCGTGGAGAAAGAAAGCAGAGCAGGGTAAAGGAATTTGGGAATGATGAAGATGGGGAAAAAGAGTTGCCAAATTTATGGGTGATTCGGGGTAGCCTTCATTGGGAACCAGGCATTTGAGCAAAGTCTTGATGGATATCTGGCAGAAAGAGCATTCTAAGCAGAGGGTGTAGCCAGTGCAAAGGCACTAAGTGGGCATATGCCTGGTGTGCACAAGAGGCACCCAGGAGAGCAGTGTGGCTGTGAGGAGTGAGGATGGGGAGAGGCCAGAGAGGCAATGATGGGGCAGGTCAAGTAGAGCCTTGTGGGCACCTAAAGATGCTGGCTTTTACTGTAAAGACAATGCCAAGTCATTGCAGGGTTTCAAGCAGAAGAGTGTCATGAGATGGCCACAGTGCTGAGAACGGGCTTAAGGAGGAAAGGGACAAAGCAGGACAGCATGTTAGGAAGCCACTGCTGTAATAGAAGTGACCAATGATAGGTACCTCAGACAAAGGTGGAAGCATGAGAAGTGGTGGAATAAGGTGGTATTTTGGGTATAGGTATCTTAATTTTTATTATGGAAAATGAAAAACATACAAAAGTATAGTATAAGCCCTCTGTCTATTCACAATGTACCCATCACCCAGCTTCAGAAATGATGAAAACATGACCAATCTTGTTTTATCCACACCCATATCCATTTCCTACCCAACCCCATCAAATTATTTTAAACAAAATCCTATCATTTAGTCCACACATAACTTAGTATGAGCTCTAAAAGATGAGTACTATTTAAAAAGAAAAACAAAAAGAGTACCACGATATTATCATTTATGTACAAAACTCCTGATAGTTTCTTCATATCAAATTACAGTCAATGTACAAAGTCCCCTTATTAGGTCATAAGTGAGTTTTTTCTGAACTTGATTTGTTTGAATAAGGATCCAAGCAAGTCTGAACATTCCTTTTGGTTGATATGTTTCTAAGTCTGTTTTAATTTGTAGGTTTTCCCTTCCTCTTTCATTTTCTCCCCCTGCCCCTTTTTTTCCCATTTATTTATAGAAGAAACCTGGTCATTTGTCCTGCAGAATTTTTCTGCAGCTTGGATTTTCCTGACTGCCAATCCACAGTGCTATTTAACACATTTCTTCCTCCCGTGTATTTCCTGTAAACTGGTAGCTAGATCTAGAGACTTGATCAGATTCAGGTTTACTACTTTGGGCGGGAACACTTTGTAGGTGGTGTGCTATAATTCCAGCAGGAGCCACACAATGTTTGGCTGTTTCCTTTCTGAAAGTAACTTTGATTAGTAGGTTCAGCATGAACCATGCAAAGTGTTATTTTTCTAATACTGTCATCCCCTCTTCATTTGGAAACCCTGGCAGCATAGTGGTTAAGAGCTATGGCTGCTAACCAAAGGGTTGGCGGTTCAAATCCACCAGACACTCCTTGAGAACCCTGTGGGGCAGTCCTACTCTGTGCTATAAGGTTGCTGTGAGTTGGAATCGACTCAATGGCAATGGGTTTGGGCTTTTTTTTTTTTTTTTTTTTTGGCTTTTCTCTTCATTTATTCGACTGAATTAATCAAGACAGAATTTTTTTTTTTTTTTTCACATCAACTATCTGGTAACTCAAAGATGTAGTTCCTACAAGAAAGGTAGCTCTATTTCCTTTGAGCAGGAAATGGTATTTAGAGGCTACAATCTCTGCAAGAGGTGCTCATTGCTACCGGATTAGTCACTGTTTCCAGGTCTTTTCAGAGGACAGAACTAGGAAATACATGCATAATTTAAAAAGGCAGAGTTTATCATGAGGTCATACCAATATTTCCAATTCAAATTTAAAATTGCAGGGCTGTTACTTAATTTTTTTTTTTTTAATTTCTATTGTGCTTTAAGTGAAAGTTTACAAATCAAGTCAGTCTCTCACACAAAAACCCATATACACCTTGCTACGCACTCCCCATTACTCTCCCCCTAATGAGACAGTCTGCTCTCTCCCTCTTTTCGTGTCCATTTCGCCAGCTTCTAACCCCCTCCACCCTCTCATCTCCCCTCCAGGCAGGAGATGCCAAACATAGTCTCAAGTGTCCACCTGATCCAAGAAGCTCACTCCTCACCAGCATCCCTCTCCAACCCATTGTCAGTCCAATCCCTGTGTGAAGAGTTGGCTTCGGGAATGGTTCCTCTCCTGGGCCAACAGAAGGTCTGGGGGCCATGACCACTGGGGTCCTTCTAGCCTCAGTCAGACCATTAAGTCTGGTCTTTTTATGAGAATTTGGGGTCTGTATCCCACTGCTCTCCTGCCCCCTCAGGGGTTCTCTGTTGTGTTCCCTCTCAGGGCAGTCATCGGTTGTAGTTGGGCACCATCTAGCTCTTCGGGCCTCAGGATGATGTAGTCTCTGGTTCCTGTGGCCCTTTCTGTCTCTTGGGCTCATAATTACCTTGTTTATTTATCCGTTTATTTATTTATCCATTCATCCATTGATGGGCACTTTGGTTGCTTCCATCTTTTTGCTATTGTAAACAGTGCTGCAATGAACATGGGTGTGCACATATCTGTTCTTGTAAAGGCTCTTATTTCTCTAGGATATATTCTGAGGTGTGGGATTGCAGGATTGTATGGTAGTTTTATTTCTAGCTTTTTAAGAAAGCGCCAAATCGACTTTCAAAGTGGTTGTGCCATTTTACATTCCCACCAGTAGTGTAGAAGTGTTCCAATCACTCCATAGCCTCTCCAACATTTACTGTTTTGTGTTTTTTGGATTAATGCCAACTTGTTGGAGTGAGATGAAATCTCGTTGTAGTTTTGATTTGCATTTTTCTAATGGTTAATGATCGTGAGCATTTCCTCATGTATCTGTTAGCTACCTGAATGTCTTCTTTAGTGAAGTGTTTGTTCATACCTTTCACCCGTTTTTAATTGGGTTATTTGTCTTTTTGCAGTTGAGTTTTAGCAGTATCACGTAGATTTTAGAGATCAGGTGCTGATTGGAAATGTCATAGCTAAAAACTTTTTCCTAGTCTGTAGGTAATCTTTTTACTCTTTTGGTGAAGTCTTTGTATGAGCATAGGTGTTGTATTTTTAGGAGCTCCCAGTTATCTAGTTTTTCTTCTGCATTCTTAATAATGTTTATGCCATGTATTAGGGCTCCTAACGTTGTCCCTATTTTTTCTTCCATGATCTTTATCATTTTAGATTTTATATTTAGGTCTTTGATCCATTTTGAGTTAGCTTTTGTGCACGGAGTGAGGTATGGGTCTTGTTTCATTTTTTTGCAGGTGGATATCCAGTTATGCCAGCACCATTTGTTAAAAAGACTGTCTTTTCCCCATTTAACTGTTTTGGGGCCTTTGTCAAATATCAACTGCTCATATGTGGCTGGATTTATCTCTGGATTCTCAATTCTGTTCCATTGGTCTATGTATCTGTTGTTGTACCAGTACCAGGCTGTTTTGACTGCTGTGATGGTATCATAGCTTCTAAAATCAGGTAGAGTAAGGCCTCACACTTTGTTCTTCTTTTTCAGTAATGCTTTACTTATCTGGGGCCTCTTTCCTTTCCATATGAATTTGGTGATTTGTTTCTCCATCTCATTGAAGAATGTCGTTGGAATTTGGATCGGAATTACATTAAATGTATAGATCGCTTTTGGTAGAACGGATATTTTTATAATGTTAAGTCTTCTGTCCATGAGCAATGTAAGTTTTTCCACTTATGTAGGTCTCTTTTGGTTTCTTGTAGAAGTGTATAAGTCTTTTACATCTCTGGTAAGATTTATTCCTAAGTATTTTATCTTCTTGGGGGCTACTGTAATTGGTATTGATTTGGTGATTTCCACTTTGAAGTTCTTTTTGTTGGTGTAGAGGAATCCAACTGATTTTTGTATGTTTATCTTGTATCCCGATACTCTCCTGAACTCTTCTATTAGTTTCAGTAGTTTTCTGGAGGATTCCTTAGGGTTTTCTGTGTATAAGATCATGTTGTCTGCAAATAGAGATAATGTTACTTCTTCCTTGCCGATCTGGATGCCCTTTATTTCTTTATCTAGCCTAATTGCTCTGGCTAGGACCTCCAGCACAATTTTGAATAAGAGTAGTGATAAAGGGCATCCTTGTGTGTTCCCGATCGCAAGGGGAATGCTTTCAGGATGTCTCCATTTAGGATGATGTTGGCTTTGTATAAATGTCCTTTATCATGTTGAGGAATTTTCCCTCTATTCCTATTTTGCTGAGAGTTTTTATCCTGAATGGGTGTTGAACTTTGTCAAATGCCTTTTCTGCATCAGTTGATAAAATCATATGATTTTTGTCTTTTGTTTTATTTATGTGATTGATTACATTAATTGTTTTTCTAATGTTGAGCCATCCCTATGTACATGGTATGAATCCCACTTGACATGGTGATTTATTTTTTTGATGTGTTGTTGAATTCTATTGGCTAGAATTTTGTTGAGGGTTTTTGCAACTAAGTTCATAAGGGATATAGGTCTGTAATTTTCTTTTTTTATGGTGTCTTTACCTGGTTTTGGCATCAGGTATATGGTGGCTTCATAGAATGAGTTTGGTAGTATTCCATCCTATTTATATGCTCTGAAATACCTTTAGTAGTAGTGGTGTTAACTCTTCTCTGAAAGTTTGGTAGAATGCTCCAGTGAAGCCTTCTGGGCCAGGGCATTTTTTTTTTTTTTTGGTGGGATTTTTTTGATTACCTTTTCAATCTCTTCTTTTGTTATGGGTCTATTTAGTTGTTCTACCTCTGTTTGTGTTAGTTTAGGTAGGTAGTGTGTTTCTAGGAATTCATCCATTTCTTCTAGGTTTTCAAATTTGTTAGAGTACAATTTTTCATAGTAATCTGATACGATTCTTTTAATTTCAGTTGGGTCTGTTGTAATGTCGCCCATCTCATTTCTTATTTGGGTTATTTGCTTCCTCTTCTGTTTTTCTTTTGTCAGTTTGACCAGTGGCTTGTCAATTTTGTTGATTTTTTCAAAGAACCAGCTTTTGATCTTGTTAATTCTTTCAATTGTTTTTCTGTTTGCTATTTCATTTAGTTCAGCTCTAATTTTTATTTGTTTTCTTCTGGTGTCTGAGGGTTTCTTTTGTTGCTCTCTTTCTATTTGTTCAAGTTGTAGGGATAATTCTTTGATTTTGGCCCTTTCTTCTTTTTGGATGTGTGCATTTGTTCGTATAAATTGACCTCTGAGCACTGCTTTTGCTGTGTCCCAAAGGTTCTGATAGGAAGTGTTTTCATTCTCATTGGATTCTCTGAATTTCTTTATCCCATCCTGAATGTCTTCTATAATCCAGTCTTTTTTGAGCAGTTTCCAAGTGTTTGATTTCTTTTCCCTGCTTTTTCTGTTATTGATTTCCACTTTTATGGCCTTATGGTCAGAGAAGATGCTTTGTAATATTGCAATGTTTTGGATTCTGCTAAGGCTTGCTTTATGACCTAATATGTGGTCTATTCTAGAGAATGTCCCATGTGCACTAGAAAAGAAAGCACACTTGGCTGCTCTTGGGTGGAGTGTTCTGTATATGTCTATGAGGTCAAGTCTATGATTGTGGCATTTAGATCTTCCATGTCTTTATTGAGCTTCTTTCTGGATGTCCTGTCTGTCACTGAAAGTGGTGTGTTGAAGTCTTCTACTATTATTGTGGAGCTGTCTATCTCACTTTTCAATGCTGATAGTTTGTTTTATGTCTCTTGCAGCCCTGTCATTGGGTGCATAAATATTTAATATGGTTATATCTTCTTGGTGTATTGCCCCTTGAATCATTATATAGTGTCCTTCCTTATCCTTCCTGATGGATTTAACTTTAAAGTCTGTTTTGTCAGAAATTAATATTGCCAATCCTGCTTTTTTTTTGATTGTTGTTTGCTTGATATATTTTTTTTCCATTCTTTGAGTTTTACTTTGTGTCTCTAAGTCTAAGGTGTGTCTCTTGTAGGCAGCATATAGACAGATCGTGTTTTTTAATCCATTCTGCCACTCTCTGTCTCTTTATTGGTACATTTAGTCCTTTTACATTCAGTGTAGTTATGGATAAGTATGAATTTAGTGCTACCATTTTGATGTCTTTTTTGTGTATTGCTGACAGTTTCTTTTTCCCCGTTAATTTTATGTGCTGAGCAGATTTTCTATATATATTGTTCTTTCCTCATATTCATTGTTGTTGATTTTGTTTCTGCTGACTCTCTATTTTTTTCTTGTATTTTATTTTGATGAGTAGGGCAGTTTGTCTCCTTTGTGGTTACCTTATTATTTACCCTTATTTTTCTAAATTTAAACCTAGCTTTTATTTCTTTGTATTGCCATATCTTCCTCTCCATATGGAAGATCTATGATTACATTTCTTAGTCCCTCTTTATTGTTTTAATGTTGTCTTCTTTTTTATAATACGATTGCTGTTACCCTGTTTTGAGCTTTTTTTTAAATCTGGCTGTGTTTTTTTTTGATTTCCCTGTCTGGGTTGACTTCTGATTGCTCTGCCCAGTGTTCTAGTCTTGGGTTGATACCTGATATTCTTGATTTTCTAACCAAAGAACTCTCTTTAGTATTTCTTGTAGTTTTGATTTGGTTTTTACAAATTCCCTAAACTTCTGTTTATGTGGAAATGTCCTAATTTTACCTTCATATTTAGGAGACAACTTTGTTGTATATAGGATTCTTGGCTGGCAATTTTTTTTTGTCCAATTTTTTTAACTATGTCATCCCATTGCCTTTTTGCCTGTATGGTTTCTGCCAATTAGTCCAAGCTTATTCTTATTGGCTCTTATTTGTAGGTGACTTTTCATTTATCCCTTGCTGCTCTTAAAATTCTCTTTATCTTTGGTTTTGGCAAGTTTGAATATAATATATCTTGGTGACTTTCTTTTAATATCTTCCTTATGTGCCACTCACAGACTCACACTTAGACCAATTGATGCAGATGATTCTTCAGTGAGAGGATTGTTATAGATTTAAGGGACAGAAACCCTGGTCATTTAATCTTTTCTGTTTCTGTTCAAATGAGCATCCTGGATAGAGATCATCTCATCTTTCACGATATCAGGGAAGTTTTCTGCCAACAAATCTTTAAGAATTCTCTCTGTATTTTCTGTTATTCCTCTTTGTTCTGGTACTCCAATCACTCGTAGATTATTTCTCTTGATAGAGTCCCCCATGAATCTTAAGCTTTCTTCATCTTTTTTAATTATGTTATCTGATTTTTTTTTCAAATATATTAGTGCCAAGTGATTTATCTTCAAGTTCAGAAATTCTGGCTTCTACTTGCTCAATACTGCTCCTCTGACTTTCTATTGAGTTGTCTACTTCTGTAATTTTATTGTTAATCTGCTGAATTTCTGATCGCTGTGTGCCTATGGATTTTTCCAGCTTGTTAAATTTTTCATCATGTTCCTGAATAAGCCTTCTAATTTCTTCAGTTGCTTTATCTGTGTGTTCCTTGGCTTGCTCTGCATATTGCCTCATTTCCTTCCTGATGTCTTGAAGGGTTCTGTATATTAAACTTTTGTATTCTGGCTCTGGTAATTCCAGGAATGCACTTTCATCTAGAAGATCCCTGGATTCTTTGTTTTGAGAGCTTGTTGAGGTGATCATGGTCTGTTTCTTTATGTGACTTGATATTGACTATTGTCTCTGAGCCATCTATAAGTTATTGTATTAGTTTATGCTTGCTTACTGTGTCGTAGTTTCTTGCTTTGTTTTGTTTTGATATGCCCACATGGGTTGATTGAGTGAGCTAGCTTGATTATTTTCACCTTTGGAGCTCTAACATTCTGTCCCCAGATGGCTAGAGCTGTTATCTGGTATATCAGTCTTTAGGAGTCCATTCACTTTTCTTGTATGAATTCAGCTCAGGTGTCCAGGTAGCTGATCATCAAGTGTGTGGTACAGGCTCTGTCCTACAGCCTTAAAGGGGGAGGAGTGATTGGTGTATGTACCAGTATTTGATTGCAGCAGGGGGTCACTCTCTTAACAAGGCAGGGGGCTGAGAACCGACACCCAAGTGTCTCTGAGGAAAGCACGTCCCTGTTCCCTAGAGTGTGCAGCTGGGTGGGTTCTGCAGATGGACCATGGGCACCCAATGCTTTTGGTTGTAAGAACTAGGAGGTACCAGTTAACCTTGGACCCCCATCCTGGGTGCCTGGGTGACCTGAGTGGAGCTACCAGTCCTCAGGTCCCTGATGTGGGTAGGTGAAGACCCTGTTTAACAGGCAAAGCAATGTCAAATATCAAACACCCACCTCTCCGCTGCACAGCTGAAATGGTTGAAGTCTGCCAACAAGGGCCTATTCTCCTGAAACAGGCCCACACAGGTCCATGCAGAGGGGAAAGGTGCTCAAAGTCCATGGACCATTTATGTCTGGATAGGAGCTGCTTCTGTACTGAGCTCCCCCAGTTAGTGGAGCTGGCAAATTATCTTTTCCCCTGACTGCAAATTTTTTCCTCCTCCAAGGCTGGGAGGATGGCTGTAGGTGCTCAACAGTGCCTATCTCAGACCCAGGGAATTCAGCCGCTGAAGCTGGCTTGGGGGTTGGGGGGCATGGTAAAATATACACAAGTACTTAGCTTTTGCTGAGAGCGCCGTTCTTCTCTGGTTCCAGAGGTGTGAGTAAGCTGTGTGGCTGTCTGCTTCTCCCTGAGGAAACTGTGGCCAAATGCTAGTACCAGCCCACCGCTGCTGCCACTCCGGGAATGGTACCTGAGGGGTTCCCACAGTTCAGGGCCAGTAACTCCTCTCCGCTCATGTACCGTCTCTTCCTCCCCCTGCCCCTCTGTTCGTTTTCTAAGCTTGCCTTTGGTGCTCAGGGCTCCTAGTTTGTCATAAATATACTCCTTTCACTTGTTTTTTTGGGGTCTTTGTTGTAAAGAGGGCTTGCTGGAAGTATTTGTCTATTCCACCATCGTGGCTCTACCTCCTGTGACTTAAGTTTTATATTTTATATTTGTTTTTCTTTTCTTTAATGCTAAAATTCTTGGTTCCTGATGACATTAATAGAATCACTTGTTTCCTGAAGTTCAGCCTAGAGCCTGCTTCTATCTTTTGATAATTTTGTAAAGGACCTATTATCTTATTTTAAATTCCTTCCTCTGTAAACCATTTGGAGTGGATTGTTTTGTCCGCAACTGAAACCTGACAGTACAAGGAAGAGGGTACACACTGTATGTGCAGAACCTAGTTTACTATGGGGTGCCACTCACCGACTCACACTTAGACCAATTGATGCAGATGATTCTTCAGTGAGAGGATTGTTATAGATTTAAGGGACAGAAACCCTGGTCATTTAATCTTTTCTGTTTCTGTTCAAAGCTCAATTCTCCAAAATTTGTGCTTCTATTTTTAAAGAACAGCCTTTCTCCCTCCTTATTCCTCTCCCCTAAATTGGATCCTAGAGTACATTGGGTCAGACCCAGAATGGGTACACAGGGTCTTCCCTTAACTGTGGATCCTGATCATTGTAGCAAAGTCTTCCGGGGGCCATCCCATCATCATTTTGAAGTTGATGAATTAGGAGTCTTGGGATTGAATGCACATAGGTGAAAAGAATTGGAAGGTTGGAACTAGTTAGTGACCCCTGTTTAGAATGTAAGCTCCTGAGAACTGCACTGGGTCTGGGACTCTGGATTGGGGGCAAGTCTCTTGAGTGTGATAGTCTCATAGCTATCCATGGATTCTTCATCCTTAGAGATGACCTGTCCAGCTGAGTCATCTGGGAGCTGTGTCTTCACCTCAGAGTAGACAACTGAGGCATCCTGAGATGGAAAGAAGATAGAAGAAGAGCTAGAAAAGAGAAAGGGAGTATGCGGCTGTATGTAGGAGTCGGGAGATGAAACTCACCTTGTACTTTGATGATGTTCTGGCGGTATTGGCTGTGAAGACAAAGAGAACCACTGAACTATGGGCATAAGAATCCACTTAGGACCCCGTATGTTAATTTATTCCCTGGGAGTCATTGGGTCCTTTGCACTAATTGTTCTTTTCCCCCACTCACAGCTAACATGTCCTATAACACACTTGATTTTCTGTTTTACCATTCCTTAATCCAGCCCTCTGCAAGTTCTTCTCAAGCTTCATTGATCTGTAAAATCCTTTCTCAATACCGCAGTTAGAAAACTTGCTCTCTTCCCTAAAGGTGCCTAAAGATAGTTTTTCTTAAAGTTTTAATTCTTGCTTTACAGCACCTCCATCCCCACCCCAAACTCAACAGTCCCTCTCCTGCTTGCCCTTCAAGTTCACATCAGAGCTCTCCATATTTATGCCCTGTAATAAAAATTTTTTCTATGTTAGCATACTTTAGTTCTTGACTTGTTTATTGCCACAGTTTCTTAGAGATGCAGCCTGGGTGAGTGAAGTTTAATAGATATCATTTGTCTCATCACACACATTAAAATTTAAGGAATACACCCCAGGGCTCTCAAGGTTTCTCTCTTTTTTCACCATATCCTTCCATACACCTTTTAGAATTACAAATCTTTTAATGATGTGGTGAAAATTATATAGTATCTGTCCAGAACAATGTTATATGCACGGAATTTTGCATGAGTACAGGGGCTGCATGAAAACCTTGAAGAACAGATGAAGAAATCTTTCTACAGATCACTGAGTGCCTGAAATATAACTAGTCCATCATCAGAGTACTTGGCTTAAATGATGTTTTGACAATTATGTCAGGGAGAGAATGTGAAGAACAGCAAGATGATCAAAGCAGCTCTGTCATATAAGGTGTGCACTAGAATGCTTGCCTTGTGGTTCTTGTGGGAGAGAGAATGAGCAGGAGTGCATCCTCTTGGGTTCTGCCCAGTAGGGCCCACAGGTACCAAGGGGGCCCAGCAACAAGAAGCTGGAAGTGATGGTCTGGGGATGGGGCCAGGGAAGGAGTCACAAACAACCACTGGAATTAGAACTGCCTCCACTTATGTCAAAAAAAATTTCAGGAGATGGAGATCCAACAAGGAACCTCAGAAGAGCCCAGAAAATTACCTCATCATGGAGAGTGCCAGCTTAAGTAAATTCCAGCACCAGAGAGGCCGGAGCCAGCTTCCACAGGTGCCAGCTGGTATGAGCCCTTTCTTTCTACTTTCACCAGCAGTCACCCCCTGTGCTGACCAGGCTAGTTAGGAGTGGTAGGCCAAAGAAATGGAGAAGGACTGACTATGCCTTGTCCTCCCCCTCACCCTTACTTCACCAGCTTCCATTCTGAAGTTTGCATGAACTAAGAGAGGGGAAAGCTTTGATTAACATCTTGAACAGGCTCCAGTTACTGAGCTGTGACTGTGACTTAAAGAGTCCACCTACTGTCTATGACCTGAGAGATTACCCTGGGCTGCCAGAATTTTCATCCTGAGTGCCTGGGAAGATCTTCCAAGGAATAAAATTTAAAGGGACAGTGGGAGACAAACACTTTCTGTAGGTCACAAGTCTGGCTTGTTCAGCGTACTGGTTACACAGTGTGGTATAAGAATCAACTAAACATATGTGAATGTTCTCAGTACAATGCCTGCTATGTAGTATGTGCTTTACAAATATTCACTTATTTAGACCTAAGGACAACCTTCATACAAACACCTTCATGATCACCATTCCTATCAGAAGGGTGTTTAATTTATTTTCTGATTATCTGCACATATATTATGTATCTTGAGTGTCTGTGAGTGTCTGTCTTCCCTCTTTAGAATGTAAGCTCCACAAGTGTAGGGATTTTCAGCACAACTAGGTGGTTTCCAGCTACCATTACCGACAGCTCTGGCAGAGATCACAATAGAGGGTCCCAGACAGAGCTGAAGAAAAATGTAGAACAAAATTATAACTCACACACACACACACACAAAAACAGCCTTACTGGTCTGACAGACTGGAGAAACCTGAGAGTATAGCTCCCGGCACCCTTTAGCTCAGTAATGACGTCACCCCCAAGGCTAACCCTTCAGCCAGAGATTAGACAGGCCCATAAGAAAAATGAGGCTAAATGGACACACCAGTCCTGGGGCAAATACAAGAAGGCAGGAGGGGACAGGAAAGCTGGCAACAGGGAACCTAAGGTTGAGAAGGGAGAGTGTTGACATGTCGTGGGGTCGGCAACCAATGTCACAAAACAATATGTATATTAATTGTTTAATGAGAAGCTAGTTTTCTCTGTAGGCTTTCATCTAAAGTACAATTTTTTAAAAAAAGAACTGTAATTGTCAAAATTTATATTTATATATCTATATATATATGCTGAACTGCAACATTTCTGTGACAAAGCTGATGCTGAATAAAAAGAAAATGTTTTAGCAAAAAAAAAAAAGGTGTAGGGATTTTTGTCTGCCTTGTTCACTGATTGACTCCCCATACTTACAACAGTACCTAGCACATAAAAGGTGTTTACTAAATATCTGTTGCATGAATGAATACAGTTTGCAGCCAGAATCTCTTCCCAGTGACTTACCTTCCTCTTCTCCCAGCTGAAAAATCTGGATCTCAGAATAGATCGAGTTACCTTCTCTGTGGTGCACTGGGAAGAAAAGATGACACTTTTAGGATGTCTCTGTCAGTGGGCAGCCCCACCCACTCTTCTTGGAGGCATGATGATGCAATTACTTATTGGGAATGCTTGTGTTTGGGACACTTGTGGAGAACAGGGGCTTTTACCAGCGCTCGAAGCATGTTATCTTTCTCTGGTAGCTTTCTACCAGGGACTCCTTACCGTTTTCATACCACGGCTGTGGTTCCACTGGGACGGGGCTGGTGGAGTAAGGAGGCTGTCCTGGTACTGGGGTGGGAAGGGTCCTGTGAGACATAGAAACACATGAGAATTCCTGGGACACTATAACAAACAAGGGAGTGAGATGGCCGGGGGCAAGGACAAGGAGAATGGAGGATGAGAAGTCAGCAGACAACAGAGAACAGAGAACTCTGAATGGTTTAACAGGTGGTGTGAATGGTTAATCTGCTTGGCTGCTAATCAAAAGGTTGGAGGTTCAAGTCCACCCAGAGGCACCTCAGAAGAAAGGCTTTGCAATCTGCTTATGAAAAAGCAGCTATCGAAAACCCTATGGAGGACAGTCCTATTCTGACACAGATGCAGATGCCAGGAGTCGGAGTTGACTTGACAGCAGTTTTTTTTTTTTCTCAAAATAAGTATATATAGAGCTCCCACACATTTGTCAGTTTGTTGTACTGTGGGGGCTTGCATGTTCCTGTGACACTGGAAGCTATGCCACTAGTATTTCTAATACCAGCAGGATCACCCATGGTGGACAGGTTTCAACAGAGCTTCCAGACTAAGACAGACTAGGAAGAAGGACCTGGTGATCTACTTCTCAAAATATTGGCCAGTGAAATCCTTATGAATAGTGGTAGAACACTGTCTGATATAGTGCCCCCAGGTGAGTCCCTCAGGTTGGAAGGCACTCAGAATACAACTGGGGAAGAACTGCCTCCTCAAAGTAAAGTCGACTTTAATGACGTGGATGGAGTCAAGCTTTCAGGACCTTCATTGGCTGATGTGACACAACTCAAAATGAGGAGGAACAGCTGCAAGCATCCTTTAATAATCGGAACATGGGATGTACGAAGTATGAATCTAGGAAAATTGGACATTGTCAACAGTGAAACAGAACATAAAGATCAATATCCTAGGCATTAGTGAGCTGAAATGGACTGGTATTGGCCATTTTGAATCAGACAGTTATATGGTCTACTATGATGGGAATGAAATATTGAAGAGGAATGGCATCACATTCATTGTCAAAAAGAACATTCCAAGATCTATTCTGAAGTACAAGTCTGTCAGTAATAGGATAATACCCATACATCTACAAGGGAGACCAGTTAATACTGCTATTGATCAAATATATGGAGCAACCACTAAAGCCAAAGATGAAGAACTGAAGATTTTTACCAACTTCTGCAGTCTGAAACTGATCAAACATGCAATAAACATGTACTGATAATTACTGGTGATTGCAATGTGAAAGTGGGAAACAAAGCAGGATTGGTAGTTGCAAAACATGGTCTTGGTGATAGAAACAATGCTGGAGATCACATGATAGAATTCTGCAATACCAAGGACTTATTCTTTGCAAATACCTTTTTTCAACAACGTTAACGGCGACTATACATGTGGACCTTGCCAGATGGAATATATAGGAATCAAATTGACTACATCTATGGAAAGAGATGACGGAAAAGCTCAATATCATAAGTCAGAATGAGATGAGGGGCTGACTGTGGAACAGATCATCTGTTGCTTATATGCAAATTTAACTTGAAGCTGAAGAAAAGTCCAAGCTGTGCCAAAGGGAATGGCGAAAAACAAGGCTCCAGAAACTGATGGAATACCAATTGAGATGTTTCACCAAACGAATGCAGTGCTGGAAGTTCTCACTCATCTGTGTCAAGAAATTTGGGAGACAGCTTCCTGGCCAACTGACTGGAAGAAATCCGTATTTGTGCCCGTTCCAAAGAAAGGCGATCCAATAGGATGTGGAAATTATTGAACAATATCATTAATATTGCATGCAAGTAAAATCTTGCTGAAAATAATTCAAAACAGGTTGCAGCAGTTCATCGACAGGAAACTACCAATAATTCAAGCTGAATTCAGAAAAGGATGTTTGCAGAACGAAGGATATCATTCCTAATGTCGGATGGATCTTGGCTGAAAGCAGAGAATACCAGAAAGATGTTTACCTGTGTTTTATTGACTATACAAGGCATTTGACTGTGTGAATCATAACAAATTATGGAAAACATTGTGAAGAATGGGAATTCCAGAACACTTAATTGTGCTCTTGAGGAACCTGTACATAGAGCATGTGGCAGTTGTTCGAACAGAACAAGGGGATACTGCGTGGTTTAAAGTTAGGAAAGGTGTGCCTCAGGGCTGTATCCTTCCACCATACTTATTCAATTGGTATGCTGAGAAAATAATTTGAGAAGCTGGACTATATGAAGAAGAACAAGACATTAGCATTGGAGGAAGGCTGATTAACAACCTGCAATATGCAGATGACACAACCTTGCTTGCTAAAAGTGAAGAAGACTTGAAGCACTTACTGATGAAGATCAAAGATCACAGCCTTCAGTATGGATTACATCTCAACATAAAGAAATCAAAAGTCCTCATAACTGGACCAATAAGCAACATCATGATAAATGAAGAAAATATTGAAGTTGTCAAGGATTTCATCTTACTTATATCCACAATCAACGCCCATGGAAGCAGCAGTCAAGAAATCAAAGGACGTATTGCATTGGGCAAATCTGCTGCAAAAGACCTCTTTAAAGATTAAAAAGCAAAGATGTCACTTTAAGGACTAAGGTGGGCCTGAACCAAACCATGGTGTTTTCAATTGCCTCATATGCATGCAAAATTTGGACAATGAATAAGGAAGACCGAAGAAGAATTGATGCCTTTGAATTATGGTGTTGGCAAAGAATATTGAATATACCATGGTCTGTCAGAGGAACAAACAAACCTGTCTTGGAAAAGTACAGCTAGAGTGCTCCTTGGAAGCAAGGATGGCAAGACTTCGTCTTGCTTTGGACATGTTATATGGAGGAACCAGGCCCTTGAGAAGGACATCATGTTTGGTAGAGTGTCAGAGAAAAAGAGGAAGAACTCTGATGAGATACAGTGGCTGCAACAGTGGGCTCAAACATAGCAAAACTTGTGCGGATGGCGCAGGACTGGGCAGTGTTTTGTTCTGTTGTGCATAGGGTCGCTATGAGTACAAATTGACTCGATGGCACCTAATAACCACAACAAATACAGAGTTAGATGGTTCTTTTGAAAGAAACCCAGGGGCGCTGTATAAGCTGGCTTCCTGGGAACAAGGCCAGAAAGCCCCTGACATCATAGTTACAGGGTATTCATCTCACAGATAGAGCAGTCACTCTTGATTGGTTAAAAACCTGGCCTCATCATCAGGAGGTGGTAAAATGTTCTGCACAGTGTCCTGTCTGGGCAATTAAAGAAAGAGTTAGACATAAACCAGGTTCCAAGTTCCTGGCTATAACCTAAGACCCAGACACTGCCATGGCAGAAGAGGAGGACCATATTTTCCAAAACGAAGTTAAGGACACAAAGACTAATGAATAAACATACATTTCTAGGTCAAAAAGAAGTTATGACACTAGCCCCCAAGTCAATAAAATACCTAGGAATTAACCTAACCAGGGACATAAAAGACTTCTACAATGAGAATTATGAAACACTGGTATAAAAGACTAAAAGAGGACTAGAAAAATGGAAAGACTCCTGTGCTCATGGGCACAAAGGCTTAGTATAGTGAAAATGTCAGCATTACCTAAATCGGTGTACAGATTCAATGCAACCCTGATACAAATCCCCACAGCATTCTGTACTGAAATGGAAAAATTAATAACTGACTTCATATGAAAAGAAAAGAAACCTCAAATAGCCAAAGCAATACTGAAGAAAAAGAACAAAGCAGGAGGCGTTACACTCCCTGATATCAAAATATACTGTACGTCCACTGTAATCAAAACAGCATGGTAGTGGTTCAATGATAGACACATAGATCAGTGGGATAGAACTGATAACTCAGAACTAAACCCAAACATCTATGGACAACTGATTTTTGACAAGGGCTCAAAGTCCATCAGTGGGGCAGAGACAGTCTCTTTAATAAATGGTGCTGATAAAACTGGATATCCGCCTGCAGAATATTGAAACAGGACCCACAGCTCACACCAAATACAAAAACTAACTCAAAATGAATCAAAGAGCTAAAGTCAAACCTAAAACCATTAAACTCCTGGAAGAAAATATAGGGAGAAAACGATGGGACCTAGTCTTTTGTAAAAATAGGGTAACAAGCATTACAACAAATGGACAAATAGAAGACAAAATAAATAAATGGGATCTCATAAAATTTATAAACTTCTGCTCATTGAAAGACATTGTCAAAATATTAAAAACAGAACCTACAGATTAGGGAAAATTTTTTTGAAAAGACGTATAAGATAAGGGTCTGATCTCCAAAATTTATAACAACAAAAAGACCAACAACCCAATTATAAAATGGGCAGAAGACATGAACAGAACCTTCACCAAAGAAGACATCCAGTGAGCACGTGAAAAGATGCTTGTGATCATTAGCCGTTAGAGAGATGCACATCAAAACTAAAATGAGATACTATCTCACTGCTACTAAAATGGCATTGATTAAAAAAAAAGAAAACGACAAATGTTGGTGAGGATGTGGGAAGATTGGAACCTTATTCATTGCTTGGGGGACAGTAAAATGGTAAAACCACTATGGAAAACAGTTTGGTATTTCCTCAAAAAACTAGAAAATAGAGCTACGTTATGATCCAGCAATCCCACTCCTACGAATATACCCTAAAGACGTAAACTACCCACACGACCAGATACATGCACTTCTATGTTCATCGTAGCTTTATTCTCAATAGGAAAACAATGGAAACAACTACAGTGTCCATCAACAGATGAGCACATTGTGGTACATACGCACATTGAAATACTACACAGCCATAAAGAACAATGATGAGTCTACAAAACATAACGCGGATGAACTGGAGGGCATAATGCTAAGTGAAATAAGTCAAGTATTTAAGGACAAATACTGTATGAGCCCTCTTTTATAAGAAGATAAGAACAGATAAATATAGAGAGACCAATACTCACTGGTGGTTGCCAGGGAGAAGAGGGGGGAGAGGTCAAGTATGCTTTAGAACCTAGAGACGTGTTACTTCTGGTGATGGGAAATTTGGCTCTGAGTGTGGGAGCAGTGAGCACAGCACAACCATAGCGAAGACGAGAGTTTGAGCACAAACAGAAGGGTATAGATACAGTTAAAGAGAACGCTGACAAATTGTGGTAAATGTAACTGTCAATGAAAAATTTATGTGGAAATTTGAAAAAAAGAAAAAGAGGAAGACATGTATGAGACACTTAGACTCCCCTGGAAAATCTAGACTGTATCGTCATTGTACCCATAGTTACTTTAACACATTGTCTAACTGTGGGTTTATTTGTACCAGAAATATTTTGTGACAGCACAGAAAATCTATAACCTATGGTATCATCTATTTAAATAAATGAGTAAGTTTCAAATAAGAAACTGATATGAAGCGCAAAATCTATGGTGTAAATTACTAGCTGTCCAGAAGAGCTCAAGGAAGCTATATTTTTGCCCATTTCAAGGAATGTGAAAAAACGCTTGGTTAGCCACAGAACCTAGAGAAATAACTTGACCTAAGTTTGCAACCCATGGTTATACATATTGTGTTCCTGGCAGTTGCATGCAGAAGCTGAGGCCTCACCTGGTTGTGTCTCCCAGAGAACCATCTCCTGCAAAAAAGAAAGCAAAGGCACATTTATCTCAGCAGAGGGAGCTCTTTCTCAAAGACTTCAGAAACAGGAGCTTCCTAAGAGAAGTCATCCATAAAGTCAACTCAAATATAAACCCAGTTCTGGATTCTCGTGAAAATAATTAAAGTGTGTAACTTGGAGGTGGGACTAAGCATTCCTGGGTTTAATCTGCACTTGTTTGAGACTTGACTGAGGCTCAAGCCTCTCTTGATACAGTTCGGAAATATTAAATAAAACCAAATCTCCTCTCTTACAGAGTAGGGAGGCATACTTCACTGAGCTGTGGGTGGACTTTGAGGAGCATTTGTGGTCATGCCCAGAGGAACCTCAGGCTCCCTGCTCAGGCTTATTAAGGAGACTTGTGTCAGAAGTTCAAAGTTCCTAGATCCAGCCCAACACAGTGCCCAGAAGGTGCACCATGAGGATCCAGTGAGTTGAATTGAATTGAATTAAAATACAGAGTGGACTGATGCAGGTTAATTACTCTAGAGCTGGAAAAAGTTGTGTGCCTAACTTCCACACCAGGTTGGTGCTTTGGAGAGACCCTCTCCTCCAGGTAGGAGAAGAGCTGGTGGGCTGACCTGTGCAGAGTAGAGCAGTCAGGGCACAAGACCTTGGGTTCAGGCCTTGACTTGGGAAGTCCCTGACGAGGCAGAAGGGTTGAGATTAGCCAGCTTCCGTTCTCAGTTACTTCTTCACATAGTTCTTTAGTTTGTTTCGAGTCTACAATTACAGTAGATTTAGGATAGGATGAAATATCTAGTTTGCCAGTCTATATGAGCCAAAAGAAACTGCCCAAGTAAATTATTTAGAAAAAGTTTTTGAAATTTTAATTTAAAAATTTCACTCTGTCTGTACCTTCGACTTGAGGTTTAGTAAACCTGACTCAAAAGAAACATCTCTCACGCACTGTCTCTATTTGAGAAACTGCCCCTCAAGGAAAGGGTATGAGTGTTGGAGGTAGGGAAGTGGGGAATGGAGACCTGGTATTTACTGAAGCTGGCAATAAGCTGAGGTGTCTGAGGAAAGGACAGGGCAGGGACTCCAGCAAAAGGGAAAAGAACACAAACCTGATTTCCTTGAAAGCCAGAGGTAAAATGGCAGAGCCACGGGCAGAAGAAGGATCCCTAGCAGCCCCCCAGCGATTCCTGCAGCAATAAGGTCACTTCTGTTCCTTACAGTCCCTGAGAAGAAAGATCATATGTGAGCCCAGGGGGAGAGGTTTAGGGCCTAAAATGTCCTTGGAACCCTGAAATCTTTCCTCAGCTTGGCTGAGATCCTGAGCCCTGGGAGAAAGAAGAATCTAAGGGACTAGGACTCAACTCATGTGGGCTCCGTGGGCAAGGTTATAGGCCAAGAATGCTTGCTCTGGCTGGGCAGGGGCTGGTGAGGCCCAGAAAACGGCTCCTACTGTGGGCAGGTCAGCCCCGACCTGTATGTGAGAGGAAGTGACTCACTGTGAAGTGGTAGGAGGCAACGGTAAGGGTCAGGGTGGACTGTGGCCAGGGGAAGAGCCAGGGGAAGAATAAAGCAGCCTTCTCTCTTCACCTTCAGTGATGTCATTTCAGAAACTAGCAATATGTATTAAAACAAACAAGAAAAAAAAAAAGTTGTCATTGAGTTGATTCCAACTCATGGTGACCCCATGTGTGTCAGAGTAGAACTGTGCTGCTCCATGGGGTTTTCAACGGCTGATTTTTCAGACGTAGGTTGCCAGGCTTTTCTTTTGAGGCTCCTCTTGGTAGATTCAAACCTTTTGGTTAGCAGCCGAGTGCCTTAACCATTTGCATCACCCAGGGACTCTAAATATATACCTATCTATAGGTAGAGAGAGAGTTGTTAGTTGCCATTCTGACTCACTGCGACTCCGTATTTTACAGAGCAGAAGTGCTCCACAGGGTTTTCTTGGCTGCAGTCTTAGCAGAAGCAGATCATCTGGCCTTTTTTTCCCGAGGTAATGCTGGGTGGGTTTGAACTGCCAACCTTTAGGTTAGCAGTTGAGGGCAAACCATTTGTGACACCTAGGACTCTACATACGGCAAAAAAGAGGACGACCCTCCACGAGATGGATTGACAGTGGCTGCAACAATGGGCTCAAGCATAACAATGATTGTGAGCATGGCACAGGACTGGGCGGTGTTTTGTTCTGTGGTACATAGGGTCGCTATGAGTTGGAACCAACTCAACAGCACCTAACAACAATAACAGGACTACATATATAGTTGGACCTGTGAGTGGTTTCACCTACAATTAACATTCAGAGGGCAGCTAGCTGTTCTTCCCCACCATGACAGCTGCTGCTAACAGGTTTGCACCTGAACTAGAGGGGCAGTGAGCAGGGGAGAAATCCAGGGGACAGAGCAGCTTGGACTCAAAGACTTGTATTGACTTGTTCCTCATCGCCTGCCTGGACACCCATCTGTGCAAAATTAGAATCAACCATACCTAGGCCTGGTCTTAGGAGTTCAGATTCACAGGGCAGAAAGCAAATTATTCCTCTTTCTTGTAACCCTGTTTCCTAGAGGAGATGGCTGCTTCTCCTGATCTGGGGTCTGGGAGGAGATATAAGAAATTGGTCCTATCTGGGACAGTAAGGGAGCCCTGGTTGCGCAGTGGTTAAGAGCTTGGCTAGTAACCAAAAAGCTGGCAGTTCGAATCAACCAGTGGCTCTTTGGAAACCCGATGGAGCTGTTCCACTCTCTCCTATAGGGTCACTATGAGTCGGAATCAACTCGATGGCAACAGGTTTTTGTTTTGTTTTGGTCTGGTTTTGGGGACAGTAATGGAAATTTGTTTTACTAAGAGGTATGGACTCTAATACCAGATTGCTAGGTTCAAATCCCAGCTCCTACACATACTAGCTATGTTATTAGGGAAATCACCTAATCCCCCTGTACCTCGGTTTTCTCATCTGATACTGGGGATAATATTAGTTATTTGGAGTCCCTGGGTGGTGCAATGATTAACTTGCTCAGCTGCTAACTGGAAGATTGGCTATTTGAGTTTATCTCCTGTTATAAATTCTCCCATTTCTAAACACAGAGATTTTGCATAGAGTAAAAAAAACTCAAACCCAAACCCACTGCTCTCCGGTGGATTCGGACTCATCAACCCTATAAGACAGAGTAGAACTGCCCCATAGGGTTTCCAAGGATGTAAATCTGTACAGAAGCAGGCTGCCATATCTTTCTTTCGGGGATTGGCTGATGAGTTTAAACATCAGTTTGCAGCTAAGTACTTTAACCACTGCGTCACCAGGGCTCCTGCATAGAATAAAATCCTTGAATAGAAAAAGAGTTAGGAGCCAATTTTTGCTCCTTTGACTATCAGCTGAGTCCATGACATGCTGCTTAATCTCCAAGGCCATCAGTTTCCTTAATTTAGGATAATACCCAACCTTGCAGGGTTGTTCTGAGGGTAAAATGAAATTACACTGTGTAAAGTGATCTGCTTACTGTCTGTTTCAGAGAAGCCCAATTCTTTTTTAATTACCTTAACCCCCCAAAAGGAAGATAAGTAACTTACACTTATTCTGGAATTACCAACATTTATGTGTAATCCGAGCCTTGGTGTCGGATATGTGTAAATTATCAACACATTCCCGGCCACCAGTGAGATTTACAGTGTAAGAGCCTTCTTGGAGATGCAGAACTCCTTGTCTTCAGTGTCCCTCTAGATTATAGGGCATTCAAGAGTCTCCAGAGGGCGCCTCTTGACATCGGTGGCACTAGAGTTGGTGTCACCCAGTGCGGTAACTCATGATGTCTCCCCGTCCCCCCATGGACCTTCCCTGTGGGCTTCCTCTGATACCAGACCATACAGAATCCTTAGTAATGTTTACTATCAATTTTAATCCTAGAATAATAGTGATAAATATAGTCGTGACCTGCTTAAATGTAATATTTCTTAGATTATACAAATACTAACAAAATTGCTTTGTAAAATCTTTCTATGCTGAATTAAAACAGTATTAGTTACGACGTTAGAAGTCACTCAGCAGAAGCCTTTTTTGATTTTTCTCCTTCTTTTCCTTTGATTACTACTTCATTTTCAAAGAAGTTATTGACATAGGTTCGAAAATACTAATTACCATAATATTGTAGTTAAAACACCAGGAAATTTGACAAAATCATCGACTTGACAAAATCAGCAACTATGAAAACACTGGCAGCAACTAAAACAACAATGAAACCACATGTTTCAAAGCATCATTGTAATTGGGTAATAATGACAGCTTTGATGGGAGCGCATTAAACCAAACCAAACCTGTTGCTGTCAAGTGGATTTTGTTTCTATGAGTCGGAGCACATTAGAAGGGTTCAAAAATTAGCATTGAGTTTTAGCCTTGTAGGTATATTGATAAATGTAAACTGGGCTTATGGAAAATGTTTTTGTTGTTGTAATTAACTACAGGGATATTCTTATAAAAAAATAATGAATTCCTGCTGAAACCCTGCCCGAAAAATTTATAGACATTTTGGTGTCACCCAGTGTGGTCTGCACCCCTCAAGTCCCCTTAGTGATGCCACTGCCTCTTGGCAGCTTTGAACTGCTCTAACCCTCTCTCTCCTTCTTCCAGATGATTCTAGAAATGTCCTTCAAGTTATGCCCAGCTCAACCCCAACCCTTTCCTCCTGGAAATTATGCTCAAGGTCGCTGTTCCCCAACTATTCCCACAGCGAGATGCTGACCTTCTGGAACATACAATTCTGGAAAAACAGCTCAGTCCAGCACCTGGGAGGGCCCTGTTTGGTCTAAAGACTTGCCTCGAGGGAGCTGAAGGGAGAACTGTGCAGCCGAGCTGATAGCACAGCAGAGCCCCAAGCCCTAACCAACTAAGCCGTTCAGGTTCAGAGCTCTCAGCTGTCAGGGCTGACTGCCCTATAAACAGCACAGCCATCTGCTCAGTTACTATGGTTGATGGGAGGTACTTGACTATATAGTATTTTTTTGGAGAATTTTGACATTGCTCTCTCTCTCTTTGAGCTAAGTGATTGCATCTAGGTTCAGATCTGGGCTCTGTGGTGTATAAGCTCTGGGACCTTATGTAAATTACCAGACTTCTCTGAGCTTCACTTTCCTTTTCTGTAAAATGGAGTTAATATTATCTTTATTTTCTAGGATTGTTACTAGAATGAACAAAAATGATGCATGTAAAATCCATTCATTCAACAAATATTTATTGAATACCTAATATGAGGCAAAGGTCCCTAGGTGGTGCAAATGGTTTGCACTTGACTGTAACCTAAAGGTTTGAGACCACCCATCAGTAACATGGAAGGAAAGGCCTGGTGATCCTCTTTTGTTAAGATTACAGCCAAGAGAACTCTATGGAGCAGTTGTCCTCTGTAACACATGGGGTCACCATGAGTTAGAATTGACTCGTCAGCAACTAACAACAACCACATAAGGCAAGCAGTGTCCCAGGCACTTGGGATACAATAGTGGTCAAAACTAAGACCTATCCTCCCAAAGCTAATATATCTGTGGGAGACATTAATAAGCAAACAAGGAAACACATAGCATGTCAGTTGTGATAAGTACTGTGGAGGGAAAATCAAGCAGGGTAGGGGGAAGGAGTGCTAGGGGAAGTGTGTGTTATATATGGTGATTGGGGGAGGCCTCATGAAAGGTGATATTTGAGCAGAGATCTGGAGGAAGTAAGGGGGTGAGCATGAGGTTATCGGACAAGAGCGGTGCAAAGGGCTTGATATGAGAACATGCCTGGAAGGTTTCAGGAAGAGCCAGGGGACCAGTGTGACTGGAATGGAAGGGATGAGGGTAGAGAGGTGGGAAATTAGGTCAGAGTGATAGGAGGGCCAGATCATATAGGGCTTGGTAGGCCATGGAAGAGATGTTAGCTTTCATTCAGAAGGTGATGGGAAGATTTTGAGCAGAAAAGTGACATGATCTGATTTATGTGTGCTGTGTTGAGAATAGGCTGTGTTGAGAATAGACTGTGGAAAGGAAGGGGTGGAACAGAGGACCCGTTAGGGTGTGACTGCAATAATCCAGGCATGAATGCTGATGTCTTTCACCAGGCCATGGCAGTGGAGGTGATAGGAAATAGATTCTGGGTATACTTCAAAGGCAGAGCCACCAGGATTTGTAGGTGGATTGGACATGGGCATTTAATTAAAATTAGAAAAGGAGTTAATGAATGATGCCCGGAGTTTCGACCTGAGCGGCTAGAAGAATGGAGTTTTATGTACATCAAGAGGAGGAGAGATTCCAAGCAGGAACAGATTTAGGGTGAAGTGAAGAGTTTGGTTTTGGATGTGTTAAATTTGGGATGTTCATTGGCCATTTCTGTGGAGTGGTTGATTAGGTACTTGAATATGTAAGTCTTGAGTTCAGGAGAGAAATCTGGGATGTTGGTTGAGTTTGGGTGTCATAAGTCTATAGAAGTCACAGCATGTTTAAAGTCATGGGACTGGGTGAGATGACCTAGAGAGTGGGCACAGACAGAGAATAGTCTGAGGACAGAGTTCTGGAATGCCCTGAAATTCAGAGGCTGGAAACATGATGTAGAGCCAGTCAAGGAAACCAGAAAGGAGTGTCCAATGAATAGGTAGAGAACCAAGACAAAGCTGGGTCCCAGAAGTCAAACAAAGAAAGTATTTCAAGAAGGACGGAGGGAACAGCTGTGTCAAAAGCTGCTGGTAAGTCATAAAATGAAGACTGAGAATTGTTCATTGAACTTAGCAACATGGAAGTCATTGATGATCTTGACAAGAGTAATTGTGGTGGAATTATGCCAGCCTGGTGGCACTGGCTTTGAGGGACAATAAGAGAAGGAAGAGAACAAGTGGAGACAACTCTTTTCAGGAGTTTTCGTGTAATGAAAGCAGGGAAGGCTAGCCTCCTAGTAGCTCCTCAAGAAAAGCTACCTTTATTGGGTAGTCAGTGGTGCAACTGAGCCTGAGATAGAGGAAGCATTGAAACCCAGTCAGTACAAATCACTCATTTAACACCAGAATATTTGAGTGGAAACCTGGGTTGACTCTGTATGGCTTCTTAGGGTCAGAGGAAAAGAAGAATATGAGCTAGAACCAGAGGATCCCACAGCAAGGCTCTTCCACTGACAGAACTGGGCTCTGTATTCACTGTCTGTACTTGGAAATTTCCTGATCTGCGTACGGTTTGCATACTGAGAACCCTTCCTGCCTCCAGTAAAGGAGAAAAGAAATTCTTTATGCGTTTGATTTAGTCGTACTTGACTGGCCTGATAAATGCTGTTTTTTAATTGAAAGAAGAGGTATAGTTGACGCTTACAGTGCCAGAGCTGGGCTCCATCTTAAAATGATGTTAATGAGATAAGGCTGCTCTTTGAAATCAACACACAATGGATCATGGCACCAATCAAAAAAACCAAATCCCGTTGCCACCGAGTAGATTCCGACTCATTGTGACTCTATAGGACAGAGTAGAACTGCCCCATAGAGATTCCAAGGAGTGCCTGGTGGATTTGAACTGCTGACCTTTAGTTAGCAGCCATAGCTCTTAACCACTACGCCACCAGGGTTTCCAGATCACGGCACAGACATATAAAATCACTTCCAAGAGGCAAGATGGCTTCTGGCCAGCACGACCTCACGGTAATACTTCCCATCACCAGACTGAAGTTATTCATATTCTAAGAATAGAAAGTGTCTATTGCCAGCAAAAATGGAAACGGAAAAGGGCGAGTCACAAAGATAACATTGGCTATGTCTGCCTCTAATATAAGGAAATTCACTGAGAATAAATAAGGTCAATGGAGATAAAAACTTACTTCTCACAGTGATGTTCATGACCTCGCTCTGAATGGGGCCGAAGCCGTTATCAGCTGCACAGTAATATCCTCCAGCATCGCTCTCACTGATAACAGGGATCTGCATCTCTGCTCTCTGGGAACGCTGAGATGTCCTCCCTACTGTCTCATTCATGTTCTCCCTGTGCCAGGAGAACGTGGTGTCTCCTGTGCCCTCAGCCATGGAGCAGACAAGGACCAGCTTCTCCCCTTCAACTGCCTGCCCCCCTGGAGGTCGGGTCTCCATGAGGACTCCAGACACAGGCACTCCTGTATGAACACAAGACAACAGGTGGAGATAGTGTTAGCTATTTGGAGTCCCTGGGTGGTGCAATGATTAGCTTGCTCAGCTGCTAACCGAAAGGTTGGCTGTTCGAGTTTTTCTCCTGCTATAATTTCTCCCATTTCTAAGCACAGAGATCTTACATAAAGTCCATTAATAATAATAATAATAATAAAAAGAGTTAGAAAGAACTCCTTGCTCCATTAAGAAGAAGGAAGGGCTTGGATGTTGGACAGTATCATTTTTGTGTGACTTTACTATATCCTCTTTAGCAAGTGCCAGCAATGTGGCCCAGAAGGCAGTGGATTTTGGACTTCCAGAAGACATCACTAAATGTAATAACTTTTCCATCCTGATACACAAGATCCCAAGAGGGGAAAAATTGTCTGTCCTATAGAGAAGCATTTGTTTTTTTCTGATGTCCTAGCTGGTGGTCCCATCACCTGTAGTTTCTCATACTGTGGTGCCTTGCATGCTGCTACAGTGCTGGAAGCTACGTTGGCAGTATTTCAAACACCAGCAGGGTCATCCATGGTGGACAGGTTTCGGCGGAGCTTCCAGACTGAGATGAATAGGAGGAAAGGCCTGGCCATCTAATTCCAAAACTTAGCCAATGAAAACATCATGGATCCCAACAGCATATTATCTGATATAGTGCTGGACGATGAGAACATGGCTCAGGACCAAGCAATATTTCTTTCTGTTGTAGATCAGGTTGCCATGACTCAGAGCTAACTCATCAGCAACTAACAAAACAGCTAGTGTTCTGATGTATTTTGGGGACGGGTAATAGCAATGAGGGCATGATGGCACTGGGTTGGACCACACCCGTTTCCAGAAGTCCTGCTTTGGTCCCTAAGACCAGCTGGTATTTACTGTATTTATCTCTGCGTGTACATGTCCTACTCTCCTGCTTTGCACAATGCAGCACTCGTGTTGTTTGTTGCTGTTGATAAGGAAGAGGTAGATGTTTGAATTCTAAAGTAAATAGGTCACCCCTGGATCTGGCATTCTAAAATCTATAGCTTGGTACCAGGGCACCTTGCTGTTTTTGTTTTTTCCCAGCTCTGGTACTTAGTTTCACGAATCAGCAGAGATGATGGAGTTTCAAAAGTAGACTGAAGGGAAATGAAGGTGAAAATGAAATCCTGAATCTCTTTCATTACAGCGCTTCACTTCTCAGCCTAAGGCCGCACATTTCTCAGGAGGACAAGCCCATCTCTGTGGTGGTCCCCACTTCCACAGGCAGGAAGCAGCAGCACCCCCGCCCACCTGCTCCAGCACTCACTCTGCACCTGGATCCGTAGCGGGAGGCTGCACTTGCGCACACTGAGGTTCGCCGTTCTGGCCTCACACCAGTACCGTCCTGAGTCCTCGCTCCAGACGCTTGGTATCTGGAGTTCTGGGGACCTGCTCCAGTTGGACAGGATGACCCCTTTGTCTCTGAAAAAGCTGAAGTGAAGTGGAGTGTGCAGCCGCTCTGGATGAAGCCGGGTGTGACAGCTCAGGTTGACAGGATTCCCGTCGGTAGGCTGGGAGGCTGTGGCTTTCAGCTTCGGAAGAGGAAAGAGCTCTGGAGACAAAAGGTAAAACCGATTCTCAGGATGAGGGGTTTGAGATCTCCGACAGAGACCAGCAAACTTCAGACACCCCGCCTGCCAGACCCTTCCAGCACGTTTTTCTTCCCCAGATTCATTTGCTTTTTCTGTCTCTTAAAGGACTTAGGCCTCTCATCTATCCAGAGTTTCAAGGCAATCTACAGACTCCCTCCTGACATACCCCGTTTCCCCAGGCTGACTTTGCTGAGAAAATCTACGTGAAATCAAATGCTTACCTTGAACTCGGATAATTTTGTTAGCTGATTTAAGTAGATATTTTTTGTCCTCATAGCCAATGCATGTATAAGAGCCACTGTTTTTTGAACTTGCTCGTGGGATCAAAAACTGCAAGCTTTCATTAGAATGAGAAAGAAAGTTTCCATTGAGGAAGTATTTCACGGCCATCAGCTTCTCTTTCCCTCGCTTCTGACATCTCAGAACCAGCGTGTCACCTTCAAACACAGAGTGTGGGGACTGTAGAATGAGGGAGGCTGGGAACAACACAGAGACAAGATATTGTCATTCAGGGCACTCCTGCTACCTCCTTCCTCTGTGTCTCTTGAATTAGCAAGCATATCTAATCAATCATTCAAGGACAGAATCAAAATATAAAGATTCTAATATGGGGAGAAAAAGCCAAAAGGAGAGATATGATCAAAATCCTTGACATCACAGGGTATGTCAAAGAAGCACACCAACCTGCTCACCAAATCTCAGAGCAGGAGCTATCGAGGAAGTAGCTTTCAAAGAAATCTATAAGGAAATATTACAGTGTGTTTGAATATGCTGTGTGGCTGTGCAGGCTTCTTGTCAGAGACACAGGTCTAGGTTCAAGGGACAATGAATGTGGTCCATAACAGAAATTCACATGATCTTTAGTTCCTAATTAGAAGATGAAAACCAATTTCCATTGAGTGGACCCTGACTCATGACAACCCCATGTGTGTCAGAGTAGAACCATGCTTCATAGGGTTTTCAATGGCTGATTTTTAGGAAACAGATCTCCAGGCCTTTCTTCCGAGGCATCTCTGGGTGGATTCGAACCTCCAACATTTTGGTTAGCAACCAAACACCAACACCCAGGGACTCCTAATTAGAGGTTACCTCTGTCCATTCTCACTTAGATGACTACCAAAAAGAACCAAACCAAACCCATTGCTGTTGAGTCGATTCCGACTCATAGTGGCCCTACAGGACAGAGCAGAACTGCCCCAGACGGTTTCCAAGGAGCACCCGGTGGATTTGAACTGCTGACCTTTTGGTTAGCAGCCATAACTCTTAACCACTACACCACCAGGGTTTCCTAGAATGCTTAATCCTATAGAGCCATGCTCGTGGAGGTGCTCCGAACTGTTATCTCAACCAGCCAAAGCTGGACAGGAAGAAATAAAAAAGAAGTAACAGAGAAGAGACAGATATCAGGGAGGTGGGGGATGATGACATTGGAGATCTCCCACCTCTGAATTCTTTTACGGCACTTCTAACTTATGCTCAATATATTTATATGCATGTAATTTCTCCCTTGGAGGCCTGGTGGTGTAGTGGTTAAGAACTCAGCTGCTAATCCATCAGCCACTCCCTGGAAACCCTATGGAGTAGTTTTACTCTGTCCTATCAGGTCGCTAAGAGTTGGGATCAACTCGAAAACAGCAACAAGTTTGGATTTTTGGTTTTGGAATTTCTTCCTTAGGTCCCTGAGTGATAGAAATGGTCTGTGCTCAACTACTAATTGAAAGATTGGTGGTTTGAATCCACTTAGCGGTGCTGTTTAAGAAAGGTCTGGCAATCTCCTTCCATAAAGATTATAGCCAAGAAAACCCTACGGAGCTCAGCTCTACTCTGTAACAAATGGGATCACCATGAGTCAGAATCGACTCAACAGCAACAGGTTTTTTGTTTAATTTCTGCCTTGTTGTCGTTAATAGGTGTTGGCAAGTCGATTTTCAACTCATAGCAACCCATGCAACAGAGTAGAACTGCCCCAGAGGGTTTTCTTGGCTGTAATCTTTACAGGAGAAGATCACTACTGCATGGTTTTGAACCGCCAACCTTTCAGTTAGCAGCTGAGTGCTTAACCTTGAGAAGTCCTTAAGGGCAGGATGAACGTTAACGTCACCTTTGTATCCCCTAAAACTAACCTATTTCCTTGTAGATGGAAGAAGTGTAGGAATAGGTGTTCAACATTGCTTGTTGAATAAACATTAGGCATTTAAGCCCAAGTTTAAATGGTCTGAAAAAATTTGTTGACAGTGAGGGACACTGTGAAATGGAAAGTATTTGAGGTCCAAGCTTAGTCCGGAATGAAGGACCCCTGTTCCTGGAAACTCTGGGGAGCTGAGATGAACTAAAACCATTTCTAAAGTTTTAACTCAGTCATCTTCTTTCTCACCTGAATAAAATTGCAAGTACACAGGGCTGCTGGGGGGTGAGTCCTGGGTCTGGCATCTGTACTGTCCGGAAGTATGAACCTCGAGGGTGTTTCCTGGGGTTTCTTTCTCACTGAGCTTACTGTACCATGTTGTTTTGCCTGGGGCATAGAAGCCAAATCCACCGCAAGTCAGAAGCACTGTCTCTCCTTGGAAGACTGGGGTCCACGGAGGTTGGAGGGAAATCACAGGCCTGGGAGGAGCTGCTGAGGAGGAGAAGAGTGTGAGGTGGAGATGCTGCAGTCCCAGCACGGTGGTTAGTGTGGGAGAGACTGGAGGAGCCTAAGAAGGCCCTGGGGAAGGCTGCCGTTTCCCTAGGCTGCAGGTCTTCCAGCTGAGCTCACCTCACCTGAGGGGAAGTGGCTGCTCAGTGGTCTATAAGCCTTTCAGAGGAAAACCCCAGCAGCATCTACTCACCATCAAAGAGCAATGATGGGGACCTCAGAAGCCCTCCTACCTTTTCCAGTGAACCAGGTCCTCAGGTAGAGAGGCGCGGATCTCATTCCTCCTGGACTCCTGCCCAAGCTCCTTGGGTTACATGTACCTTTCTAAGATGAACCTTTGTGGGGTGTGGGCATGCAGTGGGTGGAGGTTGTAGATGGAAGGAGCGTAGGAATTTGGGGGACAAATAAGCTCGGAAAAGAATCCAAGCTACATTTTTATCGACAGGAAGCGGAAGTAGGTATGGGGCAGATGAGCAGGCTGTTGTCCGAAGAGAAATTTATATTCAGATAGACACAAAGAGTATGTGTGCAGGGAGCTAGGTTCTCCTAACTCCCCAAACCTTAGACACTCTCGTAACAATAAAATATGGGCCTTGTGTGAAATTGGGCCCTAAGATCTTTGAAACATCAATAGGTAGAAGCTGGAGAAACTGTTATTGAGGCTTTTCTTTTAACCGAGTGTTCATTTTTTTTAGTTTTATAGTTTTGAGGTTGTGAGAATTAAAAACAAAAATGATTACAACACAAATCATGTGCTATTGGAAACATCCACTTAACCATTCTTCCCCCGTTTAATGCTACTGTCTAGCCTGGTCAAAGATCCGTGCTTGGTAGGCTCATCGCTCAATGGGTGTACCATGAAAATTGATTCAAAAAGTGATATATCAGATTCTGCCCAAGATGCAGTAAAGTCATTGTCATTTGTGCTATTAACAGAAAAACATCGACACAGAATACTCAAGTTTGGGATAAATTGGTTACACATGGTTAGAGGCGGTACTTTCTTTGGGCTAAACCCAAACCAAACTCACGCCATGGAGTCAATTCCGACTCACAGCGACCAAGTAGAACTGCTCCATAGGGTTTCCAAGGCTGTAAATCTTTACAGAAGCAGACTGCCATACCTCCTCCCGTGGAACAGTTGGTAGGTTGGAACTGTCAACCTTTTAGTTAGCAGGCGAGCCCTTTAAGTACTGTACCACCAGGGCTCCTTTTTGTTTGGGCAGGAGCTAGGAAATGAGAAGTAGGAAAGTTGTTTGAGTCCCAGCCTCCCACTTTGAGGTAATGGCTTATGTCCGTCGTTCCCTCTCGGGATTATATGCATCTTGCCAGGTTCAGCTAGAATCCCACATCAGGTGGGTGGCATCCTTTTTTCCTGTGAACTCTTGGGACCTATATCCCAGGCCTGTCCATGTTCATCCATCACAAGGGCAGGTTTGGTCTGAGAGTGTGATTCCCAAATACCTCTGATTCTTAGAGTCAGAGCCACCAAACTAAGTGATGGTTTCATACAATGAGGAAAACGATGAAGGGGACAACAAGGCCAACCTGCAAGTATTTGAGATATAATACGGTTATTTGGATGCCTAGAAACATAAAGAGAAAAGAAAAGGGAGACTTACCAATTTTCCCACTGACTGGAGCTGCAAGAGAGTCACAAGGCAAGGATTAGCACAAAGCAAGGAGTCTCAGCCCTTTCACCCCAAGAGCCTGTATGCACACATCCTACTTCCAACCAGGAGGAGGAGAAACATGTTTAATTCCACCCACCCCTTGGAAACCCTGGTGGCGTAGTGGTTAAGATGTATGACTACTAACAAAAAGGTCAGCAGTTTGAATCCACCAGGTGCTCCTTGGAAACTCTGTGGGGCAGTTCTACTCTGTCTTATAGGGTCACAATGAGTCAAAATCGACTTGACGGCAATGGGTTCATTTTTTTTTCTTCTGAGAAACAGGGTAACACAAAGGACTCAGATAGAAACAGTTTTGAATTTTAGCTGTGTGAACTTTGGCAAACTACATAAACTTTCAAGGCTCAGTCTCCTCACCTGTAAAATGGCTATCATAAAAGTGACCTCCCAGGCTGTAATGCAGTAATGAGTTACATAAGTTAAAACCCCAAAAAACCCACTTAAGTCCTTGGTAAATGGTTCCTGTCATTGTTTCGTATGACTATGGCTGCCTCTGAGACCTGGCTCCACTGTCTTTTTGGCTGGAATGTTCTTCTCTTCCTTCAGTACCCAGCAAAGTCATACCCATGCGTTAAAAAACAAAACAAACAGGGTACAGATAAAATCCCACTTCCTCTGTGAAACCTTTCTCAATGCCCCTGGGCTGCAGAGACCTCATTATTCTCTGAATTTAGAACACTTACCACTGTAGCTTATTTGGGACTCATAACTAGACACACAGTATGGGGTAGCTTCCAAAGTCAGATTATTGGTTTGAATCCTGACTCTGCCACTTTGCTAGCGGCATGAAGCCTAGGCAAGATACTGAAGTCTTCGTTTCCTCATCTGTACACTGGGAGCTATAAGAGCTCCAGCTCATTAGTTGTTAGAGGGTCAGATTGATCAATACATAGGATATTCTTACAAGAGTGTCTTGGGTATAGTCAAAAGTTAGTAAAAATCTGTTATCATCACACACCATCCTATGACCCATTGCAGAACATTTTTCTTGTACTGCCAAGTCAAATGTTCTTGCATTCCTGCTTTGACTTCCAGTCAGAGTGTCAGCTCTTCAGGGTAGAGGCCAGGTCCTCTGTGTCTCTGTGCTATGTCAACTATACCCACTCATTCACCATTTACTGAGCTCCCATGATGTGCCAGTCACGCTAATAATCCTTCCCTGTGTTAGGGTCTGGGGATACAACTGGGAACAAGACAAACATGCCTGATAAATATATAATGTATGAACGACCGACTAGTCTTTCATTCCCTAGCTTCAGCTGCTAGGAAATCAGTGGCTCATCTGGACAAATATTGACAAGTAATTCAGAAGCAGGGGGGAGAAAAATCAAAGGGAAACTGTTGAATTTCTTTTCTTCTCATGCTTTTTAGAAACATCAGAGAAGGTTTGATCTTAGAATACAGAGAAAGAAACAATTATTCTCAGCAGGAAGGCCATTTCTACCTCAGCCCACAATCAGGGCATAATCCTTTCACTAGGGGCTCAGTTCATCTTTTACTCTGGGTATTGCATAATCTCTGATTAGGGAAGTCACTGAATCTAACTTTTTTTTTTTTTAATATATATATGAAAAAATTAAGCCTACTTTTGGGGTAGGTGGAATTTTCCCCAGGCAGTTAAAAGCAAAAGTGAACAAAGGACATACTTTTGGAAATACATTATTTTTTCCCTCATACCATTAAATCAATATCTTCCACCCTTTCATTCATTTTCTGCTGTTTTGAGATGGGAGTAAAAATCTGTGTGTTCAGCAGCCCAGAGGAGAGGACTTTTGCTCTGGGAATATCCATGTTTCTCAGTGAACAGAGCCCTCTCCTCCCCACTTACCGAGCATCAGTAGGGACACCCACAGCAGCATGGATGCCTTCTCCAGAAATTGAAGGAGGAATATTCCCTGGGAGATGGGCCAATAGAACCCAGATCCAAAGCAGGCCGTGTCCATACCACCACCAAGGAGTGAGTTCAGCAAAGGACTTCTCTGAGTATAGCTGGTTGCATTAATGAAGTGAAAGGGAGAAGAGGGGAATCTTGTTTAACGTGTTTTCCTTGTGTGAGAGAATCCCGATGGTGACAGTCAATATTAAACAGAATTATTTAAGCGCTGCTCTGACACTGTGGTGTGGATGGCTTCTCAAGGCTTTAGCTGGCATATTTTCAGAACAGCTCAGCCCCTGTCTTCCAAAGAAATCCCAACTTCTCCCTGCTATTGAAAACCAGGCAACGCTGGAGTCCTCTTGAGAAGTATATAATCCAAGTATGAATCTGAAGCGCTCCAGAATTGGAAAGCTTCTCACTTAGTGCAGACTTGCTCCCCTCTGACCCCTGATGGCCCCCTCTAGGCCACCTCGAGCTAGCCATCCATCTGTCTGATGCAGTATCTCAGTCACAAGGCAACCCACTTCTTGTCTAACAAATGAAAATACACTGACTCATCTGTCTCAAGGGAAGCCACAACCTTCGATCTGAGTAAGAGGCTAACTGTGGGTGAATTATAGCCGTATCACGTTCATCCTGGAGAAGAGATCATAAATTTACTGAAGTTGCTAGAATCATCTCGAAAAATACATACTGATTTTTAATCATGTGTCAGACATGGTGCCAGGTGCTGGGGGCTTAGTGGTAAGCAAAATTCAGTAAGCTTTCATTCTAGCTGGGCAGACAGAAAAGTAAACAGGAAACGAGAGTGAAAGTGCTCTGATAGTCCAATAGGAGGGACATCTGACCCAGTTCTGGGGAATCAGAGGAGGTTTCCCATGGGAAGTAACGACCAAGTTCAAAGGATACCTTTCAGGGACTCAGAGAATAGTACAAAGGTGGAAGACAGTCACCATCATCGTCACTACTGTCATCATCACCCTCATGATATCTGTGATTAAACAACCCTTGACCTTCCCATGAGGGGAAGATCAGACATTGAATGAATAATGAGTGGTCTGTATCTTTCTAATATAATAATATTTCCTATGTACCTACAATAGTTTTTTTTTTCTATTCTATAGTAGTGTTTGTATTGAACAATAACTCTAACCAGGCAATGTCCATGATCTTAGAGGAATAAAAAGGTTAATAAAATGTGTCTCCTTTCCTAAATGGGCTTGCAAGACAGTGGAAAGGACTCATTTTTAAAAAATGAATCAGCATGGGAGTGGCCATAGTAGACATAAGCACAAAGAATTATGGGAGCATGAAGAGTACCAAGGAGCCACCCAGATTCTTTGTCTCCAAGCCCTGTGACAGTTCTGTCATTCCCCAGCTGCCTTTATTTGTACCATTAGTGGTGAGGGTATAAAATGGCAATTGAGAACATAAGCTGTAGAGTCCCACGGACCTGGATTCAAATCTTGGCTCCAACTCTTACTAGTTGTGTGACTTTGATCAAGTACTTAGCTTCTTTAGGCCTCAGTTTCAACAATGGTAAGAAGGAGGTAAAAATAATATCCATTTTAAAGGAATGTTTATATTGATGTGTATATGAATTCTGTAATGGTATAAAAATCTTAGCCCAGAGCCTCACACAATGTAAATACTCACTGTTATTATTTTATGGCCTTGAATAACAAAGCACTTTATAATTGATACAGTATTCTACCAACATTTTTCTGTATTCCTTATGACACTGGAAGATACTAGAACAGAGTATCTTACATAAATTAAGAGCTGAAAGCTTTATTGATTGACTAGGAACCAAGGGGAAGTTGAAATTATAGCTTTCATTTCCTTGTCTCTGGCATTATTTTCGTTGATTGGATAAATGAACTTCAATTAGCAAAATAAAATTTTACATTTATGACATTATATAAGATATTCAAACAACAGCAAAAAAAAAAAAAAAAAGCTTGTTTACAACCACTGTATAAAATTTTAAATAGTTTAGGTAAGTAGTGTTTTTGTGGTTCATTTAAGTCACTGACATAAATGCTTCCATTATTTGTGCCCAGACTGTGGTTTTATTTTCAAAATTTGACGATGGAGCACATATGCTTGGATTTATGAGGCAATTGCTTGACTAACCAGGGACAACTTCTAGGTTTTATATTGAGTAAAATAAAACGGTGTTAGTGACAAAGCAAAAACTGTAAAAGTTTGGACTTTTCATATATAAAAAAGGGAACATTTCAGACTCTACATTTTTGAGATAAACTTTTCAAAAAATTTTGGAATAGTTTTAAATT
Source organism: Elephas maximus indicus (assembly GCF_024166365.1). Taxonomy (NCBI): domain Eukaryota; kingdom Metazoa; phylum Chordata; class Mammalia; order Proboscidea; family Elephantidae; genus Elephas; species Elephas maximus. Next base: position 195,442,187 of record NC_064821.1, read on the forward strand.
TACAGAAAAGTTGCGTGGCTAATACAAACAGTTCCCATGTACCCTCCCTCAGTTTTCATTTCCCCTAGTGTTACCATCTCACGTTACAATGATACACTTGTCTAAGTTAAGATACCAACATTGGCACATGACCATTAACTTAAATTCTGGACTTTATTTGGATTTCTCCAGCTTTTCCACTAATGTACCTTTTCTGCTCCAAGATTCCAGCCAAGATACCATATTTCATTTAGTTGTCATGTTTCTTTTGTTTTTTTCTGCTCTGTGACTATTTCTCAGTCTTTTCTCTTTTCATGACAGTTTGGAGGAGTATTGGTGTGACCCTAAGACTCCCCAGCATGTTTTCTCCTTTTTCAAAATGGACAACTGAGAGATTGACATGACTGACTCCATAATGAACCTGTAAGCTGGTCTCCTTCCTCTGCCTGCCTCCTCCTTCACATACCTCTGTTAAAGACTTTGTTTTGACAAAATGTTAATGACTTTGTTCTGTATTTTAATCTGATGCAAATAACTTTGCTTTGTTCCATCTGACCACCTGTGATTTACAGCCCCCCTACAGGGAAATCAGAGCCCAGATGTCTGACCCGTATATCTTTAGCCTGATAAAGAGATTTCCGGCATGTATTTCTTTAGTCTGATAGTCTCTTGTCACTATCTTGTAATGAATAACTCCTCTGGCCATGCCATCTGTGGGCTACAAAGACACTTGTAACCCTTGTAAGATTCTATATAAGCTCTAATGTAAAACTGATCTTTGGGACTCCATAGAGACAGCCTGTGTTGCTGCCGGTCCCCCGTGATGTATACATCTCCTGAAAGAACAACTTTCGCTCTTTCTGACTTGGTGATGTATACATTTCCTGAATAAACTTTCACTCTTTCTGACGTGGAGTACGTTTCATTGGCTCCACCACTCCAGGGCACGGACCCTAACTGGGTAAGACTGGTCACATATTTTGTAGAATATCCCTCAATTTGACTGTGTTGGATGTCTTCTCATGATTAGGTTGGGGTTATGGGCTTTTGAAAAGAATGTCCCAGATGTGGAATCAACTTCTTATCACATCGTATCAGGGAGTACATGGTATCAACATGACGTCACCCATGATGTTAACTTGATCGCTTGGTTAAGGTAGTGTTTGCCAGGTTTCTTTACTGTGAAGTTACTGTTTGCCCCTTTTCATACTCTATTATTTGGAAGCAAGCCACCAAGTCCAGTCCACACTCAGAAGTTGGGGTCCGAGGATTAAGTTCCACTTTCTGTAATGAAGATTTGTCTCTTCTTCCCCATTTATTTTTTATTCAGTCATTTATTTATATCGCTACGGACTCATGTATATTTATTTTACACTTTGGGTATAATCCAATACTGTTATTTATTTTGTGGCTCGAATTGGTTCAGCTTTGGCCATTGGGAGCTCTTTCAGGTCGGCTCTTGCGTCCCTTTGACTTGCCCACACCCGTTTGTTTTTTTTTTTGAGCACTTCCTTCCTTTCTGGTGCTACAAGATGCTACAGGCTCATCTCGTGTATTTCCTGTCCGAGCCCTAGAGTCAGTCGGTGCTCCAAGGACTTCTTTTTATTGGAGAATGATACTATAGTAAAACTATACATTTAAAGCAAGTGACAGGGAACCTGTGGTCTCGATAAAGCTTCATGAGTAAAAAAATACTAGGCAAATAAATTTCTTGGTCTTGTTATTACTAGCCGTTGCTCCAAAACCAGCAGCTGTGGTTTCTGTAGCTATTATCTGGAGCCTGATTTGCTAGGGATAGAGGAATGATCCCTTGGAATTATGGACCTTGAACTTCAAAGAGAAGGCAGTGAGTCAGCCCAATTAGATTTCTTTAGAGGCTAATGCTATCTGGAGGCATCCTTTGATTTTCTCTGCCTACAGATTAAGAATAACTCTAATCCCCCACCACAAAAGATCTTCGCTTTTAGGGGCTTTTCAGAGACAGTGTCTTGTTCTAAATAGAGGATCCCCCATCTTCATGAACACAAAATTTTTGCTCAAAAAGTTGGGCCAAAATGAGAAGAGATCAAATTAATGCCCTTTATTTTTTATTGCAGGTTCACGGATCCATACTGAGGTGGCAGAGGGTGTGGAGAGGACACTAGGTTTGAAGGCTAAAGGCTGGCTATGGGTTTGATTCCGCCACTCACAAGCTATGTGAGTCAAGTCATGTTGCCATTTTGAGACTTG